>NW_018127954.1:1196242-1207230 GCF_001952655.1 Monopterus albus
GTAACAAGCTGCCCGACCCTCCGCATCTTGCTCCTCTAGATGTGGATCATCAGCGTTTGTACTCTGAGCTCCTCCAGATTGGCCGAGCTCCTCACCCTATCTCTAAGGTAGCGCCCAGCCACCCTGTGGAGGAAGCTCATTTTGGCCGCCTGTATCTGGGATTTTGCCCTTTCGGTCATGACCCAAAGCTCATGACCATAGGTGAGAGTCAGAACGTAGATTGACCAGATATGCTTAGATATGTATTTTGAGGCGTTCCCATTCAGGGATGCAAACATGAGGGAGGAAATTTATACAAACACCCTCAGCACCTGATTTGCCACCACTGCAACAGAGGAAACCCTGGCTGAAATTAAACATGTGGAGAAAGGAGGTGTACAGCCCTGCTCTGACCATGGCAGCTGTCAGTCATCTGACATCTCTTTGGAGTTAGAACATGTTAGAGGAGGATGTGAGGGACTTGTACAGAGTTCCAGGTTAAACCACGCTTCAGTTACTAAACAAAATAAAAGATGATTTGATTCGGGGGAGACTACGTGATTGAAGTTCTGAAATGTGTTTGTGATTTCTTCAGCCATATTAAAATTTGGTCACTACTTGGCCTTTCTTCTACACTTCCCCTCAGCCCACACATTTGGCACAGCCTTCAGGCAGCAGATCAGAAGAGGTGTAGTCAAATTAACACAGCTGCTGCTGTGCTCATTTACAACATCAGTGTTGGTAAATATGCCACTAAATTTAAAAACTGTGGTGTCACAATATTTTCTGTTCCTGATGGTAATTTCTGACAGGTTTTCCAATTAACAATTTTAAAATCTGATTGCTTTGTCAGAATCTTCACATATACACCCACAGCGGATGGATTCATCCTCATGTTGCTCTGTGTAAACATCACCCAGCTTTATCCACTGTTGCTTCTCTCATGCAGAGGCAGCACCAAGAGAAACAGAAAAACTGCATGAGAGAATCGATACCCCCCATGCTGTGAAACTATATACATTTGACAGCCTCACCTCAGCACTGTCAGCAGCTAGTGTCTGAGGTATGAAAATGCTGGTTGGGGAAATCCTCTTATCTGGATCGTACTGAGGCCAGGAGCAAGGCAGCTCCTGGGATATGGACCAGGACTGCAGCCAGAGGAGGAGTTGGACTCTTGCAGTTGATTGGGCTTGCAGTTGGCAAACAAAGCAGCCAGCACAGGATGGGAGAGGATACACCCAGTGGCCACCAACAGACTAAAGGATTTAAAGACAGGAAGGTGGATGGGTTCCAACTTTATGGCCTCCTCCAGCAGCTCTTTATCTACTGGGCCCTCTTCCACAGCTGACACTTGATCAATGTCTCTCCCCTGTGTGGAGGTGCTATGGGAGGCTGGGGAACACAGGAGGGGTTTTGGCTCTGCTGATGGCATTGGCAGTAAGAAAGCAGCTCTCCTGTCAGAGCGGCGGCTTGCTGGCATTCCCAAGGGTGGAAATACATTTACTCTTCTTACTCTAATGGAGTGCTGTTTGATTTCTGTAATTCAATTTTTACTTAAAGAAACATTAAGTAATCTATGACTTTAATCAACCTCTATCAGCTACCAAGTGAAGGTAGAGGCACTGACAAGACCCTGGCACAGATTCCACTGCTCTGTTGGCACAAATACTAATGCCATATTTTTACAATAGAGGCGAGATAATTAAAGCAGATGCATTAGGGCAGAACATAAAACCAAGAAGCAAGATCAAGATGTAAAATGCAATAATAAAAACTGCTTTGCCATTTTTTTCTTCCATTTTAGAATTTTGCCTTGAGAACAGTTTAATAAGTTGTAGTACAACAGGGAAGTAGTGTCATATTACGTCTACCTCTGACCAATTGTGTTATATTAGGTGTTCTCAAATGACAAATACATGGGAGCAAAAATGACATACTTTCATACACTGCTCTTTGAAGAACAGCTCTGCTTGTATATCCGCAAATATCAGGTGAGTAATCACAAAGTCAAAGTGTCTATTTTATAACTGACCTCAAATATCCCAAATACTCCTGTGCTTATTAAAAGTCAGCGTTGTTCAATAAATATGGATGCAGAAACAGAGAAGAATATAATCTGTGTGCAGGGCTCAGCAATTCCAACAAATTAAACACTGATATTATTTATCTGTGACATCCAAACCCATTACTAAGTCTCTTGTATGATGTGACAATGCTATGGTTAGGCTTGGATTAGGTTTTGGCACAAGGTATAAGGAAAAATCTTGGTTTGGACACTGGTTACTTAGGATAGAGGAACTTTGTTAGCATGGTTAGTATTATAATTGTGGTCATGTTTAAAAACAAGAACAATTGTTGGTTGGAAAGGAACAGTGATCTCCTGTGTTAAAGGCCAGTCTTTACTTGACCTCTCGATCTCCCCTGACATATACAGTACACTTGCCAGTTTGTGTAACTTTATGGTAATGGCACCTGACGTTCTCCTTTACTCTCAGAGTTTACATGGATGTAGTAAGGTAACTTGTGATTTGGGGCTAGTTGACAACTGATGCTGTTGTCTGTGTACACTGTGAACACTATCCACGTTGCATGCTCCAACAATGCTTTAGCAAAGTGGAGAAAACTGACTGAGCACAACTCAAGGTGGAAGTGCTTGCAGATTTGAATAATAAACACATCATAAGTGACAACTACAGGAATCACAGACAGAATTAAGACACTTGCTTACAAATAACACCATCTGGAAATATGTAATATAAAACCCCAAGCCTCTTGATTGTGAAATTAGATTTGTGTGTTTAAGTTAACTAGTTTGATTTTATATATACATACAACCACCCCAGATGGGACTTGATCCTACAATCCCTGGCTTAGGAGGCCAGTGCCTTATCCATTAGGCCACTGGGGCTTCACATCACATAAAAAAGTAGCAACTACCAAGTACCTGCAGAGAGTAAGGTAAGTCCTGAGAAGTCAGCTGAATGGAAAGAACAAAGTCTGGGGGATTAACACCTACGCCCTGCCGATTATCAGGTACCCCGCTGGCATAATAAGCTGGCCAATGGAGGAGATAGAGGCCACCGACATAAAGACAAGGAAGCTCCTTAAAATGCATGGTGGGTTTCACCCTAAGTCCAGCATCCTGAGACTGTACACTAAGCGGAAGGAAGGAGGCTGAGGATTAGTGAGTGTCAGAGCCACTATCCAGGATGAAACAACAAAGATCCATGAATACATAAGGAAGATGGCCCCGAGTGATGATGTGCGTAGTGAATACCTCAGGCAGTAGAAACCAGAGGAACAAGGGAAGGAAGAGCAGGAACCCTCATGGAAGGACAAACCTCTGCACGGTATGTACCACCATCAAATAGAAAAAGTGGCTGATATCGAAAAATCCTACCAGTGGCTGGACAAAGCTGGGCTGAAAGACAGCACAGAGGCACTAATCCTGGCAGCACAGGAACAGGCTCTAAGTACAAGATCAATAGCCATACCAGACAGGACCCCAGGTGCAGGCTGTGCAAAGATGCCCCTGAGACAATCCAGCACATAACAGTGGGGTGCAAGATGCTAGCAGGCAGGGCAAACATGGAACGCCATAACCAAGTGGTTGGCATAGTGTACAGAAACATTTGTACTGAGTACAGGCTAGACGTCCCAAAGTCAAAATGGGATACACCTCCAAAGGTGGTTGAGAATGATCATGCAAAGATCCTGTGGGACTTCCAGACATAGTAGTGGTGGACAAACAGACGAAGTGGTTTTCTGGTTTATTGAACCAGGGTGCCAATCAGAACTGACCAAGACTGATCAAGTTTGATGTATGCTTACCAGTAAAATCCTACAAAGGACCTTGCTGTGAAATAAGCCCCATATAATGCTCAGAATCTTCCCAGTGCAAAACAAATACCATATTTTCCGGACTATACAGTAAGTCGCTACTTTTGTCGCTTCATGCACACACCCTCATCATGGACAACACACGACGAAATGCATATGATGCCGCGTCAAGTTACAGGCGATCGATCTGGCTGTCGAAATATCTCATGTTACAATGTGGACACCTGCGGCTATGTACATGTTTTTTCATCTTACATTTAGTGGGTGCAGCTTATAATCCGGAAATTATGTTACAAAAACAATCACTAACAAGTCCTCATGCTGGTGTTTCAAGTTCATGATGTGGTTTGCTTAATCTGTGCACTGTGAACATGAAGCCCTCCAGGTTCACTTCTAGTTTTTTTGGATATAAGGGAGGAAACAGCCACAGTCTGTTGAGATACAGTACCTAGTGAAAGTCCATCCTGGAGAAATGCAGTTTTCCATTGACTAGCTTGTAGTCTCCTTGCCTAGGTATGTTATTTAAGCAGCCTTAAGCCTGCGCACACAGTTCTAAATGATACGAATATGGGTTAATAAATAAAAACAACTATTAGCCAGTGGATTGTTGTGGATTTATTCATGAATTTCAATCTGCAAAGGTCAAAGCATCATGCGAACTGTCGTTCATTTCTGTTTGACTTAGAGCAGGGGTTGATATCACTTAGGGGCTGGAGGCATCTCACATTACTGTCAAAGAAAAAGTGTTGTGTTCTGTTTTTGTGTTTGTTTGTTTGTTTTACATTATAGTAATCACATTATAGTTTAGTGGTTTGTTCAAAACAATGCTGATGTAATTTGCTACCCAATAATGTTAACGGTAAATATGAGAAAATAAGAAATAAAGCAATGCACAAAAATCTTTTTTTTTTTTTTTTTTTTTAACTACACAGCAGTAGTACTGTTTGGTGGAAGGAAGAACTTCTCCAGATATGGAACAGAGAACACATCAAACTACAACAGTCTCTAATGCTCAGACACACTAAAGTTTTCAGCTCATGTGAAAGTGAGGGGCTTCATTAGGACCCTATTGCAATGCTGCACTAAAGTAAAAAAAAATACTTCACAACAAAAAGAGATAAAGTAGAGAATCCTTTTGACATAAAACTCATATGTGAACGTAGTAAAGGTCTGAGAGCTCAGAATAATGACAGTATGAACAGAGAGAGGACTGAGGCCCCATCAGAACTGAGTCCTCTTTCAAATGCACTCACAGTGTGAACACAATAAGGACTGGGTCCCTTTTTGGTCCACTTAAAAGAGAACTGAGTTTGGTTAATTTAAAAGGGACCAAGTGTGAAAACACCCTTAATATATATGACTTGGCAGGCAGCGGAAGCATACGTGTAATGTTATAATGCCAGCAGCCACAACATACACGCATATACACAGGAACATCTACAAACATGCGCATACACGTATACTAAAGATTACAGTATGCCAATTAATATGTCAGAATATACATACTGTATTTTCAGGCCCTAAAGATAGCTTGTCAGTGTGGGTGTTTAACACGAATAATAAATATGTCCTGTTAGAACACACAATAAATGTGCCCAAATTTGCATAGTGATTCAGAGTATATTAAGCCTAAACCTTTACAGTCATGCTAACCCCTGAAAATGGATGTAATATTCTTTACAACATGAGCTTAGCAATATGTTTGTTACTATTCATTCTGCATGTTCATGTTTAACATATTAGCATGGATATTAGCATTTCATTGCTAATTTTCCAATAGTTGTCAAAATAATTCAGTGGACCAACAGACAGGCTGACCAATGACATGGTTAAAAATGCACTTAAAGCAAACAGCACATGAACAAACAGTACAGTCGCAGAGGATCGAGGGTTATACTTTATATCATTCTCCAGACTGGGTTTTACTTAGGCTCACATTCACCCTCAGGGCAAAAACAGTACACACACATACACGTTCATATTGGAGCATACACACACATAAAAATACAATAGTGACATTATAAATGGATTATCTGCCTGTGGCCATTTTCTAAAGGTGCAAGCACATTATTTAAGGACATATACTTCCTTCATGCCTGGTGGTATAAAGAAAATTGGCATGACCTTTATATCACATATAATATTTGTATCACATTGGTATTATCTGGTTATTTATCATGGTTCCACTACATGTCAAGCTATGAGAGTTGTCCTGGGTCTGACTCAGCAACTTAATGGACACAACATCATATGTGACAATTCTTTTACCTCGCACAAGCTGGGACAAGAGCTCCTAAAGAGGAAGCTGACCATGGTGGGAAAGATTCAGAAAAACAAGTTTGAGCTCCCACCCCAACTTTTGACTATAAAGAACAGGCCTGTCAACTCTTCAAAGTTTTTGTACACAGCTGACATGTCCCTGGTGTCCTATGTGCCAAAAAAAGGTAAGAATGTTCTGCTCATGAGTACACTGCACAGTGATGGGAAAATCTGTGGCCAAAAACCAGAGCTCATTGACTACAATGCCAAAAAAAGAGGGATGGACAACATGGACAAGTTGGTGACTGCCTACAGCTACAAAAGGAGGACACTACGCTGGCCACTGGTGATATTCTTCAACATGTTGGACATATCAGCGTACAACTGTCATGATTCTGTCCCGCCTGTTTCCGGTCTCATGCTTTTATTGTGTCAACTTCCTGTTATTGCCATATCTCAGTTACGGACTTTTTACTTTAATCAAGCACTCATTGTTTACACCTGTTTTCCCCCCGTTATAAACAGCTTTCCCTCCACCAGAAAGCTGCCAGATTGATCTTGACTCCCATTCAGACTTTCCAGCGGTATTCTTGTTGCCTGTATTTCCTGCTCTGATCCCGGATTGCCTTTGACTACCAATTATTGCCTAACCCTTCTGATTCTGTTTGATTACTGTGCACCAACCATCGGACTCCCCTCTGTGACTTCTCTTGCATTTCTTTGCTGTGTGAGTTTGCCGGTGTTGACCCTGGTCTGGTATTATCGACTTGAGTATGTTTTCTGGACTTTTGTATGGTGTACTGTTTATCGTGCTCAGTAAAGGGAGGTTATCTGCTACATCTCGTCTGGCATTATAATTGAGTTCACCACTGACATTGTTGGCAGCTTTACTCACCAACCCTGACAGCAACGCCTTTATCATCAAGCTCAGACTCATTGGCCTTGGCTCTTTTCTGTAAAGAACATATATATCAGAACACATTTTCAATGACTGCACACTGCACTCTCTCCCTCCACATTTACACTACATACAGGAAGTCCGCGGGTCAACTTGACCCAGGTGTGGGTCAAAAGTGTGGTTTTTGGAGCTGTGTTGCAAAATACAAGTGCTCACATCTGTCTGCTCACACGTAGGTTTGTGATGTTGCTGTATTTTTGTGACACTCATGTTTGTTAGAGATAGGATGAAGTTAACATCTGTTGAGTATTTTAACATAAAATTGTTTGATTGTGTTGAGTTAAAAACCCCAAAATGCAGTGGGTCCACCAGACCCGTGAAGACTGACTGTGTAAAAAAATGTGAAGAAAACAGAAGGGTTAAAGGTGACCTAAAGCTAAAAAAAATGAGGCGTATATAGGTCTAGTATTTCCGTGCAGAAGCAACTTGGTTTATGCACATCTCACAAACTCTTGCTCGTGAGACTTTTTTTCTAACAAAATTAGGAATTTCCTTGAATGGTTATATTCTCCAGGCAGTTGTGCATTCATGTGAGCTTGCCTGATATGCACTGGTGCCCTCACCATATTGGCAAAATGTTTATTGCCTTGTTTGTTATGTGTATTTTCAATAAAGTATAAAACAGACATTCAGGGGCCATAATTAAAGCGTTTTTTTTTCTGCATATGGTTTTGTGGATATATTTTACCTCCTGCTGCTGCACTGTGACCAGAGGATGTGGAGGAAAATACAGGGCCTTAGGTTACTGCATGTTCGGGGATGTTCCTCTACAGGGACTCACTGTGTTACCTGACTGGGTCTAACCTACAAGCAGCCGGCCTGTGAAGCCCCCGGCGGCAGTGAATGATCAGCTCATCAATACTGGATTCCTCTGTAGCACAGTACCTATTTGTTTTGACTGCTTGAGTCCAGTGTGTCTGCTACATGTGATGTGTTTCTGATCCATGATGTTGATGATGCTACACCTGTTCACCTGTAATGTGAGTGATTTGTGGGGGAAGATGCAGAAGTCCCCAGTTGGATTTAGTGACCTTGGAGCTACTTGAAAGGGAATGATGTTTCCACTACTTGGTGGAACTTAATGGTAGGTAAAAAAAAATACATGTTTCATGTCTGTTAATGCCTTGTTTTTGTATCCTTAGAGAGAATTGTTGCAAGAGTGGAGAAGTTACTGTGTCTGCACTATGCCAGTTAAAATATGGGGTTTCTCAATTACCCGCTTTGTTTAGAGAGTGTTAACACATCTCTTTTCATTGGTACATATACCGTTGTTCACCTATCTGTGGAGAAGAATTCATGCTTAATGCTTAATTAATGCCTTTGTGGTTCATTGTGCTGTCCACTTCTGAAATAATTACAGACTATTTGGAGTTATGAGGGGTGCCAAGCTAATCTACATGTACCCAAGATTAAACATTAAATGGCTGGAAACGAGCATGCCATGGGCACTTTATTGAAGGCAATACTCAAGACCTGTTGGTGAACCATTCATTTCTGTTTTCTAGTTTGCTCACTCTCCTGCTTTCCTTTTCCCTCTTCCTCTATGTCCCTAAGTAACCCCTGTCTCTGCCACTTTCTCTTCTTTTCCATCTCCATCATCAGGTTGGCTTGTGACAGCCTCAGCCCTCTTTCTGCCTCTGTTACATATATCAGGAGCTTAAATCCCTGATGTTTGGAATTTATAAGCAACAATTATGTAAAGTAAGCTAAGCCCCAGCCAGTTGTGTTTTACTCTTCGATCATATTATTTGCCACCAGTTTCTACAGAAAATAACCCCAAAATACACACTTTGACACCCTCACACATATACAAGTACTTGAAAAAAATGTTTATACAATGAAAGTGAGTGGAAAAAAATGGCAGATGAGACAGAAAAAGAGATGATATGCAGGTTTGAAAAGGAGTTAGAGAGGAAAGGATGGCATGAGGGAAGAAAAGGAAACTGATAAAGGAAGTAATGACAGATGCAAAAAGTTACTGAAGTTCCAAGAAGAGGCAAGCAAAATACCACAACCTCGACTGTTCTTTTGTTTAAAGGACTAAAACCACATTATGTCTAGGCGTGACCTTGAGAACAAGCACCTCGAAGGCCTTATCTGCCTGAGACAAGACTAGATGAGCCAGCCATGGCCTGTATGACAGAATTATTACTAGGCTACTAGCTTTTTGTCTGTCATTGGTTTTTTGAGGGTAAGGAGTACGAAATCCTCCAAAAATCCTTCATTTGCCATTCAGGTGAAGACACGGAGGATTAGAGAGAAGCAGAAAGGAACACTGGGACAAGGGCACACTGAAGTGGCAAACACCCCTGTGAATAAAATTTACATTGATACAAAGTAGCTGTCCCTTTGCATCTTTACTTTATTCAACAATGTTTTTCATTTCATAAAAAATGGAAATCATTCATTACTGAAATAAAAAAAATCATGCATCTGATCTTCAAAGAATCTGAAATGAACTCAGTCCTTCTGCCACCTGCTCTTTTAGTCCTAGTTGTCACCCAATATTAGTGGCAAATTTACAGATAATTAGTATAATTTAATGGAAAAGTGTGGTTCATACAATGAGTCTGAATTTGTACACTGTCCTCGGACATAACACAATATGTGCTGTATAGAGCCTGCAAGATAGAACTGCATAGTGCGACATTGAACATGAATTGTATATTGTATTAGTAAACACAAAACTTAATTATGATTGGTGGGATTAGGGTTATTAGGTGGTCAGGCTTCAAGGATACCCTCCCTAAGCTGATACAAAGCAATGTTATTTCAGCATTGACAATTATAGTGCCTTTTTTTCCTGCCATCCTCCACACTGTATAACAACTGTTGCAGCATATGTTTATCTTAGCTAGCGTGTGAATCTAATGAATTTATCTATGATGAGGCAGCTGTGGCTCAGGGGTAGAGCGGGTCAAATCCTATTTTCCCCAGTCCACATGTAGAAGTGTCCTTGGACAAGACACTGAACTCTGAGTTACTCTTGCTGGCCAGGACAGTGCCTTGCATGGCAGCTCTGCTGCCATTGGTGTGTTAGTATGTGTATGAATGGGTGGATAAGTGGATTTATAAAAGTACTTTGTCCAGGTAAGGTAGAAAAGCACTATATTATGTGCAGTGCATTTACCATTTTATCTGATCTGATCACTCTAAAGAGCAGAAGCTAGCCACAAATATAGACACCAAAAGGTGTCTTATGTTACTTGAAATTCCACTGCAGCAATGCCAGCTCGTACTCATTCCCTGGACTCAAATATTATGACATACCTTTTGTGCCACATGCAGGCGCTAATGGGTACCTTTGGTATCCGTATGAGATGCACAAGGTTTTCAGTAGAGTAGACTGTTGAGCCACTTGCTGCCCAAAGCAATACGTCGGGTCATGCATTCATGGTAGTGTAGCGTAAGAATGGAGATAATCCGTATTAGCAGGGGAAGCTGAGGTGGATCAGACAAACGCTAGACTTCTCTACAGGAGATTGAGTCCATCCTGTAATATTATGGTTTTTAACCGATGATTGCTTTAACCCAAACCATGATCTTATCCTAAATCTAACCACGTAGTTTTATTGTATTAAGCCAAGGTGTTTACTTTTGTTTTGTGAAGTACCTTTGGTGTCTCACTCTAATGCGAGTGGGTGAACCTTCTGTGTCTCATTTAACACAAAAGCTACTTGAAAAGCCATCAGTATTTGACACCCTAGGATGACAACATGTTGGCTATGCATGTTTATGTCGGCAAACACAGCCCAGTATCTGAAAAGAAACATGGAGAGACCAAATGCATTTACAACATGACTTAGCTTTTATCGCCTCTTGGTTTTAATTACTAGCCAGCACTCATTTGGGAGATAGAGCACATTCTAATTAAGACGTGCTTTACTATTGTGAGGCAATTAGGGACTCAAATACATGTGTGTATATTTGTGTGCATAAAGATGTTAATTTC
>NW_018127954.1:1207329-1215424 GCF_001952655.1 Monopterus albus
CAGCAGGAAATGTTTGAATGGACTTTGGGATTTCTCATTGGATCCTAGTTTTCTAACAGCAGGACACACACAAACACAAACACACACAGAAAGAGAGAGAGAGAGAGAGAGAGAGAAACTTGCACCAAATGGTGTTGAACAGAGAAAGCGATAGAGAAGAAAAAATGGGAACTGGGAATTCAGTATTTAAAGACAAGTAATTACTTTGAAAGGAAACAATGTCTGCTGTTTCAGTCTGAGTAGTCAGTGTCAGTGTGGTGATATGATGCATACAAGTGTTTCTGTTACTTGTTTGCTTTGTTCTGGCAGCTGTTGTTTTGGAAAACTGCCCATGTATCAAAGCTCTATTACTTCTACACGTCTTTCTATCCAGCTGTCAATCTGTCTGGATATTATTAAAGTACACAAAGCTGTGGTGCCGTGTTATTTTTCTTCTGTATATACCAATTCTAGATCTATAAATGTACTGAAATTTCCAAGTACTGGATGTTGAACACTTTTCAGACCACATAGTGCAGGAATGTTGACATTATACAGTATGTCAGTATGGAGTGGAAGCCAAAATCTGAAACTGAAGATAACATACAATAAAGCTTAAGGTGATTTTACCCATACTGTGATAACTGTGTTGATTCAATGTGTTTTATTTTTACAGTAAATATGTTAAGCTCTAACAGTGAGTACATGTGTTGTATCATCGCAGTAGCAGAAAAATACTGTAAAATAACATGGAGATGCAATAAATCACAGCGTACAATAATTATCCACATTAACAAGCGCCAATGCTGTGCAACAGCAAATCTGTCCAGAGTCCACAGGCAGCAGGAACCAATAACAGTATTAGGCAGTAAGAGCAGTACCAGGGTAATGAACAGACTCCAATCTGGTGAGCCCCAAAGTGTCCAAGCTGTCTCTTTGGCATACTTCAGCAGTGAGTGTATACTGGCATCAACCAGGATGAGTATTCAGATTGGTAAGGGTTCGATACATGTCAAAGTAGTGCATCGAATGTGGGCTTGTCAAAAATCTTGTTTTCCAGGATTAAATGACTATAAGTAATATAATCATGTTGATATATCCACAGAGGACTACAGCTGCCCCCTTCAGCTCTATGCATCGTTTCTGTCTTTCATCTCATTGTTTTGTTTTTATGGACAGAAAGTTCTGATTCAGTCTCACAGCTCTCATCAACCTTGTTTCCAGCAGGCAGCTGTTTGCGGAACAAACAAAAAACAATCACGGTAAAAGTGGCCAATTATTGTGACAGAGAGCGACATTGAATGCTTACATCTGTAGCCAGCCATGCAAACTTTGGCATGAATTGTCTTTGGCAGTGAATGATTGAACTGGTTGTACAATTGCAAAACAAAAAATAAAGCAGCCGTCAGAAGCAGTCCTGAATTCTGAGAAAATAAAAATAACTGGATCTCATAAACAAAATAAGTCACAATCACAGTACAGCATCAATGTTTTTTAGTATCCCTTTGGCAAGTTTAACGTTCTCTGTTTGGTGGCCATGCTGACCGTGCCCAAATTCTGCACCCTGAGCACAGTTATACTACTAAAATAAACAGGTAACATCATGGTAGTTTTCATTACAGTCCCACAACTGTATCTAAAATGTTTGTATTGCAATATTGAAAATTACACATAACATTATATCCTTAATAGCGAAGTATTATTGCAGCTAAGTGCTACATATTTCTCCTCATGAGGTGGTGAAGAAAGGATTGATTCATAACTGCCAAAGGCATTGCTCAAAAGGACAACAGCACACACACATAACACACACAGCAAAAGGCCCATCAAAAGAGACATTCACTCACCCCTCTCCAAGTATAGCAGTCGTTGGACACCAATGAACTGAAGCAGGACAGTCCCCCTCCTGTCATTCTTAGATGTGAAGTCTGGATTTATGACTTTTTACCACGCCCCCTTTTGACGCCTAGCTTCCGTCAGCAGAGCCACCTACGCTGTTTTCCAGATTTGATGAATTTGTTAATATTTAGCAGCTCACCTGCAAGTCATAAAAGCACATCTGGCATCAATAGGGGTGACTGTGGTTCAGTGGGTAGAGCAGTTGGCTCCCAACCAGAGGGTCGGAAGTTTGAATCTCAGTGCCTGCAAACCATGTGTCGAAGTGTCCTTGGGCAAGGCACTGAACCCCCAAGTTGCCCCTGATGGTTAGAGCCATCGGCTGAGTTGGCGTCGCAAATGGCCGCCTCGGTTCTGTAACATACTAGGCCAAATAAATGTGATAAATTAAGTTAAGAGGAAGCCACTCGCAAAAGGTGAATCATGTCCCACAAATAGTGAAAAAAAAAGATTTCCTTAGGTTAGTGAAGTAAGGTATTTCACAAAAAACAGTAATGCAAGCTCATTTCCCTGGCATTCTGAGCACTACAGTTGGGGCAGGTCACATGCTGCAGGTAGCTTTCCAGCCAGTCCTGCCATTCCCATTGTAACAGGGACACTAACTAGATGCAGATGATACTGATATGGTGTTAGGTGGTGAAGAGGAGCATTGGACAAGAGCTGGCATGAGTTGTTATACCATTCAGTAAGGTTTTTATGGACCAAATTACTCCGCAAGGGTCAAATCCCTCAAAAATAAACTGCAGTGAGACCAGACAGTAAACCTAGGTTGTATTGTTTATGTTTAAGTTGATGTTCAAATTTGTGGTGCTCCTTGTTGATTGGTGTGAAACTGTCTGCCATGTTTATTGGTAAAAGACATTTGAAGTGAGACATAAACACTACTGAAGCATGATTCTATTCAATCCACACTGAAAGTGAGGCGTGAGTGGCGCGTTTAAAGTGGAGTGGAGTGTTTAAAGTTATCAGAACAGCTCTCTTTCTGTCTGTCTGTCAACAGGACAGCTGCAGGAAACAGAGTCTTTACCAGGCCAACCAACAGCACAAGTGTACTGCACAAAAATAGTTTTCATATAAGATCATCAGAAAAAAAAATCACATTTTTATGTAGCCTGTCGATTTATTGATTTTCCCCAGCTTGTTACAGAGGGAGAAAGTGAAACTCAAGCAGCCTGATCGGTCATAACACATACCAGTAGAAACAGAAAACAACAGGATTTGTGTGAGTTAAACAGCTGACTGTGGAGACTACGCTTCACTAAATCCAGCAGAGGGGGAAAAATAGCCATGGAGTGTAAAAATGCAAGGTTTCTAGAGGAGATGTACAGTATCTCAGGGATTCAATGTGGATTGACATATTTGATTTAATGGAATTCTATCTGCAGCGTGAGATGGGTGTGAGGTGTGCGTAGAAAATGCTTCCAGTGTGTTTTTCCAGTTTCTACTTTTTCATCCTTCTCTTCTCTGTCTTTTCCTCTACTTTCTTTCTTCCCCTGCCTCCTTTCTGTCCTCCATCATCTGCCCCATCATTCTCTTCATCACCTTTTTACTTTTCTCACTTTGTCTCAGTCCTACTTGTCTCTTTCAAACTACTCTTTAATTTTTATATTACCACCTTTCTCAGTCAAATTCTGACTTCTCTTTCTCTATGTCCTCTATGTCCAGCCAACACCATGTTAACATAATTCTCTCTCTTCTGCTCAACGACTCGTATCTACCTCTAAGTGCTTTCCGCGTCTCTCATCGCTATCTTGCTCACTGAGACATGCCTGTATGCTCATTTTACCCTGCACTTTATTGGATTTTCTCAAGCACATGATTTATGTTAAGATTTATTGGTGTTAGAGTTGTTGAGACATACCACTGTGCACTGTTATGATACATAAAGCATTGCTGATAATCTGAGACTGTTTCTCTGGATTTTAGTAGTTATCTTTTTTATTGTTAAACAATTTTTAGACTGACATTTGTTATATTTCAGTGCATGAGTTGCCTCTTGTGGTAACTCTTCCAAATCTCTGGATGTCCCATATTTTTATCTTGGCCCAGATTGCTCTCCCTCTTGGACTCTTGTCTCTACCTCTGCTTTTGCCTGCACCTTGTTATTCTCACAGTGCTCACAAAACTTGCCTTGGGTCTATTTGAGTGGTGTAATTTGATGTTCACAATGTGATACATACTAGTACACAATAATACATCACAATATCTTTATGCCAAGATTGTGACAGTTAAGATTCTCAGCGATTCCCATATATTATTTGTCTAACTTAAAATTTTGCTGAAGATTGCTGCCTTAAATTTTTGACTTTTCCCAACTTATTTTTCACCATACAAATATTATTCAAAACTCACTATATTTTATATTATATGTTGTACATTGCTACAGCCATTAAGTGTGTTTGTGCATGCTGAGGCACTTTGCTCACAAAACATATTAATGTTTCAGTTTTTTTTGCATGGTGTTTTAATGAAAAGTTTACTCTTCCTTCACACTCATTCAGTGAAGTTTTTCACTCATCTTCCTTCCAAATAGATAGAGCATCTGTAATTGATATGCTGTATGCCTGGTCAACTTTGTGGCACTGGTATAATGTCCTTCTGTCATTGTTTTCACCCAGAGTGGCTTTCAACCCAGGCAGCAGTCCAGATATTACACGGGTCAGGGATGAGAGAGCAAGGGTAACACTTATACCTTTTGTCAAAGAGAGCCTTCTATTGTAGTGGCAATGCACAGGCAGGGAAGCATGAAAGGTGGCATATATACAGACACACCCAGGCGTTTACCTAGTGAGGAACAGATGGTTATGACATTACACTGTGACAGGCAGGGAGCTATTCAGAAATGTTGAATACAGCTTACATTTCTTGTAAGAGGCCCAGCATAGTGGCTGCCACTGGTCATACCAACTCCACAATTTCTATTATGTTTATTACAAACTTGTAAATCTTATCAGTTCCTTTATGCCAATAGATTTTCCTGGAAAGAGGTAGTGGAAACACAGAATTTTAGATTTACAAGTTCTGTCACACTATGCACTAATACTAGTCAAGTTTAGATTATGTTCTACTATTCAACAGAAATATAACAACCTTCAAATGTGCTTCATTAATTGCAAAATTACTGATTGTTGACCCATGGCAATGTGAAATAACTGAGATAATCAGGTGGGAATAAGCGTAAAAACTGTGGAAAGTGATGTAATCTTGCCAGCTCTTGCCAGATCTGCACATTATAAGTTTTAGAGAGAACATAAGAGAACAGAACAAACGAGCTGACAAATATACTACACAGCCACTTTTAGTGTTTCCAACTTGATGATTTTCTCACTAGAGAAAACTTTTGCAACTTTTATGACCCCTTTAGTGCTTTTTAAAGCAAACAGCAACAAATCTAGTGACTTGTAACCAGAGTGAGTGGTTAATATTTCTCAGGGAGTGCACGCTTATATGGCTGTGGCTCCTGCACCGATTGTGTTCAGTGGTTGGGCAACGGCAACACCAAGAGGGTTGATCTGTGGACATCATTTTTAAGGACCTCAGATCTATGAGTCAGTGGGTAGAGAGTACTGCACCCCAAAACTACAAAGGTGACCTTGTCTTTAGTCATTTTTACACTGACATCCAAGGAGTCGCCAATATCCGGCCCTTGTTATGTATGGGCGGTATAATCGCGGGCCGGCCTGCGAATTCAGACAGCAGGCCAGGATTCCACACCAAAGGTGAGACACAATGTTGCTCTGCATCAACTGTGACTTAAATTTTGCACGGCTACTCTACAAACCAAAACAACAAGGCAGAGATAAGTGCGGATGTAGCTTTGTTGGCTCCTCAAATCAGGAATGCGTTGACCTATAGGCTACAGAGAAGCAGAAAACAGTTTGAGGCAGAGCTGTGCAGACTTGAGATACATACAGTAGATCATGTCTCCTTTTTGTTTCGCCTCTGGTACCTCTCCAGAGGTGGACAGAAAATAGACCGCCATTCTGGCTTGGCGCCTTACACACGGAAAACGAGACGGGATAAAAGCACACCAAACCTGCCTCGAAAAGGCAGTGTAAGAAACTTTTGACTACATTCAAATTATAATACCTGTGGTTCAACATGGATCCACCCCACCCATCAATTTTTTTCAAATCAGAGCATTAGAACAAGAGCAGGCATGGCACAGAAAGACAGGAATCTTAAATCATGCACTTTAAATCAAAATCCACTCTTATTTTAACAAACAATGCCTGCATTTTGCATAATTGTAATCTCCACACATTGGGCCAATATGCAGATCAGTAGTGCTGATAAAATATCCTCATTAAGTGGACTGAGTATCGGCAATGTATTGTTTCTTTGTAAACGTTGTGAAACAAATCAGTGTTTTTACTATTCATGAGATTCATTGAGTCACTGCAGGCTGCTGACTTAGATTTTATTGCCACTGCAAATCTCAACCTCATGTGGCCTCACAAGCAAAGATTGCTATGAATTCCTCAGAGTGAGGTATGGAGTTTTATAATTTGGGAAAAACAGAGCATTGGTATAGGACTAGTAGTCTGTATCAATGGATGTTCTGAGCTGAGGTATTAACAAAGAACGTTATATTGTTACTCATTACCTTGCAGTTACAAAACCCACTGCAGAATAACACTTCATTTAAAAAAATGTCCATGTTAACTTCCTAACTCAACAATTTCATATTTTTCTGTTACACAAGGTCTGTTCTTGTACACCCAATTTGTGTCAAAGAGTACATTAATTGGATTGTTCAGAATCAGAACTTTTTAAGCTTCTATCAAATCTGCAAAAACGTAGAGAATGTGACTGAGAGTGAAGGTCCCATCATTACTGGGAGACATGCAATTTCATTTCACATTTTCAACTGTGCTGACTGAAAGTCAGTTCAAAGTGAATCAAGACCAGTTGAGGTGGAAATGTAGTTTTGAGCTGACATTAGAAATAGGTGTCCTGCAGTCCCACAGTGTGATAACTGAAGGCAATAGAATGACCTGCTCTGCATCAGTGAAAGGATACCAAATAGATTTTTTTCAGTTTTACACTTCTGAGGACACTCAAAGGGAGAGACAGGTTTGATTTTCACTTTCACAGTCTTGGTTTCTTCTCAAATTAAAGTCCATGAGCACTGTCTGTACATTAACAAGAGCGTGTGTGTTTATCCTATGAAAAAGAAGAGCTGGTCACATTGTTCTAGTGTAGCACCAGATCCTGATACCACTGCGGTTTAACTATCTGTGTGTGTGTGTGTGTACAAAAATATCTGACAGAAGATGACAAAATGGAGAGAGAGGGGCTGTGCGTATGTGTGACTGTGTGAAATCAGTTGTAACATAAAAGGTTGCACAAGACAGCACCGTCGGGCCCCTTTGGCAAGCTCACACTATGGCAGCATTGAGGGCCAAAGTTGCACCCTCCACACTATGTGGTGTAAAGTCTACAAAGCATTACACTGCTGCCTCGTGCTTGTACTCTGTGATGGTGTTGTTTCCACAGGAACAATCTGAATAATAAAGTTTGTTCAAGAAACAAAAAAGTACAAGTTGAGAAGTATGGCAATACATCCACTATCTTCAGGCCATGTGTTCTTTTCTTGCCCTCTGTGCCCTGTGTTGTTAAAATCCACACTGCACTTCTTCCATGCCCCCTTCAAACCAGTATGGCTCATTTCAAAGATGGACCATGGAGGCTCCCTGCGCAGGTACAACTCAGTCTTGTTAGATCTAAGAAGTCATGTTCTGTAGCAAAGAAAGAGTACAACAAAGAATGAGGCAAAACCAGGGTTAACATCGGTTTTGGCATGTCAGAGATGCATTAAAAGCATCCAAAGGACTAAAATTTGCCATAGATGTGGTTTTCTTCCTGTAACTAGTAGTACTGTAACTAGCTAACGCATATATGTCAGTATCATTAATGTTAGCATTTCAATTTTGTACCTCTGTTGTGCTGTCACTCATAATAAGGGATTGAGTTTTTTCTATGGTGTCTTATTTGGGTTTCCGTAGTTGGCTTGTAAACCGGAAGTTCTAGAAGTTAGTTCGACTGCAAGCAGATGATTTCTTTCTGCTCTTTAACAGTCCCTAAAGAACATATGTCTGTAAGTACAAAAGTTAAACGTAACATGTACTAGATATGGTTGTGTTAACATGGTTAGATGTTTCTTTAGTCTACAATGAACATAAAACGTTACGATACTAATCGCGGTAGCATGTCTATG
>NW_018127954.1:1216496-1219198 GCF_001952655.1 Monopterus albus
CACAACCATACAGCTCCAGACCATATCTAAAAGACTTTCAACCCAGGCAGTCACTTCCACAGCTGACACCCAAAGCTAATGAACCCGGCTCATCTAATGCAACAGACTTAGCCAAGTATTTAATACGCAAAGAGTTGGTAAGCTCCGGACTAATAAAGTTTGATGATAAGCCAGAGAACTATTGGGCCTGGAAGAGATCATTTCTCAGTTCCATCGAAGATTTAAATTTGACGCCAAGGGAAGAGCTAGATCTTCTCTGTAAGTGGTTAGGACCCAAATCATCTGAGCAAGCAAAGAGAATAAGAGCAGTGTGTATTCACAACGCAAAATCAGGTGTTAACATGGTGTGGCAGAGGCTACAGGAATGCTACGGATCCCCGGAGGCGATAGAAAACGCACTCCTAAACAAAGTAGAGGAATTCCCAAAAATCGCGAACAGAGAAAATCACAGACTGAGAGAGTTAGGAGACATCTTAATGGAACTTGATGCAGCCGTACAGATGGAGACTTGCCTGGTCTCGACTACCTGGACACATCTCGCGGCATCAATCCTATCGTTCAGAAGCTTCCATACCATCTACACGAGAGATGGATCTCTGTAGCAGCGCGTTACAAAGAAGAGTACCACTCTACCTATCCGCCATTCTCAGAGTTTGTGAAGTTTGTGTGCAATCAAGCTAAGACTCTTAACGACCCAAGCTTCGCACTCCTACTCACGGGCAGTGCAATTGCGCCCAGAATCGAGAAACCTTTTAAACCTAACTGTAGAACTTCAGTGGCAGTGAGAAAAACAGAGGTTGCCACAGCTGTTGATGTCAGCACAGATAGAAGGGAGATAGATCCCGACAAACAGTGTCCACTGCACAATAAACCACATCCATTGAGGAAATGTCGTGGTTTCAGAACCAAGTCGTTAGACGAAAGGAAAACCTTTCTCAAAGAAAATCACATCTGCTATAAATGCTGTTCCTCTACTAGCCACATGGCCAAAGACTGCAGTGTGAATGTGCAGTGCAGAGAGTGCAATAGCAGTCGGCATCCATCAGCTTTGCATCCAGGGCCAGCGCCATGGAAATTAGAAATACCTACAGCCCCAGAGGCTCAAGGCGGGGAGCAAGCAGAAAACCCTGTCCCTGCAGTGATATCGAAATGCACTGACGTTTGTGGAAGCGCAAATGCTTCAAGATCTTGTGCCAAAATCTGTCTGGTTAATGTTTATCCATCCGGGCAGAGAGAAAGGGCTATCCGAACCTACGCTGTCTTTGATGAACAGAGTAATAAGTCCCTGGCAAAGACAGAGTTCTTTGAGCTTTTTAACATCAAGACAGACGCAGCCGCATATACTCTGAAAACATGTTCAGGAGTTATGGAGACCGCAGGAAGGCGAGCTAACAACTTTGTTGTTGAGTCATTGGGATGGCAAAGTCAGCATTGCACTTCCTGCATTGATTGAGTGTGATATGCTACCAGATGACAGGACGGAAATCCCAACACCTGAAACCGCTAGACACTATACTCACCTCAAGCAAGTAGCAGAGAAAATACCAGCTCTTGATACAAATGCAGCTATCCTTATCCTGCTCGGCCGAGACATACCAAGGGTGCACAAAGTCAGAGAGCATCGTAACGGGCCCCACAACGCCCCATATGCCCAACGCCTCGACCTTGGCTGGGTAATAGTAGGCGAAGTCTGTCTAGGAAAGGCACACATGCCAGCCAGCGTCAATGTTTATAGGACTTGTGTGTTGAACAACGGCCGTACAACCCTCTTTGAACCCTGTAACAACAGTCTTCACATTAAGGAGGAGGCCACTGTACCAACATCTCGCCTTTGCTCTCTGCACAGTACGAATAGTACCGAGTCTGATGAAATGGACAGCCTCACCGATGAGTTGTTCAAAAGGACACCACATGACGACAAGCCCACCGTCTGTGGATGAAAAGGACTTTCTGGAAATTCTAGACAAGGAAATGTTTGTGGACAAGTCAAACAGTTGGACAGCACCATTACCCTTTAAGTCAACAAGACGTCGTCTCCCTAACATTCGAGACCAAGCAGTCAAGCGTTTTACAGCACTGTGCCGTATGCTCAGTAAAAGACCAGACATGAGCAAACATTTCTTCACCTTCATGAAAAAGATCTTCGAATTAGGCCATGCAGAACCAGCCCCACCTCTCAACAAAGAACAAGAACGTTGGTATCTACCAATCTTTGGTGTTTATCATCCTCGCAAGCCAGGTCAGTTACGTGTGGTCTTCGACTCAAGTGCTACCCACGAAGGCATCTCACTGAACAGTGTTCTACTTAACGGCCCTGACATGAACAACTCGCTCCTAGGAGTCCTTCTCCGTTTCCGTAAGGAGCCAGTCGCCGTAACAGGAGACATAGAGCAGATGTTCTACTGTTTTGTAGTATGTGAAGACCACCGGGACTTTCTGCATTTTCTATGGTTCGAAGATAACGATCCCGACAAACCCATCAAAGAGTACCGCATGACGGTTCATGTGTTCGGCAATGGCCCTTCTCCTGCCATTGCCATATATGGCCTGAAAAGAGCGGCTTTGGCTGGACAAGACGAATATAGTGAAGAAACAAAACAATTTGTTCTGAGAAACTTTTATGTTGATGACGGACTAGCCTCATTCTCCAGTGAAGCGGAAGCCATCCGCGTTCTGAAAGAGACAAGACAAATGCTGGCAGA
>NW_018127954.1:1223512-1239753 GCF_001952655.1 Monopterus albus
TGTTATATATTTTGAATACTAATCAACTCAATTTGTGTGTATTTTGTGCTGCAGTTTCACAGTGTTTTCTTCAATAAAAGTCCTAAATCGAAGAAGATTGACCAGGTTTTTGCTGAAGGGACCTGTTAGCTATCTGGCAAGCTAAAAGCAGTTACTCAAGTTAGCGAGGCCAGAATATCTGTATTGAATTACTCTGGTTGTAATTTGCAGTCATTCCAGCTGACTGCAATATTAGTGTTTTGTTGTCCAGTTAACGGGAACCAGTGCATTTTCCCGGATTAACAAATGAAGTCATTTTGCTAATTTGTACTTGGCTTTGGTCCAGTTTATGTCAGACACAACACAACACTCCAGTTTAAAGGCCTGCCATGGCATGACATATTACACCATGTCATTGTTATGTCACACTGTGTTATGTTGCATTGCGTTGTGTTGTGTTGTGTTGTGTTAGAGCACATTATGTTATGATATATAAAAAAACATAGTGCAGTTTAACTTGTGGTGTGCAATTACAGGTCTAGCAGTGAAAAATCTGATCTAGGTTTACCCCCGATTTACCCACAGGTACCCATAGTGTCCGTGTCAAGTATTTGACAAAACATATGAACTGTTTAAGTGGAAAGACAAAATTAATAGCTTTATATCTTTTTGTTTTACAGGGTTTTGCTTCTGCTGTTAAGTGACTTTTATTTACACATGAATGAAATTAGGTAGAAAGGGATAAAGAAGGCACATTGCAATATACAGTGCCATGTGTCTATGTGTTTGACCAGCTACAGAGGCTAAAAGCACAATCTAAACGGTGTCACTGTCTAACCTCCAAAGGGATGACAATCAATAAACACTCAGGTTAACACGCACCTACATGCAGCTTTTCCTTCCCAGAGGCTTTTCCCCACTTAATCATGACCTAAATCTATTGTTCTCTTCTGACAGACACGCATGAACATGTGCACACTCCCACACACATCTAATGTCTTTTGTTGTTTTCCTCTCCCATACTGCACAAATTGTCATTATGTAGATTTTAAGCCTGGGATATTTTTTGCTTTGTAACATGCATGCTGTGACAAATGCTGTGAGGTAGAACAAAGTCTGGTTTACTTGTAATTGGGGGCAAACTGAAGAGCCAAACCAAATACAGAAAATATGCATTAAAGTAAAATTTTAATGCTGTGCTTTGTACCAATTATTCACATTTAAGTATTATAGTCATGCAGAATGCAGGTGTTTGTATTAGATCCACAGCATGCACAGTAACGGGGAGCTCTGTCACACATGCATTCACTCACGGTGGATGCACGTTTCCATGGCTACACAGCCAC
Source organism: Monopterus albus (assembly GCF_001952655.1). Taxonomy (NCBI): domain Eukaryota; kingdom Metazoa; phylum Chordata; class Actinopteri; order Synbranchiformes; family Synbranchidae; genus Monopterus; species Monopterus albus. Next base: position 1,224,838 of record NW_018127954.1, read on the forward strand.
TCATGTCCTTTGTGTCATTATTACTGAAGAGATGTCTACATACACTGCCCTTTAATTAGCAAATGTTTAGATTTCAACCACTCTTTTTTTCTTTGTTCTTACAAACACATGTAGGTAATGAAAAAATAAAGCAGCGAGTCATGGATAGGTCTGCTCTTTTCACAGGAACAGCTATCTAACACAAACCAATGTAGTGTAACTGTGAATCCACACTGAAAGCGAGACGTGAGTGCCATGATTCCATCCAATGCACCCAGAAAGTGCGCAGCATGTTCTGTGTCTTTGTCATCAGAACAGCGCCCAGACAAAGAGTTCACACCAGGCTGACTAACAGCACTGGACCAAAGCAGTGACAAAACAGTTTTTATGTGGGCTCACCTGGAAACAACCAGCAGCGTTTTTATGTATAGTTTATTCATTTTATTGATTTTCCATGGCTCTCTAAGAGATGAAAGCAAAAATAAAAAGCACAGAGTTGCATCAGGAGCCTGATCAGTCATAACTGATCCCAGTAGAATGTTTGTGACATAAAATAAAGGGGGATTTGTGTAGTTAATACAGCTACATGTGGGAGAAGCAAATAAAAAGACTTGAAACATAGAAACCACAGGGGGTCCAGGGGAGACGCATGTTGTGTGTTTCTGAGTCAGTGTGGATTGACACATTTGAGAAAATGGAATTATTTAGAATTCCATAAAGTGGAATCAAATGTGTCAAGCCATACTGACTCAGAAACACACAACATGCGTCTCCCCTAGACCCCCTGCATTTTTTACACTCCAGGTCTATTTTTTCCCTTTGTCACATTTAGTGAAGTGGCAAAGACCCCACACCCCCCCAAGATCCAACTGTGTTAATAGACCTTTTTTCACAGCAGCCATTTTGGCATGCCATAACAGGAAAAGCACAGGTGTAACTGAAACTGGGCCACTTGATGCAACTGAACCTTCAGTGTTCCCTGCTGTGACAACTCAAAATGGTTGCTGTGAAAAAGGTCTGTACGATGGCTGCAGGTGTGTGCCCTGATCCACAGATGTGTGCCTTTCTAAACTATGTCCAGTCAGTTCAGTTTGCCACAGGTGGGCTCCACTCAGGTTCTAGACTCAGCTCAAGGATAATCAAACCAAACAGGATGCACCTGACCACAATTTGGTGTGTGACAGCATAGTGTCTCCATACCTTTGTAAATGGGATTTTAGTACAGTTTCAAACATTTCTATGAAAAAATTATATTTTCACTTTGTTATTATGTTTTATTGAATGTAGTTGATGGGCAAAAATGTCAATTTTATCGATTTAAAACTACATTTACAAGACAAGTGTGAAACAGTTTAGGGCTTCAGTGGCTTTCCTACCAGCCACACAAGCTAAAAACACAATCTTTTCTCCAGTCTTTGCTCCACTAATATTAAACCTACACATAAACCTTGGACCAGTCAACGGGCATGCCCGTTTCATAATCATTCTCTTCTGGATGGCTGTGGCTCAGGAAATAGAGCAACCGTCTCTCAGGTGTAAGGTTGGTGATTCGATTCCCAGCCTCCACCAAACACATGCTGAAGTGTCCTGGGGTAAGACACTAAACCCTTAGCGCCACCACTACTAAGAAATTTTCCCCACAGGGATTAATAAAGTATAACTAATTTAAAAAACTTTAAAAAGCCTTGGGCCAAAAACTGGTAATGTGATAGGGTGAATAGTAAATTCTGTGTAAGACTGAATAAAAACTACTGATGGGTTGTAAAGAAACCAGAAAACTGATTGCATATTAAGAGAAAAACGTACAGCTCTGTATTTTTATATAGTTTGATAAAGTTTTATTACATTTTGTTTGTTTCTGGGCTCCATACTCCATACCCAATCAAGGCCACTGTAATAAATATTAATCTGTAAAATGATGTATAAACATTATTATACCAGATATATTACAAAAGAAATCTCTGTTTTATTTGAATTGGAAACATTAAACATGAAATTGTCAACACATAAGTTTAATAAATAACTAGAATTACTGCCCTGCAGTTGTATGCCTCTGCCAAATAGTCAAGTTGTAGTGTACATACTACGTGTCTGTCCCGACTCATTTAGCATATGTACTAAAGCCTTTTAATAAATGTAATAAAATATATACATTTTTAATTTAACTGCCCCCCCCCTTTTTTTGTGCAAAATTATACTTACAGAGCTACAGGGGACTGACAGAGAGCTTTGTGACATCATTCATGAACCAAGTGACTGTTTGTGCCAAATTTGCCAAATTTGAGTAAATATGCTCAAAGCATTCCTGAGGGATGATATTTATGAGAATGACACAGATGAAAAGGCACGGTGACCTTGACCTTAGACCGCCAAAATCTAATCAATTGATCCTTGAGTTCAAGTGGATGCTTGTGCCTAACTTGAATAAACCCCCTTATGATATTCCTGAGATATCACTTTCACAAATATGGGATGGACATGAAGTCACAGTGACATGGACCTTTGCGAACCAAAATCTAACCCCAGACAATAAAAACATAATGCCTCCAGATGCCACTGTTACCGGGTTCAGAGGCATAAAAAAGCAGCACCCAGATATTATTGGCAATTTTATAGCCTTGCTGATTAATGCTGGGGATTTATGCTGAAGTCAGTTATATCCCATTAGACATCGCTGCACTGAAATCCAAAGAAGGTGGAAACATCACAGCAGCTAGAGGCATCTTTACTCTATTAATGACTCCATAATCATTTAGAGGAAGAGAAAACTGTGCTTATGCCATGAATGTAATAACGGCAATAAACTGCATTTTCTGTCTTTCATCTGTCTTGTGCAAGGGAAATATTAGGTCTAATAAGGAGTTGGTGACTTTCTAAAGTTTGCAGGGGAGCATTAGGCATGCTTAGACTCTTTATGTCAAAAACATTTCCAAATTTTATTTTGAAAAGTAAAGGACAACATACAGTAAATCAGATTTGGCCATTAATATGCTGAAGATCGCCATGTTCTGTTTATGCACCTACATTACTTCATTGTCATTACCATTACCATTGATTAGAATGGCTGAAAACAAAACTTGCTTATTAGTTTGAGGGAAGTTTGGAAACAGGTGGCTTTGTGTATCCATGTCAAGGGAAGTTTAACTGCTGATGGGGGTCTGCCAGTGGCTGAGAGCGGACCTCCTTAACCTTCCCCAAAACCATGAAGTGCACAAGCAACCAAATATACACAAGCATTCAGTATTGTTTATACTTCATTTTGTACTTAGTCAGAGCAGGTCCCTGCTGGTGAAATAGATAAGCTACAGGTGTGTCTGCTGCCATGCCGCTCAGCAACAGGAAGGAGGCATCAGCTCACCTCACCGCTAATAACTGCAGAGTGGGAGAGAGGAAATAGACATGGACATGTGATGTCACTACACAGCTCCATAATATTGTGATACCACTTCACTGTGACACTATACTACTGCACTGTGCCCTGTTTCTATCTTTGCACACAGGTACTTTATGCACATTTACTTTGTTATGTAAACCTTATATACTGTATACCTAGCACATGCTACTTTATTGATTTTTAAAATAATTTATATATATTTCCCTTGGGATCAATATGATATATAGTATCTCTCTTTGTTCATTAGATGTCATCTCATTCATTTTACAATCCCAGTTGTCTTTCCTCTTTTAGTATATATGTAAATAAATCTATTCAGATTATATAACTGGCTTTCTCATGGCATCTTTATGTCCCTTTTATTTCAGTAAATAAGTCACTGAACTGAGAATTCATTACTTTCAGATTTGAAACTGGGTTAATAATTGTTTGTTTGTTTACTGTGTGGCTCACAAGATAAAAGCCTGATGCCCCAGTTTTAATTTGTTATTACAAGGAATAGTCGGATTTTTGCTAACAGTTTTGGTGCAGTCACTTGGATTAAACTTCTAAATCATTGTTGTTAGCGTTATTTAATTTATGACTAATAATAAAATAAAAAATGTGACAAAAACAAGTCACACAAAACTCAAGGAAGAAACACTATAAGTACACAGTGCCAGCACTTTTCAGCTATGGCATGTGCGTAGGCGGTTTTACAGAGGCGCACATCTACATTTCTTTGCTGCAAAATTGTTGATTAGGTCATCATATGACAGCTTCTGAACAAGTCCTGCTTTCATGCTTATGACAGCAACGCCATTTAGTCACGGAGGTGTATTACACAGCTTCAGCTTGTCAGCCAGTGGTCAAAGGGTCAGTCTGTACTGAGTACACTGTAGTATGGGTACTGATTTTTCTGTACATTGAGAACATACCTTCTTTTTTGATTATGTACCATTGACTACAGGGGTTAAAATAAGATTTGTGGGGAGGGAGAGCCTTTGTCCAGTGAGATTGAAGAGTTTGGTGTAGGTAGGGTGGTTTCCAGTGATTTCCTAAGACTAATTCTTCAGCAGAAAGTGGTTCAAATGAAAGTGTAGACATTGCAATATGTTAGGTTTCTGGAAAGAGATATATCAGTTTTCCACCATATTTGTATTTCCTGTGTTATTTTTTTTATTTATGGTTATTTTTACTAAGTTATGTTTGCCTTTATTTCATTCTTGCAGTAGTGCTAATAAATATGCAAATATTATTGCAGTTACTGTAATTAGCAACAGAGCAATAATCCACTTGACACACCAGAAAAATTACTGTGATCCAATATCTGAACTTTTGTGGAAAATAAAAGTGAGGTGGCAGCTTTCGTGGTGCTGGACAGCTGAACGCAGCTGCTTCCCAATTATTTCACTTTAGAGACTGTAAATGTGTATGTAATAGCTGGCTTGTTTACTGTGCAGAATGGCTTTTACATTGAAGCTATTGTAAGATCACAGTGCCACATCAGAAAATGTAAGTAATTAATGAAGTTACTGCTGCTGCACCACATGCAAACCAAGAAAACATAGACCCAGGTTTTGATTGCTGCTGTGTGACGGCAGCAGCTATTTATGAAAATCAAAGACAAATGGTTACATATTAAATGTGTTTGGTCAGTGTGAGACTGAGTTTTGCCTCCTGATGTTCAAATGGCAGCTCCAGTGGGCTACAGCCCAATTTAACCCCCGATTGTATAAGACAGTAATAATGGTTTCAAACAACAGATGCACAAACATTATCCTGCCTTTTATCTTTTTATTTCTATGCTCCCAAACCTTTTTGCCTTTTCTTTCCTAAATGCTATAAAACCCAGCTGTACTGTGCTGTTGACTGATCAGATGGCATGACAAGTGTCAGGTGAATTAAAAAAAAAGCATCACATGGGAACACCATATTATTTCATGACCATACTGTTTACAGGTTCCATGGTATCTAGTTGCATTCATCTTAAAATGAGATGAATTAATATATTTATTCATATTTTGTCATTGCCATTATAGGTTTTTGGTGCTCCCGTCAGGTGCTTGGTGCCCTATGCACAGTGTGTGATGTGTGTGTACGTGCGCAGGCTGGTCTGACTGGACAGCTTGTCGGATCATCTTGCCCCATTGGACTGCTGAAGCAAGGTGCTGTGTACTGTAGAATGTTATTATAAGCAAAAGACAATATGGTCAAAAAACTCAATTTGTGCTGAAGCCCAATTATTTTTGATAAACATTTCAAAATTTCAGATACAGAACACGTTATCAGGTGCACTTGTATGAGCATGCTGTACCTTATCCATATTTTAAGCCAGCTCTCATGAAACATTTATTGCAATGTTCAAATTAATCTGTCAGAACCTTACATTAACATTACCTGGATAATTTTATCCCTCTGTAAAATACCCTCTATTTCCTCCTCTCTTTACTCAGACAGTTTCTTTTCTTGTTAATTAGCTGCTTTGACACAGATGATGTAAATCTTTTAGAGACACAGTTAGTTGCTTTAGCACTCCCTGGCTCCAAGAAGCAATCTGTTTCTATCAACACAAAGCGACACACTGTGATACCAACTGAATCTGTCAGGCTACTAATACTCTATATGATATGTAAAATTTGTTTCACATTATTTCTTTAATAGGCATTCCTCAGTTCTTGTTTAACAGTACACAAAAAGAAATCTGGCACTATAGTGTGATCAGTAAATGAGACCCATTCCCTTAAATGAATAATGCATGTCATGTGGTAGGAAGTTGTGAGTATGGATGATGCTTGGTTGTAGGGGAGCAGAGAAAACTCATTTTCCCTCTGCAGGTGTGATGGGTCTCATTTAGCCACATCAGTAAATGAGGATTGATACCTCGCACTTCATCTGCCTTTTCACCCGCATGGCTTCAAGAGCTGTATAAATATATTTTAGCTAACATTTAATTGGAAAATACCTCTGTCCAATCAAAGCACTGAGGAGTTGCAATATGCTAAACAACATAAGGCTACCAAATGTTCTTTTTTTATGTAAATAGGTTTGTCTAAGCTTTTTGTCAGAGTATACAAGTACAGTTAATCAGTTTAACACATATAAGGCTCATTTTGAAGAAAATCTGTCTCCTGATAAAACATTCCCTTTTACTATATACTGCATCACATAAAGGTGAGAGTTACTGATCATTTTAGCACCTTTTAGCTTGTTGTTTTGGTTTTATGGTCCACATATTTATCAATTCCAGCAGTAGCAGTGGTGGAAGCAGCTTTTTGCAGCTCTAAAAAACTGACCTTACACACCAAACTGCAGACAAAGTTAGTAATTAGCTGGTGAACAGGGCTTTTACAATTTAAGAGATGGATGTTTCCTATAGCAGTAGTTGTAGATAAAAAGAAAAAAGGTGAATGTTGGGCATTATATTCATCTGGATGACAGAAACAAGCTCCATATGAATGCTAATGTTACTTCTTTTCTGGTCTGCTAGATATGTAAACAGGCAGCTGTTTGGTCACCTGTTCGCCATATAAATTTCATAAGGTGGCATATGTCAGTGTTATGTTTTTCTTGTTGCACAGCTTCCAAAACATCAATAATGCAGAACAGAAAAACAACAGAAAAAGCCACATGTCAGTGTTATGACTGTCATTAATCAAACCTGAGTCTTCTCGTGTTGTTTCCTGTATCTCGGTGCTGCATGGTGTTTATAATGTACTTTTTAAAAGATAAGTTTATATCTGTGTATCTAGAGGTTGCAAGTGTTTAACATTTGAACTAAAACCAAGAGTGATGAATTCTGTAGAGCAGCCATACATCCAGGTAACCCAGATTATGTTCAGAATGGATACAAAGAGTAAGTTGAAAGATACGAGTGGCACACCCGCATACACTCTAAGCCTAAATAAGTCCAAGTTTCAACTTCAGCCTGAGGTGAAACTTGATGCACATTCAAAGGATGTGGACTTCAACCCTAAGAAGAAAATTAAGAAAATGACACTGGAAGGTTGTCCACAATGTGATGTTTTACAATGTGGCAGGAACAAATAGAGGCTATACTATTAACAAAATTGTGTGAGATAAAGGCCAGGAATCATTTGGTCTGTGGTCCCATTTGTTGTGGTTTTCTTCACAATCATATAATCAATTTTTTACACTAGTATTGAAAAAAAAATTCCTAATACATCAACAAGGTCACGTGAACTGAGTTGTGAATGGCAAAGCATCTGACTCATCTGTCAATTACAGCTTGTTTCTTGTTCTTTTTCTGAGACAGCATGTAGCTGCAATGGCAGGATTCTGCTAATTATTTTGTGAACAGATAGATGTACATTGCATAGAGCTGTACCCTTTCACTGTTTATCTGCAGCAGCATGAAGCTGATGACTTCTGACATCACAGCTTACGTCTTCATCATTGGCTCTAATGAAGCTGTTCATTTGACGTCAAGCACCATCATAATGGTGGAAGGTTAAATGCTGAGTACATTATCTAGAGCTGAGGCTGAGGAGGGAAATTATGCCAGGGCTTTATTAGAATGAGAGCTATAAAAGAAGTAAATGATGTAGTGATTGGCCATTATACTATATTGTGGCCAGTTGCCTCTGTCATTGTCAGACTTGCATTAGAATTATACTGTACCAGTTGTCACCTTTCCAAGCTCATTTATGTTGTTAAATGCCACACTCACAATTGTCCCATAACTCAGCTGTAGTGTTCTTAATTACATGCATAGTTTGAAACAAGGGTTTTGGGTCTATTACTACAATTCACTGGTGTTGACTGTAACACCATTAGTTTGAGCATTGCTAACTCAGTGAGTGTTTGTGCTAGGTCACTCAAACTTTGATACATGGTACCCATATTTGTCTGTTACAAATAAAACTCACTTGGATGACTACACAATCACAGATTATGTGAGTTAATCTCAAATACAAAGAGTTCTGTTGTGACATTGCACTGCACTAGCTGGGGATGGATGTAATAACATATGGAAACCTGTTTCTGCCAGTAAAAAGTCACTGTTTTGACTTACTAAGTCAAAATTATGAGATAAAACATTTAACTTAATGTTAATGTATCTCTCAAGGCAACATTTCAGTGAATTTTACAAGGAGATAGATTGTGACTACACTGAAGATTGGAGTCTTGTTTACCAAAATCATGACGTAGATATGGCACCTTAAAGCTACTTACCATAGTGCACTCCCCATAAAAATCATTCCAGAATTCTGACAGCACATCCCGCAGATCACCTCCTTCATCCACAGTCATTTCAAGCCTTCCGTCTGGGAGAATCACTTTAAAGTAAATGTCATCCTCCAAGATGCTTTGCTCACAAAAAACAATAAGTTCTTTACCAATTTGACTACGATGCCGCACAACAACTTCCTTCGCTCTTTCTTTCTGGTTGATTGGTTCCTGCACCATATCCAAGGAATGAGGCAAAGGTGACTCAGCAGACAATTCCTGAGAAAGAAACAAGGTGTCTTCAAGACTGGGATATTCCATCCCAGAGATGCTCTGTGTGAAAAGTTATAATGCTGCTGTCCTTTAAAGCATCCAAATTAATGACTGCTTTATATTCTGGCAGACCAGATGCACCAGTGGAGTCAGTTGTGGTGCAAAGAAGGGAAACACTCACTGCTTTCATTTGGAAATACTGTGTTGCTTCCAACATAAATGACATCTGAACTATTTATTTCTACAGCATCACTTGCAGGCGTACTAGAAGTATGAGAACTGCCAGGTGTGTCATGTGTCTTTTCACTTTCTTGTGCAGCTGTGACACTCTCTTTTCTGGTTACTCCACCTTTTTTTTGGTTCGTACCTGCACAAATTCCCCTTCTCGGAAGTGCAGTCTATCCTAAATCAGTTTTTCAGTGAGCATTCCTTAATGAGGTTTGATGCTCTCTGTCCTTGGCACCCTTTCTGTCTGAAGACCTTGCCTCTCAGTCGCTCAAAGAGTTTTGATTTGCGAGTGCTGGGATCTTTGTCTTTCCGCCTGCAGTATCCAAACACAGTCGATCACCATATGATGGTAGATACTGGCTTAGCTGGTCATCTGTCATGAGACGTATAACACTGGAATCAATCTACAATAAAGAAATAATGCATTTTTAAGGTCAAGTTCATTAACTGACTGTTGCAGCGCACACCAGATAAAGCCGTCTCTTCAAAACATTGAGTTCATGATGTCTGGGTGATCAAAATGAAAACCTTTTCTATACATACAGTACTGGCTGTATGGGGTGAGGAGCTCGGTCACTCGGGAGGAGCTCAGAGTAGAACCGCTGCTCCTCCACATTTAAAGGAGCCGATTGAGGTGGCTCGGGCATCTGTTACGGATGCCTCCTGGGCGCCTTCCTAGGGAGGTGTTCCGGGCATGTCCCACCGGGGGGAGGCCCCGGGGAAGACCTAGGACATGCTGGAGGGACTATGTCTCTCGGCTGGCCTGGGAACGCCAAGGCATTCCCCCGGAGGAGCTGGAGGAAGTGTCTGGAGAAAGGGAAGTCTGGGCATCTTTGCTTAGACTGCTGCCCCTGTGACCCGGTTCCGGATAAGTGGAGGAAAATGGATGGATGGATGGATGAATGGATGGCCATACAGTACTACCTTATCCTGTTCCATTTGCTGCATGTCTTCTTCGGCGACATGCTGTTACCTTAAGTAGTCAGTTAGTTCATCCATCCCGTCACAGTCCAGCCAAACTCTGCAAAAATATATTTGTTAAAAGAAATTAAATCTAAAATGTGGCCTTAAAAGTTACACATTTATCAGTATTATAAAATATTAAATTCAAGCATTCATGCATCTTCACAGCCAATTTCATATTAAGACAAAATGATTTCCATGTATTATTATCATTATTGTAAATAGTAACATAACCAATGTTTCTGAATTTCCCAGAATGGACAATAACATATGACACTCATATCAAGATCAGATAAAAACAAACAAATTATTTACTTATCAAAACATCAGCAAGCAAGTGCCACTACCAATGTTGTTTAAAAACATAATCTGAGCCTGTAAAAGGTAACATTACCTATCTAGTACTAGCAACATTAGCATTGTAGGTTTTGTACAGCGCCCCACGGGAAGTTCTACTTTCTGCACCAACCAGAGTGGACATGCATCACAAAACCCTAAATTTTCCATTATAATGTGAACAGTAGTGGCAAGGACTTTTAACATAAACTACAGTGGTTTTGTTCAGAGCTGGTGAAAGTGTAGACTTTAGCATGAGCTCCATAACAGCTAGCTAACAGATGGGGAACTGATAGGCATTTTCACAGAATTAATGTTGGAAATGAACAATACAACCAATATCACCATCAGAATTCAGGTCTTTATGGCACATTTGACAAACATTAGTATACTATTGTAGCTATGGCCACACGAACCTGCTTTTGAGTTCCTTGGAGAGTTGGTGTAAGGTTAGCAGTACTCAAATCCATTTTATTCAGAGTGAAAGGACACCATCTGGTGGCAGAAATGCTGGTGCTACAGCAAAACCCACAGTTAAGAATAAAGCCAAACAGCGACATTGTTTCTTACACAAGCATTGATTAATGATTATGAAATTGCAGTTGATTAATATTTATAAAAATGATCTATGCTGTAGATTAGTATTCTACCTTGTTAATGAGCTAATGTTAAGGCCAGGAATGTAATGGACAATCTCTGGATACAGTAGCTAGTTCACATGCACACTTGACTTTGCATCTCATAATTTTCACTTAGCTAGTTGAAATTTTGACTTTTTATTTCATAGTATTAACTTTGTAGGTCAAAAAAATTGGCGGAAATGGGCTTCTATAATAACATAGTCATTTAGCTGAAATAATATCCACACTAATTAATTTATGCAAGAGTTTTATTGAATAATAAAGAATGATCAGTTTTGAATGAAGTGAACAATTTAAAGGGACAAAAACACTTTAGGTTAGGTTTGCACTGTTGGGGGTAAGTATGAGGTAAGTCTCCATGTTTAACATAAGTGTTTAATATGAAGGTTCAATCACTGTCACAGATGTGGCAAATGTAGACGTTGCCTCTGGGGTGCAGGGTTTGTGGGCCCCGAGTCAAATGTGAAGATCCTCATAATGAGAGGCATCAGAATGTCTTGGTCACTGGCTCAGAGGATATGGGGAAGGAAGGTCATTTGGAGATGCAGTGTTACAACCATCCCTGACCCAAGCAGCCATTACATAGCTAACAGTTTTAGCATGTGGGTTTGAACTGAGCAAGAATGTAAATCTTCAAATTAAGCTAGAGAAACTGCTGCTTTAGATTGTATAAGTCAAACCATTGTATCTATGATACAATGAAAACTAGGCAAAAACAATTCTGATGAAAAATCTTTACTTTTTTACCTGAAAGTCTGTTTTTTGTTCATAAAATCCAGTGTTGCTCACAGAGACACACCACTTCTCCTGTCAGCTCAGAAAGACAATGGGAACATATGATAGTGATAACATCAGCGCAGCATTTCTTTGAGTGGTCAAGCTGACAGTGTTACGACTGACTCAGTGGTATAACATTCCCCAGTCTCCTTGTGACCCGGATAAAAAGATGGCGTGGTCGTATATGCAGTAAAAACCAATAATTTATTGTGCTCATCCCCAGGTGAAAAATAACCCAATATTTACAAAAACGAATTAAAACAGTTTTAGACATTTTCTCCCCCAGACGCATCCACCTGTACCACGAACTGCTTACTGAAGTCAGGGCTCCGAAGCACTGATGAGGAGCACAGACAGGCTTTCAAAGTATGAAAGGCAGTTTCACATTCCTCATTCCACTGTACCAGCTTCTTTTGGTGCTTGGCAGTCAATGCAGTTAGTGGAGCGGCAATCGTAGCAAACTGGGGCACAAATCTACGGTACCATCCAGCTAACCCCAAAAAGGATTGCACAGCCTTCTTGATACGAGGACGGGGACAGTTCTGGATTGCTTCCACCTTGTCCGTCTGTGGTCGCATCACAGTAAACTGGAACAGTCCTGCAGGCGTACAGAAAGCAGTGTAGGGTCGGCTTGCATGTTCCAGGGGCACCTGCCCGTATCCCTTGCACAAGTCAAGAAGATCCGTCTTTTTTGCCACGATGACAACCGGACTACACCATTCTGAGGTCGATGGCTCAATAACCCCTAATGCCAGCATTTTCTCCACCTCTCTCCGTAGCTGTTTCAACAAATGCTGTGGGACTCGATAAGGCCGCTGGCGAATAGGCCAGTTGTTCTTCAAGCGGATCACATGCTCGATAATAGTAGTCCATCCTGGGCTGGCAGCAAAAAGTGAGGGCACACCCTGGAACACTTCATGTACCTGGGCAGCTTGTTCTTGAGGAAGATGAGTGAGTACGGGAGGAGATGTTCCCACCTCAATAACCCCTGGTTCCTCCTCCTCCTCCTCCTCCTCTCCTGCTTCGGCCAGGCAAGCGACCAAGGCAGTAGGGCTTCTACACTCCTTCCATTCCTTCAGCAGGTTTACATGGTATGTCTGATGTTGTTTTTTTCTATCAGGATGATGTACCTCATAGGTTATAGGCCCCATCCATCGAGTGATGGTATACGGTCCTTGCCATTTAGCCAACAACTTCGAGCCGGAGGACGGAAGAAAGAAGCAAAAACACCTGCTGCCCGGGTTGTAGCTCTCGGCCCTGTGCTTGCTGGTCATACCATCTCTTTTGCTTTGCTTGGGCCTCTTGCAGACTCTTTCCTGCTGCCTCCTGATAGTGCTGCAGCCGATCTCACATTTGTAACACAAACTGAACCACCCCTTTCTCTCTAGAGGTTGAGTCAGATGCATCTCAGGTTTTGCGTAACAGGTCCAAAGGTCCCTGGACCTCCCAACCATACAGGAGCTCAAAAGGAGAAAACACTGTGGAAGCCTGCGGCACCTCCCGGTAGGCAAAGAGCAAGAATGGTAACCAGCAATCCCAGTCCTTCCCAGTGTCATCCACAAACGTCTGCAGCATCCTTTTCAAGGTCTGATTAAATCTCTCAGCCAGCCCATCTGTTTGAGGATGATAAGGGGTAGTCTTTATAGAGGTAATGCCCAACTGCTCATGAAAAAGCTGTAACAGACGAGAGGTAAAATTAGTGCCTTGGTCTGTGAGAATCTCATCTCGAATCCCCACCCTGGAGAAAAGCTGGACCAAAGCCCGTTGAACAGCAGGAGCAGTAATGGTACTCAGTGGAAAGGCTTCAGGAAACCTGGTTGCATAGTCACAAATTACCAGAATGTACTGGTGACCTCGGGCACTTTTTGGTAATGGGCCTACAATGTCCATAGCAATTCTCTGGAAAGGAGTAGAGATGATAGGAAGTGGCCGTAGAAGGCCTCGGTCAGTTCTATGAGTTGGAGATGTCTTTTGACATGTAGGACAAGTGGCACAATATGTCTGCACATCAGTATACATGCCTGGCCAATAAAACCGTGAACTAAGGCGGAGGAAGGTTTTATGGCGACCCAAATGGCCTGCCCATGGTATTGTGTGTGCCACATGCATAACTAATGTCCGGCAGCTTGTTGGAAATACTAACCGCTTCTGGGCATACAACACATCCTTTTCCACAATAAAACTTTCCTTTCCCCCCAATCTAACCTTAGCTTTGTTGCTTATGCCAACAAACAGAGGTTTTAACGACTCATTCTGCCTTTGTAGCTCCCCAATATTTACTGGTACATCCCACATCTTATCAGTGTTCAAATCTTTACCAACCCTTTCAGTTAGACCTAGCTATTTCACAAATCAATGTTGCCAGCCGCAGGCTTCCACAGTGTTTTCTCCGGATGATTTCCGGGTTGCAAGCGAGAGCGGACGTTTTTTCTGCTCCTCTTGTCTGTTCTGGGATTCTCATATCTGTTTCATATTTTCTACACTTTCAAGTTTTGGAAAAGTCTACATCTTGAAATGGCTCCTAAAGGGAAAAGAGCAAATAGATCTGAAGCTGCTGAGGAAGGCGAAGTTGAAGAGAATTTTGCTGCGGACTTGTCGGAGCAGAAACGTCTTTTCACTGCGCTGGTGAATCAGCTCAGCGACAGTTTTAAGGGATTTGTGCAAATGATTATGGATACGAACAACAAGAGATTCGACGAAATGACCAGAGAGATACAGGAAATAAAATCGAGTCTGCAGTTTACTCAGCGTGAGGTCGACGCGATCAAAGTTAACATGGATGAGCAGTCAACGCAGATCAAAGCTACGAGAGACGGACTGTATGAAGCCTGTGATTTCCTGAAAGTTATGTCGGATAAGGTGGAATACTTGGAAGCACAAACCAAGCGGAAAAACTTGATATTTGCTGGAATTAAGGAGGCAGCGGGAGAGACCTGGAAGGATGCGGAGAATAAAGTGAGGGAGGTTCTAAAGAATAAGCTGGACATACAGCAGGACATTGCGATGGAGAGAGCTCACAGAGTCGGGAAAGCCACCGATCGTCCAAGGGCAGTGATGGTAAGGCTGAAGAATGAGAAAGACAAAACACTCATTCTGCAGCAGGCTAAAAAGCTTAAAGGTTCTAACATCTACATCAACGAAGATTACACCAAGGCT
>NW_018127954.1:1241508-1269426 GCF_001952655.1 Monopterus albus
GAAAACAGTATGTTTGGTTTTTCTTCTAGGTTATAATGATTTATCTTAAACCTTTTCAGTGTGATAAGTTTGATATGTTCCTAGGAAGACTTTTGTATGGACTGTTGTGATTAATGTTGAATCAAGAGGAGGGAGTGTGGTGGCAATTTTTATGATAGTACCCTTTTAGTGGTTATTTACCTTGTAATCCATTACTAGATGTATATCACATGGTCGTAAACCTTTGCATGCCCTTGTGAGAGAGAAAAACCAGATGTGACCTGAGACCTGAGAGCTGGTATCCCGTAGTAAATAACCTCCTGAGAGCAGGTGTGCCTCGTCACCGGGAGTGCACTCCAGCACCTGTCGGGGTGGAGCTATTGATGGGACCAGGGCAGGCGGACGAGGTGCTGGGAGCGCACTCGGCCGTACCCATAACATCCCCTGGATCCCCCTGTGCCAAAACAGCTCCTAGGCCTACTACAGATGCATCCACTTGTACCAAGAACCTTTTGCTGAAGTCAGGGTTCTGAAGCACTGGTGAAGACAGACAGGCTTTCAAGGTAGAAAGGCAGTTTCACATTCCTCATTCCACATTACTACGTTCTTTTGTTTCTTGGCAGTTAATGCAGTTAGTGGAGCACAGCCTTCTTGGTATGAGGACGAGGACAGCTCTAGATTGCTTCCACCTTCTCCGTCTGCGGTCACACCTTTCCTCCTCCAAGCTGGTAACCAAGGTACCGTGCTTCTTCTCTGGCCCATTGATATTTAGCAGGGTTCAGGGCCAACCCAGCACCCTGGATCTTCCCTAGGACTTTATCTAGGTGCTGGAGATGCTCCTCCCACATGTGACTGAAGATGACCACATGATCAATTTAGGCAGCACTGAACTCCTCACAACCCAGTAGGACCTTGTCCATGAGCCTTTGGAAGGTTGTGGGTGCCCCATGCAAACTAAAGGCATCACAGTGAAAGGAAACAATCCTGCAGGTGTGCTGAAAGCAGTGTAGGGTCGACTTGCATGTTACAGGAGCACCTGCCAGTATCCCTTACACAAGTCAGGGGTCGTGATGTACACTGCAGGCCCAATCTTCTCCAGCAGGCCATCGATTCGGGGGATAGGATATGCATCAAACTCAGAAATGGAATTGAGCTTTTGGAAATCAATACAGATCCGTAAAGTTCCATCTTTTTTGGCAACAATGACAACCAGACTACACCATTCTGAGGTCGATGGCTCAATAACACCCAATGCCAGCATTTTCTCCACCTCTCTCCATAGCTGTTTCACCAACTGTTGTGAAACATGATAAGGCCGTTGGCAAATAGGCCAGTTGTTCTTCAAGCGGATCACATGTTCGATAAGATTAGTCTGGCCTGGGCTGGCAGCAAAGAGCGAGGGCACTTCCTGGAAAACTTGATGTAATTGGGAAGCTTGTTCTTGAGGGAGATGAGTGAGTACTGGAGGAGATGTCCCTGTCTCAATAACCCCTGGATCTTCTTCCTCCTCCTTGTATTCTACTGCTTCTGCCAGGCAATTAGTCCTTTACGCTCCTTCCATTCCTTCAGAAAGTTAACATGGTATGTCTGATGATGTTTCTTTTTATCAGGATGATGTACCTCATATGTTACAGGCCCCATCTGTCGAGTGATGGTATAAAGTCCTTGCCATTTAGCCAACAACTTAGAGCTGGAAGATGGAAGAAGCAAAAGCACCTGTTGCCCTGGCTGTAAATCTTGGCCCCATGCTTGCCAGTCATACCAAGTCTTTTGCTTTGCTTGGGCCTCTTTCCAGCTGCGTCCTGATAATGCTGCAGCCGATCTCTCATTTGTAACACAAACCGAACCACCCCTTTCTCTCTGGATGTTGAGTCAGATGCATCCCAGGTTTTGCATAACAGGCCCAAAGGTCCCTGGACCTCCCAACCATACAGGAGCTCAAAAGGGGAAACCCCTGTGGAAGCTTGCGGCACCTCCCAGTAGGCAAAAAGTACGAATGGTAACCAGCAATCCCAGTCCTTCCCAGTGTCATCCACAAACTTCTGCAGCATCCTTTTCAAGGTCTGGTTAAATCTCTCAACCAACCCATCAGTTTGAGGATGATAAGGAGTAGTCTTTATAGATGTTACTCCCAACTGCTTATGAAAAAGCTGCAACAGACGAGAGGTAAAATTAGTACCTTGGTCTGCAAGTATCTCATCTGGAATCCCCACCCTGGAGATGAGCTGCACCAAGATGCATAAAACAGCAGGGGCATTAATGGTACTCAGTGGAAAGGCTTCACGGAACCTGGTCGCATAGTCATAGATTACCGGAATGTACTGATGACCTCGGGCACATTTTGGTAATGGGCCTACAATGTCCATAGCAATTCTTTGGAAAGGACTAGAGATGATAGGAAGTGGCTGAAGAAGAGCTTGGTCAGATCTGTGAGTTGGAGATGTCTTTTGGCATGTAGGACAAGTGGCACAATATGTCTGCACATCAGTATACATGACTGGCTGATAAAAGTGCAAACTAAGGAGGAGGAAGGTTTTATGGCGACCCAAATGGCCTGCCCATGGTACTGTGTGTGTCACGTGCATAACTAATGGGAGGCAGCCCTTTGGAACTACTAGGCATTTCTCGGCATTATAGGCATACAACACATCATTTTCAACAATAAAACTTGCCTTTCCCCATGTTAACTTTAGCTTTGTCGCTTGTGCCAACAAACAGAGATTTTAAAGACTCATCCTGCCTTTGTAGCTCCCCACTGTTTTCTGGTACATCCCAATGTACAAATCTTTACCAACCCTTTCAGTTAGACCTAGCCATTTCTCAAACTGACGTTGCCGTCTTGATTATTTTGGCCCTTTAATGCCCCCTCACACAGATCATCATCCAAATCAGGTAATGGTTGAATGCCAGCTTTAGTCTGAGCATGTGTAAAAACAGGACATACAACATTTTCACCATCATCCCCCCACCACTAGAATCTCCTTCCCACAGAAGCTCCATTAATACAGGCAAATCAGTCCCAAGGACAATGCCCACTGGTAAATGTTCCACCACCCCAACAGTCATCAAATATGGCTGTTCATTAATCATCACAGTTACTTCTGCCTTTGGATAGGCATGACTGTCCCCATGAACACACAGAATATCAGTTTTCATACTGTAGTCCATACAGCCCACAGGTACCAGGCTCTTTTTCACCAAAGAAGTGAAACTCCCACTGTCTAGCAAAGCTGACACCTGCTGGCCATTAACAGTTACAGTTTTACGAGTCCTCCTTCTGAGGCCTCTGTTTTGTATGAGTTCTGCCTCCCTTCTCAGAGCATAACAGGCCCCATTAAGCTTAGATTTACGCACTGGACACACAGAAGCCGTGTGACCCAACTGTTGACAATAAAAGCCAACCAAGGCTTACTGGTAGATGACAAGGTGGTAGTTGGGTTAGCAATACCTTTAGACACCTGGCTGTTATCTGCCTTAACCTGCCAGGACTGTGTAGGCCAGGTCATGCCATACTGGGACCGCGTCGCCCACATCTCTCCCCCCGTGCATTCAGGTACTATACAGCCAGCCTCGCAGCAGCCAACCTGTCAGCAGGCTCGTGTTCCTTCACCCAGGTCCTTACATCTGGTGGCATAACAGAAAGCAGCTGCTCCAGAACGATGAGTTCTCCAATCTGGTCCCCGGAGAGCTGCTCTGGCCGAATCCAGCGTCGGTAAAGACCCTTGAGACGATGGTAAGTCTCCGTAGGAGTCTCCCCTGCTGGCACACAGGTGGCCCGGAATCGCTGTCGATAAGTCTCTAATGAGATGTCAAACTTTGTTAATAAAGCTGCTTTCAACTCTGCATAACAATGCGCTTTGTCCTCATCCATGGCTGTGTAGGCCTCTAGTACCTTGCCAGAAAGAAGCGGAATCAAACGACATGCCCACTCAGCTTCTGGCCATCTCCAGGTCTTTGCAATCCACTCGAACATTAGCAAGTAATTCTCAATGTCCTCACCAATCTGATGTGGCGGAATCTTTGGATCAGCACCATACTGCAGTCCAACTGCTCACTGTCCCCCCTCTGAGGTAGGACTGTTGGCCAGCTCTCTCTCTTTAGTTGTGGTTGTGCTGGGGTTGGTAGCATCATCCGAGAGCTACCAATAAACATGCTAGCCCTGTTGGGAGTCATGGCCACAAGCTGCGAGTGCCCCTATACAGTCACTTATAGGTGTATGTGAATGTGTACATCTGTCCATGTCTGTGTAGTGGTCTTGGTAAAGAGGTCAAAACTAGCCTGCAGGCTGTGATCAGAAGTTAAAGAATGAGAGATTTTTTTTTTTTTGCTCATGTTGTATTACTTCCTGAAAAGCCTACAATCTGACTGACACACCTACATAAATATTGCAGTCATGCTAAATGTGTGTCTAGTAATGGCAATGTCATTTTGATCCAGACCAAAGTATATAAATCAATTTTTGGTAGGATTTATTGACCTCTTGGATGACTTTGGTCTCCTACGACTCATCATCTGGCCCATACCCATGATGATGAGTCTGTGACACTACTAATAGTCACTGTAAATAAAAACACACTGCTAGATAAAACAAATGATAGGAGAAATGTAATTTTGATCTACAAATAGTGGCAGAAGACAATTCAAAGAATTCCTCCTCAAAAAAGGAATTCAAAAGAATAAGTAGGATTAATTTCCTCAATAACTTGCTGTATCACTGGATCCATAGATATTCTGGTATTTGGTCAATTCATTTGACCAAAATGGGAAAATGTCAACAACACAGTAATGCTAGAAAACATGGACTATCGTAGCCATTTCATTCTTTAAGGATTATAAATGTCTGTGATTTATTTTACTTTTGGAATGACACATTTCATTGTGCTGTAGGAGCAGGGGGAGACAGCAGAAGCGTGCTGGGCTCATAACCCAGAGGTCAATGGACTGAAACCATTCTCTGCTATATAAAGGTTTTTGTACCCATCAAAAACTTATATTATCATCATCTTTCTACAACATAGTTACTGATGAAACTGCAGATAGTCTGCCTGGGTGGTGCAAGGTATTCAGTTAAGATTCCAGTATCCCATGAGGTGCACATCCCACCACTGCCATCTGACAGTTAATTGATGGGAAAGCAAAACTGTCATTAAGGTGCTTGTACTGCTGTGTTGCACATACTGTATTTGATTCATAATGGAAACAGTGATCATCAAAGCAGAGACAACTGTGAAATGTTGCTGTTGTGACTGTGCTGTCAGAAGCACTTTACACTACCCACTCAGAGTGGGAGTATTGTGCCAGTTTTCTGAGTAACAGCTACCAGGCTAACACTGGGGGTCAGTGTTTCACTGTGGACACTCCTTTATTCTACAATGAGACCTTGTAAAATTGGCGCAACCATTTCTGTCGCTGCCTCCATGTAAAACGGGAAAGGCAGCTTGGAGGTTTGTGGGTGAGGTCAAGATGAAGAATTTTTTTTGTGCGCTACATCACTGGGGGACTTGCTTTTTCAACTTATGTTCCATAATTTGGTAATTTAGAGGAAAAAAAAACAACATAATATAAATTTGGCAGCACAGCGATGCAGTGGTTAGCACTGTCGCCTCACAGCAAGAAGATTCTGGCTTTGAGCCCCCGCCATATGGCATATGCATGTGTGGACACTCCTTTATTCTACAATGAGACCTTGTAAAATTGGCGCAACCATTTCTGTCGCTGCCTCCATGTAAAACGGGAAAGGCAGCTTGGAGGTTTGTGGGTGAGGTCAAGATGAAGAATTTTTTTTGTGCGCTACATCACTGGGGGACTTGCTTTTTCAACTTATGTTCCATAATTTGGTAATTTAGAGGAAAAAAAAACAACATAATATAAATTTGGCAGCACAGCGATGCAGTGGTTAGCACTGTCGCCTCACAGCAAGAAGATTCTGGCTTTGAGCCCCAGCCATATGGCATATGCATGTTCTCCCTGTGCCTGCATGGGTTCTCTTCGGTTACTCTGGCTTCCTCCTGACTTCCAGAGACATACAGTTTAGGCTGATCTGTGAATCTAAATTGCCCCTAGGGGTGAGTGTGTGTGTGTGGTTGTCTGTCTGTTGGGGACCGAGCAGTAAATCAAAAGACACAGCTTTTAAAGTTCAAAATAATGGGCTTTTTATTAACTCAAAAGTAAGGAAAAATACTTCTACTACTTCTTTTTATTTAACCAGGTAAAAAACCCATTGAGATCACGATCTCTTTTACAAGGGTGACCTGGCCAAGAGGTCAACAACACATGTCGTCAATACATAAGTTTCAATACAAATCAAAACATTAAACATTTAACAATCAAAACCATAAATACAATAATCAACAATACAACCAATTTAAAAACACCTACACTGACCAATAGAGTCTTGTTGCCTAAGAGCCATAAGAGAATAAAAAGCTTTAACTGAGCATAATTCAGTAAGTTTAAAATCTGCTTGGAAACTATTCCACGAAGAGGGAGCGGCAAATCCAAAAGCCCGTTTCCCTTTTTCGGTCCAAACTCTTGGCACCATGAGCTGATACTTATCACAAGACCGTAAGGCATATTTGGTATCCGATCTACGTAAAAGAGAGCATAAGTATACAAACATGAACATCAGATAAATTGGGCCCTAAAAGAGGTCAACAAAAGATAAGGAAACTTCAGAAAATACAGCAAACTGAACTGAACTGAACTGTCTGATACCTCAACAAAAACCAACTAACGTAACAACACACAGGGGAACATATATATTGGCTGGCCAAACCATTAGCACACACAAGGGGCAGGCCAAAGACACTACCAAAATAATCAACTAATAAACACTAAACAGACAGTCTGCTCTCAACTAAATATTTCTTTTCAATGTGAAGAAATTAATATAACAAATAAAATTCTAACATAAACTACCAACAAATAAACAATAGATTTCTCCCCCCTCCTTGTGTTGGGCACAAAATATTTATCTACAACTTAACCTACATACATATAACGCAATTACCCACCCAAGTCCATTGCTGATGGTGGTTTAGGCCCTCACATGGTGAAGGCCAGGACTGAGGCCTTCACAGTCTCTAAGTGTCAGCCCTGTGATAGACTGGTGACCTGTCCAGGGTGTATGCTATCTGGGCAATTTTAGAGGACTGGTCACTGCTGCTGTTTTCCAGGTCGATGACCTTGGTGCTGAACTCCGTCCTATTCTTTGTGCAACTCTTATATATTATATACAGGAGACTAAAGACAAGACAACGAATGCAGGACATTTACAAAAAAAAAAAAAAAACATGGGAAGATTTAGATTTAAACATTGCTTGCAAGAAACAAACTTTGACAGTAATAATTAAAATGGTTTGCTACTGTATGTACAACAACTTTGAGTCTGAATCATGTTGTAAATGTGCAGGACAAATAAAAGCACATGCTCTCTTCATCTGCCTTTGTGAATTTGAAAGCAACAACGGTACCTGTGTGCTTTGTGTTTTTTGTTTTCTATCCATGGTTATATATCACATGGGACATCACGTTAAACATCATCCCTTTAATACCGGGATGATGTATTTGTGTAAGAAGAACATGAGTGCAGCAATATGCCGGATTTTATTTCTGTGCAGATCGACAGACACAGTAAAAATAAGTCTTCTGATGTTATGGATTTACACTCCAGTCTCTCCTGAGGTATTGGCTCAAGTCCCACCATTGCCACCCTTAGTGATGTTAATTACAGTTGGGCCCACCTCTGTATTATGGCAGAATATTTGGAGGTTTTAGCAGGCACAGTGTCACTGCTAAATCAAACAGAGGTCTCCTTTTGTATGTATGTGTAATTTCTTTATTTAGTACTTTGTGAATTAAATAACGACTTTGTTTTCACTAGTAATTCCAGATGTTGCTGATTCAATTCTGGAAATGTGGGTCCACAGTTGAGGACAGAAATTTAAGAACTAACTTTCACTTTGTTGTAGTGTTTCCCAGGAGAGCAGCTGCCAGTCGGGTTCTCCTTTTTACATCTTAACTTCTGTGTGTACTTCCATTGTCCTTAACAGACCACAGATTGTGGACACACACTCCCAAACAGGCTTTTAAGAGCTGAGTCATACATTGCAACCATGCTGGGCCCATTACCAAGAGGTTCTGGGCTCACAAATATCCTCTGTTTGGGGAAAACTTTTTGACCTTCACTCCTTGCTACTTATTAAGATGTCAGAGTAACATTCCAAGTTGCTAAATATTAGTTTTTCAAACCCTACCGTTTGTAAGGTTTGTAACCTTTTAGCCACTTTTTTTTTAAAGCTAAAACTCCTCCTTCATAAACTGTCCTAGTTATAAGTATTTCAAATATAAGCTACTCTTTTTTTTTTCTTAATTAAGGAATTGAAAAAACTGTGATTGTGACAGTGTGAAGCAGCAAACAGCAGGTAGTGTGGCTGAGTGTTCTAAGGTGTTCAATAGGCTCCAGTCTCACAGGAGGTATCAGTTCAAATTCCAGCATTGCCATTTAGGCAGTGCTGTCAGTGTGATGCTATACTATAGTATGCACACTAAACATTCACAGGTTTTTGGTGAACGTTATTGTGAGTAAAGGTGCATTCTCCTGTAATCAAGAAAACCAAATTGTGGTGTAGTGATTCGAGACAGAACATCCTATCAAAAAGGACCTACTTCAACTTTTCAACTGGCCGAAATCGTGACACATTGCTATACTGTGCAAGATGTAGTGAGTGTGCAGCCCGAAGATAGCAGCAAGGGTGAGGTAGGGCAAATAAGTAAAGAGGTTATTATTGTGCACTTATGTGAATAAGTCTAAACACATACTGTATATACTGTAGTAAATTAAACATAAAATAGATTATCATTTGCTCAGTTTTGTTTGTGACGGTTCCTCTAGAAAAAATAAGCGTGTGTACAAAAACTAACTGGCACAAGTGACTAAGCAGTGTCAAACAGCAGAGGCGGGATTTAAACACACACCTCCATAATCCTTTCAGGAAAGAATTTTGAAATGCCAAGTCAGGATTTTTTTTTCTTATTTGCTTTTCACCTTCATTGAGCATAAAAAAATGAATAAAGTTTTACATTTATTTTAAGTGTTGTGCATGTCTACTCTGGCGGAGAGCATAGGTTTAACTGTTCAGTGTAAAGTAATGCATAATAACAATTTAATTTTGATATATACAGTACAACCTAAAAAAAAAACAAACGCAGTATTTCAAATTGTGAAGATATACAGATAATCACCTTTATTGGCCAAGTATGTTACACCCAAGAAATTTGTTTCCGGTACGATACCAAGGCAGCCATTTGTGGTGCCAACTAAACTGATGGCTCTAACCATCGGGGGCAATAGGGGGTTCAGTGTCTTGCCCAAGGACACTTGGGCTGCAGGCAGAGAGATTTGAACCTTTGAGCTTCCGGTTGGGAGACGACTGCTCTACCGACCACACCACTGTCACCTCCCAGTGGTGATATTGATCCCTTATCTCCTCAGCACCCACACTGAAGTGTCCCTGGGCAAGACACTGAACCCCAAGTTGCCTCTGGCGTGTGAGCTTTTGTGTGTGTGAATGGGACAGTAGTGTAAAGTGCTTAGGATGTGCTTTCTTGAATAAAAAAGTGCTAAGACCATTTACCAATAATTTAGCATATAGTGTATTCGTTGACTCAGGTTCCCAATATAATGGTCATGTACAAGTCCACATAAGAAGTGACTTAAAAGGATTCATAATAGTGTCACATACTGTTTTGGAAATCAGGCTGGCTACATTTTTTCTGCACCTATGACACCCAGATGCTGTCAAATGGCAGTTTTGGGAATCAGACCTATGCCCCCATAAAGAAGCTTTCATCTACTGCTTAGCCTCACTACCTTGTCTATTACAGAAGCCAGTGTGTCATGATTCCCTGGCCACTTCCTGTTTTGGACTTTTATTTTGAAGTCATTTCCTGTCTCATTCCTCCCTCACATGCCCTGGCTTGGCTCTGTCCACAACTGACCTCAATTACTTCCACTTGTTGCTCATTATCCCTGCTTGGTCTGCCCTTTAAAGACACCTCACCTCCCTCACACTCATGGTCAGAGCATGTCTTCAGTCCTTCACACCTGTCCGTACTTGTTGCTCATCTCCTGTGGGCTCTGGTCATCTCCTCTGTCATCATCTCTTCCTCCATTCACTCTTCTTTGGGGTTTAAGCTTGTGAGTTTTTCTTATCTAAAGACAGTGCTGGAATGAGCTTATGCCTCATGTTTTGTAAATCTGTTAAAGAGACTCACCTGTTACCCTGTGAAGGCTGTTTCAGTTACCCTCCTTGTGAACCAGCTTTAAGAATCTTGTTACTCACCTTGTGTATCGGTTACAGGAGAATTAGTTACTTCTATCAGCCTGCTGTGGGATTTTTATGGCATCTGTTGGCTGCATCAGTTTTTTTCCCCTTTCAAATATTAGAAATACATATCGCAAAAGGTTTAACAAGCTTGGCTAAGGTTGAAAAATTGGTGTATCAGAAACAAACTGGCTTCCTTAATTTTTTTTTTTTCCATTTGAGGTTTTAATGGTGTGCTTAATCATGTCATCCTGTTATATCTTGTTTTGTAATGGTTTAATGGTGCCCAACTGGAGACTTACTGCCACCAAATGTTTATCTCAATGCATAATCTCATAATACACATATACTAGTAGTAGATGTAAACTTGGAAAAGTTGACTAAAATTTGTGCTAAATCTGCAAGGTAATGTGACCTCACCTCTAATACAGGCAGCAGGCATTGCTTGTGTACTTGCACCTTTAAGCTTGTTACACAGAGCTGTGATGATTCATACAGTAAACCTTTTTATCCCCTAGCAACTCCTGATACAAACTCTGAGGATGAAAGGTTGTGATTGCAGATGAAGTGGAAATGCTTCTGTTTTTAAAAGGTCAAGTGTGATGTTGCTTCACAAGTGGATTTTAACAAGTGAAAGCTTTCGTGACCAGTGGCTGCACATCTGAGCTTTGTCTTGTTTGGTGAAAAAACATCTGGTTGAAACTTTCTATAGCTGAAGCAAAATGAGGAGAACAGAAGGTCACTGACTTTTTTATAAATCCCTTTTATAGCTTCAACATATCTTTTCAGATTGCATCTAATGGTGCTACATAAAAGCACAGGTTACAATAAATCTAAGAATTGAATCTAAGTTGTTGTCATAACTCAAATAATGTCTCATTTAGAACATAACCTTTCAGACTTTAAACGATAAGGAGCATTTCCTCGATATTTTCCTCAGAGTTGAGGTGAACATTTTGCCCTTCAAGTGTGGCTGATGTAGCCTACTGAGGATTATTTTTGGAAATACTAAAGTCCAACACACATGTATTCATCAACCAAGCACTGAGAGGTGAGTTCAGCTAAAGGCTGCACAGTCTCTATGAAGCAGCATTTTCCATAAAAAAAAAATTTAAAAAATCAGGAAACCAGTCTCTGCATGAGCACCATTTTGATTTCTTAATTTATGTTAAGTTTACTTACAGTCTTATTCAAGACAGCTTAGGTACATTGTCTGTTAGCACTGAGCCTGAGCATTATGTAGGCCAATGTGTTAGCATAGTGATATTGGAGTAATAGTTATAATGGAGTGATACTGGATGCAGCATTGTAACCATAAAAATCAAAATTGAAGCTGAAAATAGCGATTTGCAAATAATATGTATCCTGTATTACATTGAAAACAATAAAGCAGCATTCTTCTGCATGTTGGCCCCGCGATGGACCGGTGACCTGTCCAGGGTGTACCCCGCCTTTCGCCCGCTACTGGCTGGAATTGGCTCTAGCCCCCCTACGACCCCGTTCGGGACTACGCAGTATAAAAAAAATGAGATGAGATGAGACAATACAGCAGCACATTATTTGATGTGATACCTCATCGATTTTATTCTTTGTTCAAAATAAACACTCATTTAAATTCTGATGCTGCAACACATTCAAAAAAGTTGGAACAGTGAAGCATTTACCTCAGTGTAATGTTGCCATTCATTTTCACAACACTTAAAAGATGTTTAGGGACTGAGGACACCAAGTGATTAAATGTATCAGGTGTAATTTTGTCCCATTTTCCCTGCAAACAAGTCTTAAGGTGTTTCAGTTCTAAGAGTGATATTACATACCGTCCCAACTTTCTCTGATTTGGGGTTGTACAATGTTAAACAAAAGGCTGGCATATCATTCTCTTCTTAAGTTATTCTGGTGAACAGGTTCTCAAATAATTGGTAATTTACATATCCAGCAGTCACTTAGCAATATTCATATGACATTGTGTTTCTGGTGACCTGACCAAATTAAAATCTAATTAATATTCATCCTTTTTTAGTGCTGTTTAGTTCTAACTCCTAAAAACAATTCTATTTGCTAACTTTGTCCATCTGTCATTTAATGCTGAGCAGGTAATGTTCAGGGGTTCGTTGATGCTGGAGAGTGTGCTCTCACCAATGTGCTTGAGAGTGAACCAAAACTGGAAAGTTGAAAATCTATAACACTTAGCTGAAAAATGTTCAAACATCTAGCAACTGAGAGAAATCTCTTTCACTTTTGTTTTCTTTCTTAACTGCTGACACCCTTTATATCACAAAAAGTTATTTGAGCCATAAAATCAGGGGTTTTCAACCAGTGAACCACAAAGCCACCGCAGGTGGTGCCAGGGCTGTTGTGCGCTCCCTGCCTTTCTCTCTGCTTTCCCCTCTACAGACACTGGCATCCCAGGATGTCCCTCAGCTGTGACAGATTCCCCTGATGAGCAGCTGGTGCATTTAACCACCGAGCACACACTCAGTCTCCACCGGTTTGTTGGTAATCACCCACCACAAAGTTAGGCTCTTTACGGACTGTTTTTCCTTCGACAATTGCCATCGGTTTTACAGGTAAGACTGTAGCTCTTCAGCTACACTCTCTCTGCACCAACCTGATCTGTAACAACCAGCCAACTCTCCACTCGTTATTGTCTGCATGACGCCAACATCCTACGCCCACTCCATCTCAGTACTCCACGCATGGCTCAGCTGCTCCCATCTGCCTCCAGCCACCCTCAGCGGAACCAGAGCCTCAAAGACTGTGAACTTGGTCTCGCCAGAGAGAGAGAGAGACCCGCTTCAGGTCTCCGTCAGTGAGATATCCCAGACTCACTGCTTTTCTCCTATCTCTGTTGCAGCATTCTGCTGAAGTTATGTGCCTTTACTCCCAGTCTCTGTGGCCTCAACGCACACCATCTGTCCCAAGTGCTTTGGCCCTCTCCTGCCAGCTTCCAGCTTAGTCTACGCTTTCTCCATTGCCAGTGCTACCTACTTCATTAACCAAGTTGTTAGAATAAAGTTCTCATTTATTCTAAACCGTTACACTGCAAACTGGGTCCTCATTGCTTCTCTCTTACCTAATGGTGCAAGAGAAATCCTAACAGGTGGCAGATCATGCATTCAGTAATGTAGCTGCACTGTGGGAGTTTTTCTTTATTTTGTCTCTTTAGTTACTTCCATGTATTCTGTGAACATATATATTTAAATAAGATAGATACACACACCGATCAGGCATAACGACATGACAAGTGGCAGCAGAAGTGAATAACACTGACTATTTGTTACAATAACACCTGTCAGTGTGTGGGGTATATTCGGCAGCAAGTGAATATTCAGTCCTCAAAGTTAGAAGCAGGAAAAATGGGCAAGTGTAAGGATCTGAGTGACTTTGACAAGGGTCAATCTGATGGCAAGATGACTGGGTCAGAGCATCTCCCACACTGCAGGTCTTGGTGGGTGTTGTTGGTCTGCAGTGGTTAGTACCTACCAACAGTGTCTAAGGAAGGACACATGGTGAACTGGAGACAGGGTCATGGACGCCCACGGCTCACTGATGATGAGGTTGACCTGCTGTAGATTAAACTTTTAACTTCTATTTGTTCAAAAGATTAAACTTTATTTGAATCTTTGTTAAAATGGTGGAAAATGAGAAATACTGTACACTGGTCTCTATGAAGAGAAAGAGTCAGGAGCTGTAGTGGTGATATCACGCCTAAGGTGGTGAGAGTGTTGGATTTGTCTCAACAATTCTCTCTGATTTGTCCTCACGACCAGAGTTTTCACTCCTTTTACATAAGTTTTTCACTGAATTGTAGACACATCTGTGCTTTTCCTGACAGTAGAACTGTGGAAGCAAATTGATTCACAGAAGATACACAGTGAGCTGCAGAGTGACACGAGTGCCAACCAACTGCCACATTGAATCCTATGTAAACATATATATGCACTGTATGTTAGAAAAGATAAGGTGACTTCAACACTAGTCCTCTGGTTACTTCTTATGTGGAGTGGTAGTCCCTGGGTCACAATTAGTTGAAAAACCCTGCATTAAATCTAAAATATTGACTTGTGCAGCTTTAAAACTCCCACCTAGGATTTGAAAATGTTAATGGGCTGAAACCAGTACATAGACTGCAAAAGTTTTGAAAAGGTCTCGTTATTCTGCTGGTGAAAGTATGCAGAAGGAATAATTTAAAAAACTGAACACTATTACAGAAATTAAATGCAAAATATTGTCATAATATGTATACCTGATACAACTTATACAGTGGGCCAAGATGATGACATTCTGGTTATAGTACTTTTGTTCTTACAAAAACATAACTCATTTAGTGTGGTTGAAATAGATCCTTTATAGGGATCTAATACTTGCCAGACTGTGTACTTCCAGCAAGAGGGAGTGCTGCACTGCCTGTCCTGGCAGCTGCAAGACAACGATAAATAAATCAGGACCGAGATGCAGCACTTGGCTATATGGACAGCCATGGCAGCCATGGGAGCCAATTTACAGCTCCCAGGACTCTGAATCCAACCTGACAAGAGTTGCATCAAATTTTTACAGCTTTGTAAGTGATCTGCTGCTGCACTGGAGAGCTGTTTTATTGGATAGATTAAAATTGCATGGTTCATAGTGAAATACATACACACACGTCCCCTAATGTTTCTGGGTAGAAAACTGCAAAGAAAAGTCATACAGCTCTCATGCCTATCCATCTGCTACCTCTCCACTCTTCTGCTCTTGCTCTTTCTATCTCTACCTCATTTCCACATCCATCACTTTAATTACCGCATTTTCTTTCCAGTTCCTTTTCCAAATAATTCCTCTTGGGAGGGAGCAACAGTGCAGCCATAATTAACCAGGATTAGTTCACCGGTGTGCAGTCAAAAAGTGGGACATCTACCATGGCAGTACCTGCAGATGGCTCGCTGGTTAATTATGCTGCACTATCACTCTCTTGAGAGGAACTATTCATAAGATTACACTTTTTGACTCTGCTTCTTTGGCTTCTGTCTGGCTGTCACACCCATAAGGCAGTTAAACAGGCAAATTATTCAAAATACAATATGTTGCCACAGTTCCTGTCTCAACCCTGTGTGCTTTGGCCCTGTTACATCTAATTTCTCTTTCTGTTATTACTCACTTTCTCAGGCTTTGATATTTTCAGGACTGCCATTCCCCATTAAGCCTTAAGATGTCCCCTAGACATCTGAAGACCTTCCCTCTCTTCCTCATCATCTGACTTTGTCCTGCCCACCTGCACACCTTTTCCTCACTCATTTCCCAGTGTATATACCACTGCTTTTTCTCTTGTCTCCTGCCAGATTGTCTGTTGAGCTGCCCTAGCTATTCCACACACATTTTTTCTGCACTGCGGCATACTTAGAAGGCAGCCAAAATGAAACTTCATTAGAAAAGAAAATGGATAAATATCCAACAATCAGGACATATTTGGGAGTTTGCATGGAACCATTTTGTCCTTTTTGTCCATCTCAGGTAGACTATGTTACAGATAGCTTTCATCTCTTTGGCTGTACACTGACAAACAAGGTCATAGTCAAAACAGATTTTGAGCACATTGATCTGATGGTACAGGTATGTTACTTGGGACTTGGTTTCTTTGCTCTCTTCATAGGAAAACAATAGCCCATGCTGGCGCAATGTGATTCTGCTGCTGATCATGTGTAGAGAGTCTTACAGTCAGTTAATACTGAGCACAACCTCTCCTTTCTAGTCATGGCATGAGTTTGACACACTAGTTCCCTCTCCTTGAGAAAATGTCACATCTAAAGGTTATGACAGTTACTGGATAAATGCATACTGAAAGCTCGTTTGACTCTAGACAGTTTGCTGATGTCTAAGACAGCTCCAGTCGGTGACAGAAACATTGCTATTTGTGCCCACTTTTCTCCTGGCTCACAAGATGTGACCGTTTTGATTACAAAATGCTTACACTGTGTATTCTACTGCAGACCATCTGTTGTCAAGATTTAGGGAATAATCTAGATTTGCCCAAAAATGTGCCACTAATCTGCGGGATATTCTTTTAAGAGCTGATGAGTTTTCACCTCCCCTACTCCCTCCCTCCAGGCAGTTCCCCTTTGTGGAACTGTACCAATTGCAAAGCAGTGATTAAGAGGGGGATTCGTCTTTTAATCTCCATTCAGTGATGGAGGTGAAAGTCTGGAGCTGAAAAACCTGTAATTCTCAATTCACCTTAATAAATGCTTCTATTTCAGTGTAAAGTCAAAAATGTAATTTAGAATATCTTACAGGATATAATAACATCAAAAGCTTTGATAACTGATCTCCAGCAGCTACACTCTTTAAAGCTGTGGGTTTCTTAAGTGTTTCAATTAAGGTTTCATAAAAATGAGTTGGACACCCTACAAGGAAATGGAGAGAAGCATTCTGGTTCAGACAGCTCTACAGGTAGCAAACCCAACTAGAGCTGCAATATTAATTTCTCTGAGCAGCCCTGGTAACTCTGTCACTTGATTTGTTGTTGCTGCAGCAACAACATTCATTCTGCATAAAGAAAAATGTGTCTAGCACAGGAACAGATAAGAAATACTAAGAGATTAAAAAACAAATACACTTTTTTAACTTTTTGCCACAGCCGCTTCATGCAGGGACTTATATCTATGAAAGCATATCACGTGCAGAGAAAAGATCATAATATAAGGGCTTATTGATTTGTTAAAACAATATTTTTATAGTGCTTGAAGGTGGCTCAGAGTGCGTTAAAGCAATTTTTAGAGTGCATAAACTATTGAGTTTTTCAGTGTTTCTCTCACCAAGTGATCATTCATAACAGAGGAAGTGCATGCTGCTTATTGTAACAGTTTTATTTGCAGAAATTGACGGAAAGCAGAAAATAGCTAATTAAGAATTACATAACACTCAAGCTTAATTTCCTGTGGGAGCATAGTGCTGGCTATTGTAGTGTCCACAAGTCCAAAGCAGACATTTTGGAAGCAATGTTTAATTTTGAGGGACTCAGAATATTCATAATTAACACATTAGACTTTGATTCTAGGCATTGAGGACCAGCTGGAGGCTCCTACATACAAACTACCCCCAGTGCAGGCTCTGCCATCACACCTCCGACCTTACACGATCAATTTCAATGAACTCAAACAAGGCCAAAACCTGTGCTTCCCTCATATCTGATCAATTTCCAACATGGGAATGTGAAAACTTTGAGGTTAAAAGATAAAATAATCAATTATCAGCACACAAAGTCTTTACAAAGTTAACTGTTCCTTTTTTTTCCCACAGAATAATCTGCATATGTTTTATGTCAAACTATGTGCTGCTTAAAGTTGTGTGCTTAAATAACTCCTGCTAAAAGATAAGTGCACACTGGTTAACTGATGTCTCATGAAAACTGTAGTTATTACCTATTAGTTACCAAATTAAAGTCTGTAACCTATAGCAAGTGATAGTTAATTTTCCTCTCAATATTCGTGATTAAACCTCAGAATTTAGATCTGGAATCTAGCTAAATTTTTAAACAGAATAACCATTTTCGCCCATCGGCCACCACAGACTGTTCGGTCATTCACAAATGTATCATTTGAATCACCTTTCTCGTCCCAATCATTTCCCCTTTGTACATATTGTAAATACATTTAATTAGCTTTTAACGGCCCTAATTATGTCATCTTTGGGTTTCTCTTGTTTCCTCACTGAACGAATCAAATCAGTCAAATTCATTACTTTCAGACTTAGACTGACTTAATTATAATAGTTTGATGGAACTATAAGCATCTTGTGCCCTAAACTAACGAGGTATTTGAATATTAAATATTTATATTCCTTTTCATAAGTGTAGTCATTTCCGCTACACTACTCAACCTACTTGCTAACATCAGTGCACATTACTCACCTTTATTTTGCTATACAGAATAATAGAACCTTAAAATAGTATTTTTTGAATGAGGCTTGCTCAGTGTTCAGAAACAAGAAGGACACCCTCGGAAAGAAGTTTCCTGCTCTGAGATTAAGTTTTTTCTACTGGAATTGTTTGAGGCACTAACACAAGGTTTATAGAGTGGGAAAAAACATAACACATTCAGCAAGTCTAAAGCAGCAAGCTACACTGTTATTGAGTTCAATTACAAAAAGCATGCTGCTAAAACGTGCTCTGACTGATCAGGGCTTTAATCTACCACAGTTTTGTTTACATGCCATTCACCAGTGATTATACAGTATCAGCATTCTGTTACACTGCATTCTAGTCTTAGTCAAGTTTGGCTCCTTGTTAATGAGGATTCCTTCTTGTATAAACTTTCAAACACTGACTTTTCAGGACCTTTGCATTGTGGTGGGTGATGTGTGATAAAACCATGTGAGGTGAATGTAAATGGCAGGATACAATGTGCATTTTGTTACTTTCCAGCTGCTTTTATCAGATAAGGCAGAAAGGGGCAATCTACACATGCACTGGTGCAAAGTAGCTCACAGGAAGGCGTGTGGTCCCATCTCAGTCTCACAAGACTAAACATAAAAAGATTAGTGGTCTGGTTGCAAAGATAAATCTGATTAGAAGGAAAGCAAGCAAACATGGCCTGTCTACAGATCAGGGCTCACTGTTAGCCTGCCCAATCTTCATACCTCTGATACACAACAAACATTCATATATCAGGTACTTATTGTCAGAACATAAAAAGAAATGCTAAATATTGTATCACTTTATCTCTGGGTTTAATATTGCATCTTATAACATCAATCCATTGGCTGGTTTTATGTCTTCCTCCATCCTTTTGTCGACCCAGGGATCTCAGTGAACCATCAGTGCCAGCAGAGTCACCTTTCTTCAGGTTTCTGTCATCAGCACAGTATCTCAATTAAATCACTTGCAGTTGTTGATGCTTTTGGGGAATTAGAGTAGTTTTTTCTAGGCTGACCTTCAACTGGTTGTCTTGCGCTGTTCAGACAAGGCTGGCTGACACACTTAGCTGGGTTTACCGCTTCACTGCTGTTTTGACAGACGCTACGATCTGCCTTGCTGGGAGGGGGTGCTTGCCGTGGGTCATGCCTCTGCAGTTGGTGTCTGCTATTGCCTTGAGCAGTTGTCATGGTGCCAGTGTTAGTGACACCCTGTAAAAATTGTCAGTCTTAATAAGTAATTTAGTCTCATTTAACATACAATTAAATCAGCTGCTAATGTTACTTTGTATCTAATAATAAAAAAAAGACAAGGGTGATATCCATTTCTTAATGGCTTTAGAAACCTGCTGTTTCAGTGACTAATATGGAATAACCATAGACTTGATTTTTTTAACATTCAGTGGGCTGTTGGGGACAACAGCAAGTAGGCTCAGTTAATGGTCATTTTAAAGCTGCGCTAATCAGTAATTTTTAATAACCAATGGATAAAAATACTGTGTGGTGAGAAATGTGTATCTTGTATCACAAAATTGTAGCTCTTACTGATGGATCAGCAACTCTGAGTCTACCCTATTTTTGTTTTCTGGCCAGTAAGCAGGCAAATTAAGTAACGAGCTGGTGGAGAAAAAGCAGTACACGTAGCTAAGGAGCTGGATAATTCTGAAGACAAAAACAATGAATATTGGACACACTAGGTAGCTATATGTCTGCTTTATGTGTAAACAGGTAATCTGTTCCATGACAACTTTTTAAAGTGTTAATATGTCAGTAGTTATGTTTTTAGCTGGTTCTGCCGGTGCCAAGGGTCAAAAATAATAATTAATTCTACTTAAAACTCTGCTCACATCAATCAAATGTAATGTTGTGAATTTAGCCTATGGGGCTTATATAGGCTTTCGTAGACAGCATCCCTACCAAGTTACCATACTGAAGCAGTGTTAACAGTGTGTTAGTTGTATGCTAAGTGTTATTAAAGTACCATGGCTCAGCTTTAAGTGTCTCTTTGTTCTCTCAGATACAGTACTTGTTGTTTTACAGAATCTGCTAGATCATGAACATCTTTTTAGATGTTTATTCCTTTAGCTGTTCAAATAAAAGAATGGAACGGTTTTGAAATGCTCTGATCAACTTCTTGTCTGTTTTTCACTTGTCAGGCAGAGCGTAGGCCCAGCAGGATGGAAGCACAGATGCACAGAAATCTGACTGGACCTCAAGGGCTTGGATGCTTGTTAAAAATTCAGTCACACTAACTTTTGACAAACTTGTCAATGTGCTTTTTATGCACCCATGCTTTAGCTAAGCTTTTCCTGGTTGTAGAACCCAGGTAATGAATGAATTTGCAGAGATGTTTTGCAAATCACGTGGTTGAGAACATAACATGGTTACTTTTATTTTTTGCTTGCTCCTGATTGCTGCTTCCCAGCATCCTACTGGTTTTCCCTGATGCAGCCTTTCAATCCCTCTTTAAACCCTGCTTTCACTTACCTGTACCTGGTGGGTTTTGCCTTGAAACACATCTTTTACGGCCGCATTTCCATAGTGTTGAACACCAGATTGGCTCACACAAACACACAGAAAACAGCCTCTGCATGGCCAATGGAAAACCTGATGAGCAGTAGAGGTCAGTTTCTAGTTTCACATTCACACACACTCACACTCTCTACCTTGGAGGCAGAATTGGACTGCCTATTCCCATCTTATTTGACCCCATCAATGTAGCTATCACCTACAAGGCAAACACAATAGAAAACCATGACATTGACCATCCATTACAGAACACTTTACTTTCCTTCGGATACACATTTAGGTCCCTTAGGGGGTGAATGTCTTGGTTTAGTAAGCGCTTTGTGCTCCTGCCACAGCAGACAAAATATTCTCAAGGCCTATGCTATAGGCTCACTGCTGCTACTACTTCTGCATGCTTAGTTTTGTGCTTTTTGCTGTTCAGTGAAATGTTTCTAGTTATGTATCAGCATTTTGTCATTATGATCTTTCACCATCACCCGTGACATGTGACTTCCCAGACACAGTGGGTATAGAAGAAGAAGTTCACACTTCTGGCAAAGAGGCTGAGTTCAAACAACAAGACAGAACTGTCTCTGTCAGGTCCAGTCAAGTCACATTTATTTGTAGAGCGTGTCATCACAACACACTTAAAAGATAACAAAGGACACAGTTTGGAAGAAACACATAAGACATTTGTAGATAAGTGATGAAATAACTCTTGAATGGGTGTGTGTTAAAGCAGATGAGGAGATTAAAAGAAGCAAAAGGCTTTGTTCTCTTTTGTAGCATGTCTGTTATTTCAGTTATTTGTAAAAACACCCCAGTTATTTTAATAAAGAACTTTAGTTAACCTTTTAAATCTCATTACTTATGTTACTTCCCTTTTCCCCAACATAGGGAGAGTTTCTAAGACTAAATCACCACATAATTTTCATTATAGCTTTATTTTAAATGCATGGATTGACATCAGCCAGTGGAGAATCAGCTTTGCATTATCAGTTATCTGGGGCAGCCAGTGTTAAGCTCAGAGAAACCAGACTAAGGTGAACTCTCTATGTGGTGCAGGGCCCTATAGTTAGTAATTATAATGTTCATTAAAACATCTGTTCTCATCCATGTACAAATAACTAAATCAGTATTGTTTTAGCAGTTCCGAGCTAAGTCTTGACTCTTGAAACAGCAGAAACAAGGTTTGTTTAGTGACATGATCTCTAACACCTGATGGAGACGGCACAGTTGTCACAAAAGTGCAGATGTTCTCTTAGTAATCATCCACATCCACGTTGCCTTAAAAGCTAAGGTACACACTTCAGAAACATCTTCAAAAACAAAATTTAAAAAAAGTCAAATACAGTTCACATTCTAGACAAAAAGCTGAGTACAGATACTACTAGGTTATTTTTTAAAATCAGACTGTCAAATTCATTATACAACCAACAACAGTATACTCACTATGTCAGTAACATAAAAATGTTGATAGAAACTAACCTTATTATCAGTTCTTGACTTTTTGAGGGCCCTTAGCATGTTGGTGTCCTGGAAAGTTGTATTATTGTCTTGCAGCACAATGGCATACAACTGGGGGGAAGTAACAGATTTTGCTAATTATACTACATGTTTTGTTTTATTATTTAAAGTACAACAAATTATACTGATTACAGAGCAAAGGTAATTAACATTAATCAGCACAACACTGACAGCTAAGCTCAAAAAAATTTACAATGGAGACAAAATTTTAAAGACCAGAGCATGTGGGATGTGCAAGTCACAAAGAGGGTGGTGGACAAGTTAGGAAGCCAGTGTGTCGTCCAACCCTGCTGGCCCATGGCGATTATGTCCATATATTCTTCACTGACCCTGTTGGTCACAGCCTTGAGTTTAAAGGTACTGGAAGCCTCTCTCAGGATCTCATTTCCTCTCCGGAGGTTCTCATCAGCCTTCTTCATGAGCAGAGTGGCACAGCGGAAGCGTGCTGGGCCCCTAACCCAGAGGTCGAGGGATCGAAACCATCCTCTGCTATGGTGTAAAGTAGCCAAGCATTGTTTGGGGAGGTGAGTAGAGCAGTCATCTCCCACCCAGAAGGTTGAATGTTGCAGTCTACATGTCAAAGTGTCCTTGGGTATGACACTGAACCCCCTGATGGTTAGAGCCATTGATTGAGTTGGTGCCTTGGTTCTGTACTGGAAATAAACTGTTTGTGTAACATACTTGGCCAATAAAGGTAATTATCCTATAGGTCCTTGCTGGACCAAGTGTTCTTTTTTTCTCATCTTATTTTAAGTCTTGCAGAAAAAATTCTACCTTTTTTGTAACAACCTCTTGTTGATCAAACACTTTTTTAGAAAGTATCTTCCCGGGCCTCCTTTTTTTTTCTCATTGCCTCATTTTTCTTGCCTTATCTCACTGTAGTTGTGTCACAGTCTTTGAGTTCTTGCTGCATTATTTGGAGCCCCTGCAGTGTTTTGTTGCATTGCCCCTTGTTCATCACACAGCTTCACTTGTTCCAGGGCCTTGTTTTGGTGTCTGTAAGTATTTGTGAAGTGGACATGTGTTATATTACCCACTAAAAGCCCAATAAACAGACGGAAACTGTTTTGGGGGAGCAAACACCAAAACAAAAAAGCATCTTTTTTGTAGTGTCAGTGCACTGCTCAGTCAGACTAAGATGAACTTGGCAAATAGAAATACTTGCATGATAAGCTGGGCATTGCTTGAAAGTTGTACACTGCAGCAAGCTGGCTGAGCGGATAGAGGAGGGTCCGCAGGGAAAGCCAGCTTCTAACGTGTGGCTGTCCTACACACTCATCCACTCAGGCTCACCTACAGCCTGTAGCACACAAAGCCACCACAGAAAGTTCACCAAAGAGAGATGGAGAGAGTTCCAGTGTTAAGGAGCAACTAGTAGCATTTAATTAAAGTGCAAAATAACAAATTGTAATCCCTTACAATTATACTGTATCAATATGTAATTAAATTACAGTCACTAATCCAAATGTTGGTGTTTACAAAGGAGTTACATTTGAATATATTCTTTTTGGTAAAAAAATAACAAAAAAACTTTATAATGTAGTATAATATACCATCCATTCGGTCGCTTTGCATCTTGTTGTCATGTAGAATGCCTTCATTTGGCATATTTCCAGACAACATGGGTCAAAGCTGCAGGGACAGTTTTGAGTACAATCTCATCATGGGTAGGATGGCTGTTGCTGCATTGTAGATAGGCTCCATTCATTTGGCAGCATGTGCTCAACTCTTGCCAGCAACAACCAGCCAACAAGCCAAGGCTGGTGGTCATGTGGTTGAACAAGAATGCCTTTCAGTCCTGAAAATTCAACAATATTTACCTTCTGAAATCAGAAAAAGGCTGTAATATTTCTGTACAGGGTAAAGTGTGTTTATGTAACCATAATCAGCCATGTAAAATAAATTGCCTCCCACCAAAGCATGTTATTTATGTGTGTTAAAAACATAATTTAGTTCTACATGTTGCCCGGTGCCCACTGATTAGGCTACACATCTACCTTTAACAAATTGCTAGCTTGCTAACAAACCCCTTTTGCACAGCCATACCTATATTAATGAACCTTTTGATATGTGAGAACTAATATTTAGGGTTTTGTCATTTCTAAATTTAGCAGTAAGGGTCCTGTGAAAAAATTATTTTAACAAAGATTTAACAGTAATTACACTGTAGTCTGAAAAACCTAGTATCTAAAATGTACAAGGGTAAATGAAAAAAAAGAAAGCATTTTCATTTAACATCATGGCTTTGCAAATGTAAAACAGAGTTCTGCCAGTAAAAAGTACAGCCAACTGTAACAGTGTTCCTGCAGCTGAGGGCGGTGTTGTCAGGAAACAGTTTGGGGTTGATAGGCGGTTCCTGCTCGGGACTGTTGAAGCTGACCAATCAGAACACACTCAGCTTCTGAGGAGGGATCGAAAATGGAGTGCTGCATTATAGACATTATAAGGAAAATAATGAGTTTTATGAACATAAAGGAATGGCAACATTTTATATCAGAGCCCTGAAATAAAAACATAAACCTGAAAATGAGCATAATATGGGACCTCACCACATTAGAAAAATGAATAAGTGACAATTAACTAGATCAAAAGATCAAGCCAGGACTGTTAGAAATGCACAGTGTATTCTTCAGCTGACCACACTGCACAAATATTCAGATTCTCTTAATAATGTCCAACGTCAAAGAAAATTGCATTAAAGCAACTGTTTCCAGGCACATGTATTTTGATCCCATGGTGTGAATCCAGGTTTGACAGGAGAACTTCAATGATTTGTAGAATCTGTGTCACTTAGCAGCAGCTACACGCCTCTGGCTAAGCATGACAGTTCCAAAATATGATTCTGCTCCCTTCTGGTATGATTCATCTGTTTTGTGTTCACTGACTTAAAAAACAGGAACTTTTTATTTTGACAGGATTGTTCCAGTTTATTAATAGCAAAAGGAACACATGATGTTGTGTTAATATGCGTTTTATGGCTTTCTAGTTTAACAACTGCCTCAAAAAACAAACAATAAAAAGGTTTTTCTTAATAACACTACACCTTTCTAACCATGCCAAGGTAAATATGTAAGATATGGAGTGTCAAAAGAAAGTTGTTAAGTCTTTTTCTCCCTTCTGTATGGGTGCAAGTTAACTATTTCAAAACATTATGTAGTCCTTTAGAATTTAGTTTAGGAATCAGTGGTAAGTAAGTTCATGATGTTATATCGCTAATATTTAGAGCATCTAGTCTGTCAGTCTTAGAAAGTTGCTTGGTTGGAAGAAGGCTATCATTAAGCAATGTAATTATTGTTCTCAGTCATTTCTCTAATAGTGGATGGCAAAGGTGGTGGATGTCTCAATTTAGAATTTAAAACTTAGTGATGTTTAGTGG
Source organism: Monopterus albus (assembly GCF_001952655.1). Taxonomy (NCBI): domain Eukaryota; kingdom Metazoa; phylum Chordata; class Actinopteri; order Synbranchiformes; family Synbranchidae; genus Monopterus; species Monopterus albus. The sequence continues at coordinate 1,267,111 of NW_018127954.1, forward strand.
TACTGAGGCCAAAAGCATTAGTATTATTTTGTGCTGATCCCATTTTCAGTTAAATGATCAAAGCCTCCCCTGGGTGATTTTCTCTCAGCCTGCCTGTCACAGTACAGTATCCCTCTGAGCCTGACAGGCCTGTAGTGCCGCTCTTCAGATGGGATAAAGTGAGGAAGTCCATTAACAGCAAGGACAAGCAAGAAGTGTTTAAAGCCAAACCCAGAATTGAACTCATGCACACAGAAGCATGTAGGCACACATACTCCCACAAACACATTTGATTTTGATTTGATTTTGATTTTATTCTTTCAAACATGTAAAGACAGTCAATATGTCAACACACATAATTTCACACATATCCACAAATGCATTATCAATTTGCTTATACCTAGTACATGCTTGAACAGAGTAGGAAGAAGTTAGACTTATCTAGTCCTACCCCATAACATCATCTTACCATCATTGGTTTGCAAGCAGTATTACTACATAGATCATTTTGTTCTACACCACGCTAGTGATATACTAAAAAATATTACAGATTGTTAACATTCTTACATAATGACATACGTTATCTTCTACATTATCTTCTACATCACACAAGTAGAAGTATTACATAGTGTTAACATCCTTACACCACACCCTCAATGTTACACACATGCACTCTCATACAGGGAATTGCTCATTTATTAGGTACACCTCTACAATCTGATGCAGTTATAATTGCTTGCATGCTGGTGAAATCATTTCCAGGCTGTTAGTGGTACTTCAGTGTAATTACATTAGAGCTACATAATATTTATATCAGTGAGGCTAGGCTAAACTGTTCAAAAGCAGCACAAACTAAGGCCTCCAAAATGATCACACAGTTGAATAAACTCTCAGCAACAATTTAAACACAAACTGAACACATCAGTGTTCTCATTTCCAACAGCAGCAACCAGTAGTTTTCAGCCAAAAAGCAACAATAATCTGACTTTGCTAACTGCTGAGGACCAAACAGCAGACAGACACAATTAGTGACTAGCTGGAGCAGCTGAAAAGCTACAGCTGTTTCCCTTGGGAGTTGGTAGAGACCACAAATAGAGTTAAAAGTAAACAAAAATGGTGGATATAGGTGTGCTGGATTTGGAGTTACTAACACATTTCGTATAACAGTTTTATGCAGTGAACATATGGTAGTGCATTGTTTCTGTTGACCTTAAGTGGCCATGAGTTAGTGCAGCTATGGTCATCTATTCAAGCTAAACAACTCAAATTTCAAACTAAAATGTGGCCAACCATCACATAATATGCATGAATATTTATGTATAAAAGACTATTTACATACAGTAAGTCTATGTATTTTTTGTAGTTAAATTAGTTGTGTGAGCTTTTTCTCTAGTGTAGTAGCTATGAGCCACTTTATATTCAGCCTCAGTTTGTGCCTCTCATGTACTACTACTGCTATATTCCAGTCACACAGCTGCTATTCATTGATTATTTGAGCAGCAAATATGGTTGGTGGACATTACATATTTCATAGCTCTCAGGTTTTAGGCTATAGTGTGAACCAACAATTATAATTTTATTATCAGTTAAACTGGTGTGCACTGTATATATGTATAGTTAACTGTTAAACAGGCCACGCTTTATGTGGCCATAGTAAAACTAAATGTCCTGGCACATTTACTATGTTTTTGTGCATTTTGCAGTACACAACATTTCTGTTCTCTCCCACAGTTTGTAGCTCTGTCCTTTGGGCTCTCTCTGTCTTCCTTCAAAGCCTGCACCTCTCTTCTAAATTCCTGCAGGTTCTTCCTAGCTCTTCTTTAAGCTGCAATCTTTCATCCCTTGTCTGTATTCAGGTTATGTTAACAAGTTCTTTCAACTCAAAAAGGTCTGATTCAATAGAAACATATTGCATCTTTCTCTTGTTCTCATCTGATCACAGGCCAGAGGTCACAGAAGTGACAGGCACAAGCAGTCATGCCTTTAACGTCTGTCACACAAACATCTCACTTTGAAGAAAAACAATACATACACAACACACAGGAAAGACTGTGAGTCAGCCTGAGTGTGTGTGTGTGTGTGTGTGTTTGGGGCGGGGGGTCTTCTGCACTTCTATACAACAGAGCATCTGACAAATGTTCACATTTAATTCAAGTCCTCCATTATTCCTCAAGAAAGAGGGAGTATAACACTGTTAATAAAGAAAGGGAGAGTGAACAAGTTTTGACTTATAAATCAGCTGAAATATCTGTATGACCAAAAGTCAGTTCTTTGGCCAACCAACCATTATATCTAAATGTGATTGTTAAATATGTCATTTCAGATTGGAGAGCCATG
>NW_018127954.1:1269444-1272048 GCF_001952655.1 Monopterus albus
CCGCTCTTCTCCCATTTAGCCACAAGAGCAGTAGGCTAGTTACAACAGGAAATGACCTTCATCAAACTGTTGCCACAAAGCAGGAGCACAATATTGTTGAAAAAATATTGCTATGCTGTAACATTAAAATTACAACTCTTTGGAGCTTTAAGAAATCAAACACCATTTTTGATATTATGTGTTGCCAGTAAGTACCTTTCTGTTTGCTGGTTTTCAGTATTAGTGTTAGTCCGCTGCTCCTTCACTAGATGCACCATTACAATAACAACAATAGATCAATAATAATAACAACAATAACAGCCTCACTGTCAACTGTTCACTCATATACTGTAAACATGTCAGTACTGTAATAAGTTAATGCCAACAGGACATCTTATTGCTATTGCTTCACATTAAAAATGAAGGGTGGCTTTTATTGTGGAGAAGCCCCTTGAAATGCAAAATATTTGTCATTAAATTAGCAAATGGCCGTGATTGCTCTTCAAAAATGCTTCTACAAAAAGGCAAGTCATTTTGGGCTTTTTTTTGTCAGCGGATGTAATACAACAGGCAGTTGTAGCTATAGTGAGCTGTTGGATGAAGCTCAAAGCAGGCGACAGGCTGCACATGTACAGCTCCACAGCAACACAACCAGCTTTACTGTGACCTGCTGCTGTGTGGAAAATTACTCATGCTGTGTGTGGCATGAATCTTGATCGTGACCAAAAAAACAATTATTGACTTATGGATTTTGTTACTAAAACCATGTGCTGCATGTTTGTTTGTCAGCTCTTTGAACAGGAGGACCAAAGGGGCCTAGGCCAATCCAGGAATATCACAAGGCCAAAAGTACACAAAAGTATATAAAAAGGTATTTGGACAGAGGGCGTAAATTGTCAAATAGCAGCTTGAACCTTTATTTACCTTGCTTTTGAGCTGTCATTAATAACAGGCAAACCTTCCTCCAGAAATGATTCATTTTAACAACCTTGCAACAAAGTGAAGGGCATTATTCCTCTTTATTCTGATACACTTTAAAACTTATTCTACACTGACTCCTCAAAGAGGTACATGGTAATAGTTATACAAAAATGTTAAAGAACAGAAATAAGACACTTGTTGCATAGGAACAGGTAAATCCATTACAGTAAAGGAGAAAATGAAAGTGAATAAATAGGTAAACAAATATACAAATGAGCAAATAAGTAAAGCTTGTATTAAATGTTTTTGTAAAGCATTATTAGTTTTAGAATCTAGAGTGGCAAACTTTTTAAGTTGCTAATATTGAATAAATTGTCAAATTTAGCAGTGCTTGGATTAAGCCTGTACTATTGATTAACTAAACTGATTCTCTGGTTGTCGAAACCCGGACAAACTAAAGTATCATGATTGTCACATTTATCTCCTGTTCAGTTCAATTCAGTTTTATTTTTATAGTGCCAAATCACAACAAATGTCATCTCAGGACACTTATTACTATTATTATTATAGAAAATAACCCAACAAATCCCCTTTGATCAAGCACTTGCCAACAGTGGGGAGGAAAAACAAACAGGTACTGTGCTCTGGGGAAATCCAGCATTGATGAGCTGATCATTCGCCACCCCAGGGGGCTTCACAGGCCGGCTGCTTGTAGGATAGACCCAGTCAGGTAAAACAGTGAGTCCCTGTACAGGACCATTTCTAGACATGCAGCAGCCTCAGGCCCTGTATTTTACTCCACATCCTCTGGTCACAGTGCAGCAGCAGGAGGGAAAATATATCAACAAAACCAGGCGCAGTGGAAAAATTCCCCTTTTACAATGGCACCAGTGGATTTGATTTGATTTTTGATTTGATTTATTTATTCTTTCAAACATGTAACAACAGTCAGTATGTAATCACACATAATTCCAGACATGTCCACAAAAATATTTTCAATTTGCTTATACCTAGTACATGCTTGAACGGAGTAGGAAGAAGTTAGACTTATCTAGTCCTACCCCCTAACATCATCTTATCATCATTGGTTTGCAAGCAGTATTACTACATAGATAATTTTGTTCTACACCGCGCTAGTGATATACTAAAAAAAATTATTACAGATAGTTAACATTCTTACATAATTACATACTTTGATAATTATCTTCTACATCACACAAGTAGAATTATACACCACACTCACAATGTTACACCTGATTAATCGTTAAGCCTGTTCTTGCCCATATCTTGATTGACGCATACCTTTATATTTGTGTTTAAACTCATCAATTCTCTTACTGTTTTTTATGTCCACACTTAAATTATTCCATAGTTTTACCCCACTTATGGAAATACAGAATCTTTTTTTGGTTGTACGTATAGCATGAATTTTATAATTTAACTGACCCCTTAAGTTGTATCCCCCTTCCCTTTCATTAAATAGTTTTTGAATTCCACCAGGTAATAAATTGTTCCTGGCTTTATACATAAACACAGCAGTCTTATATCCCACTAAATCAAAAAGTTTTAACAATTTAAACTCTATGAAAGCTACATTGGTGTGATCCCTATATCCCATCTTATGCACAATTCTTATCGCTCTTTTTTGTAATATATACAATGGTTGAAGTGAGCTTTTGTATGTATTTCCCCAGTTTTCAACGC
>NW_018127954.1:1272278-1272773 GCF_001952655.1 Monopterus albus
GGACAACGTCATCTGCAAAAAGCAGAGACGAAATCCTGTGGTCCCCAAACCGGACTCCCTCCGGCCCCTGGCTGCGCCTAGAAATTCTGTCCATAAAAATAATGAACAGAACCGGTGACAAAGGGCAGCCCTGCCGGAGTCCGTTTTAGGAGCCAGTTTTACTCCACTTATCGAAATACAGAATCTTTTTTTGGTTGTACGTATAGCATAAATTTTATAATTTAACTGACCCCTTAGATTGTATCCCCCTTCCCTTTCATCAAATAGTTTTTGAATACCACCAGGTAATAAATCTTTCCTGGCTTTATACATAAACACAGCAGTCTTGTGACCCACTAAGTCAAAAAATTTTAGCAATTTAGACTGTATGAAAGCTCCATTGGTGTGATCCCTGTATCCCAGCTTATGCACAATTCTTATCGCTCTTTTTTGTAATATATACAATGGTTGAAGTGAGCTTTTGTATGTATTTTCCCAGTTTTCAACGCCATACTC
>NW_018127954.1:1274252-1285124 GCF_001952655.1 Monopterus albus
TGTAATATTTGCAGTTATTTTCAAGGTTCTTGAAAAAGTTTTCTTCAGGGTCAAAGCCTTCGTCCGTTTCATGATAGTGCATTTCAGTGTCTCCAATTGTGTTCAGTTCCAGATCCCGTCCCTCAAAATCTATTAAATTCTGCAGTAAATCACTGGCCTCATGTCGTCCATTAATCATGCTGGTTGTTGATAATTCCACAGCTCATCTGCCATCGCAGATAACAGTAAGCTTCTTCAGACATGAGAGGGTCCCGCCTCCCCATCATACTGTCCTTGACTCGCCGTGCTGTTCCTTGGTTCGAAGTCTTGGTTCTGTGGTCTGGTCACCAATTTATCGTATTGCAGAAACGCTATATCTCCTCTCGCCCTAGCCTCTCTTAACCTCGGCATCAGCGCCTGTCTTCTCTTCCTCACACCCTCGGGGAAATCTTCAGTGATGTAAATCTTGGTTCCTTTCATCTTCCTGGCTCCTTGCAGAATAGTTATCTTGTCTTTCTCGTTCTTCAACTTAACCATGATCCCCCTTGGACCCTCGTAAACAAGTCCTCATCCGCCTCAACACCATCGTTCAGCTCGGATTTATTAGCTCTTTTCCCCTTTGGAGGCATTTCAGTAGTTGTAGTAGTTGTAGAGTTTTTGCTCAGAGCTCAAAGCCTTGACAATATGAAAAGAACAGAAGTGAAAATATCGTAGAACAGACAGAGAAGCAATAAACACGTCTGCTCTCGCTCGCAACCCGGAAACGTCTCTTACCCCAATTAGTGCCCTGCCGCTCCATCATCTCAGCAACTTGCACCGCTGTAAACGAGTCCTCATCCGCCTCAACACCATCGTTATTAGCTCTTTTCCCCTTTGGTGGCATTTCAGTAGTTGTAGTAGTTGTAGAGTTTTTGCTCAGAGCTCAAAGCCTTGACAATATGAAAAGAACAGAAGTGAAAATATCGTAGAAAAGACAGAGAAGCAATAAACACGTCTGCTCTCGCTCGCAACCCGGAACAGTATGATGTCAGGCAAGCTCACATGAATGTACAACTGCCTGGAGATTATGACCATTCAAGGAAATCCTTAAACTATCACCTATGAATTAATTTTGTTAGAAAAAAAAAGTCTCAGGAGTGAAATTTTGCGAGTGTCAGGTTTGCCGTGTAAGGACGACAAACGGTGTTGTGTGGTGGACTCAATTATAAGACCAGACGAACGATATAACAGAAGATATTTTACTAGGAACAACCAGGTAAAACAATACAAAGTCCGAGAAGCTAAATCAGGTCAATCAAACAATCCAGGGTCGGCGCCGGTAGACAGGAATAGCCAGGAGATCCAGATTCGGGTAGTCAAGGGAAATAGCTCAGAGGTCGGTATACTGCAGGCAATCAGAACTAGAAGGGCACAGGCAAAAAACGGTAGTCAAACAAAACAGAATCGGAGGTCAGACACGGAGAATCAGGCAAGATATGAATGCTGGAAAGTCAGAGCTGGGGTCTAGAACAATCTGGCAGCGTCCTGTGGGAGGACGCTGCCTAAAAGGAAACGAAAAACAGGTGCAAACAATAAGGAACAGGTGAACTAATGATGATTAAATAAAAGGGCCAAAACTGAGGTGAAACAAAACAGGAAGTGATGTGAAAATAAAAGCCTGACCGGAAACAGCGGAACCGAATCATGACAGCGAGATGTGTATAAACAAAGTTTCTTCTGCATAAAAGTACAACTACATAGGTACACCTTGTTTTTTGAGCTTTAGGTCATGTTTAAGATGATAATTCAATGTTGTAAAATTGTAGATAAGTCAGAAAACAAGGAAAAGCATGCCAAGGGCTCTTTAACTAACCTTAGATAGACCACTAGTGACACCCAGGGATTGAAAGTGGACACTGTGTCTCCTGTAAAGCTGCTATGCAAACAACAATTACTGTTTTAATCTTGATAGAGTCCAACTTTTCCAAAGCATTGCTAAACATCACAGTTTAGAAAATAAAGAGTATTTTCATTTACATATTTTATGCATAAAAAGTACAACTACATGTGAAAATGGCCCAGATTAGGGAAACCGGGGCGCACTCCTGAAGCCAGACCTGAGAGAGGAGCTCACCGGCGAGCGTCTGGCGGCCAGGCCTTGGCCCATGGGGCCTGGTCAGGCACAGCCCGAAGAGATGACATGGGGCCACCGCCCTGTGGACCCACCACCTGCAGAGAAAGGAATCAGGGCTGGGTGCAGTGCAAGTCGGGCGGCAGGCTAGGTCGCATACTGCTACTGCAATATCCCTGTCAGTACTAGCCCGTTCAGTACTTCTGACATCATAACAAGTACTTCTGACAGTATTACCATGTTGTAATACTACAAGTATTTCTAATGTTAATAATAAATAGACTGACCTTCTTGGTAGCATGAGTCCTGTTGAGCTAATTAATTAAAACAGAAAAATTTAAATTAACATGCTAACACATAAACAGTCACACAACACACAGAGACACAGTAGCACATTAACACACACAGACAGTTGGTCTGCTTTCAAAATAAGAAGTATGCAGAAACAGCTTCAATATAAACACTTTAACAACTGAATGTCCAGTTCCTTTCAAAGCTCAGAGCTTTGCTCCTTGTTACTGTCAGCTAGTTTGTCCTGCCCTAGCAGGACAAATCACACAGCACCGGCAGTCAGACCAGCAGAGGCTGGAATGTACTTTTGGAAAGTTGGTGTCAGGATGTTTCAATGTCATTCTGAAGGATGCTGGACAATGAATATAAGAACCCCAGATTATAACTAGGTGTGACATGAGTGCTAGATAACATGCCAGCTTTTCAAAATAAAAGCACGAGATTGTTACTTAAGCTCACATTAAGGCACCGTAACATGCAAAATCTTCAAAATACAAGCTCATGATTGATCACATAAAGGCCTGGTAGTGTGAGAAGTTGTTTAAAATGCATGGTAAACTCTATTTGGACAATTATTTCTATTCATTTATGAATTCAAGCAATTGTATTTCTACTTCTAACTTGGGAAATATAAGTATACTTTGCAGTGATTCAGTGATGCATTTGAGCTCAAAGTTTGCTTAGAAAATAAGCTCCCAACTTCAGCTTTTCTTTCATAATCTTCCATAATTAGTCAGCATTGGATCTCAGCCTTCGGCCATTTCAGCATTGCTAGGGCAATTCTTCAGCAATCAGCATTCACATGCATTTTCTCCAGGAAATGCCTTTGGCTAGTTACTTTTCTTTCCAATTTCTCATCTAAATCCTAGAATTTAGGTCCAGAATCTAGCATGATTTTAGACAGTTTTAACTTTTAAGCGGATTCATTCATTCATCAAATCCCTTCATCCTTTTGTTATGCTGTACCATGGCATGCACATTTCATCCTGATTCCCTTTTATGTTTCTTGTACATATGTAAATAAAGCTATTTAGCTGCTGGCTTTCTCGTGTCATCTTTTTGTCTTTTTTATTGTCAGTAAATAAGTCACTGAACTGAGGATTCATTGTTTTCAGAGGACACTGATTGTTTGTTGTTAGAGTGTGATTCACTATAATCATCTGGTGCCCTATTATTACAAGGTATAAAAGTTACTATCCATAAATTGTAGTCCATATCTTTAAGATACGATGGAGCCTTGTCATTAAGGGCTTTGTATGTTAGGAGAAGGATTTTAAATTTTATTCTGGATTTTACAGGGAGCCAGTGGAGAGAAGCTAATATAGGAAAAATATGATCTCTCTTGGTAGTTCCTGTCATTACTTTGGCTGCAGCATTTTGGATTAACTGGAGGCTTTTTAGGGAATTATTGGGACATCCTGATAGTAAAGAGTTACAGTAGTCCAGCCTGGAAGTAACAAATGCATGGACCAGTTTTTCAGCATCACTTTGAGACAGGATGCCCCTAATTTAATTTAAAGCACACATCTGAATGAATAGTTACTGTCATCATCATGTACATGTTCCTTCTTTGATGCTTTGATTTGAAATGTACAGGAAGGGTTGATTTATTATTGGCTGTTAACATCTGTTTCAAACCAGAAAGTATAATAATATAATGAAATTATATGTGAATAAATTATTATGATATAGCTTTGCTGTTAATTACCATTGGTGATGTAGAAATGCACATTAGGTATATTTATCACCCATCATATAGCATCTTCCAGCTTTCAGTCTCCCAATAGTATTCCTTTCATCATCCCCTGCTGTTCTCCCCTCTTTTTAACCCCTCTCTTTTCTCATGTTTCCACCCTGATCACACCAACTTCTAAATCTCTTTCCTTTTCTCAGTCTTGGTTGACTCCCAACAATCGATGACAAGGTATCTGCCATTCTGTGGTGCATCTGACACACTCTTTTAAAATGGAGTGATTGCTGGTATAAATGCAGCAGCAGTGGCACCAACACACATTTCATTTAAATATGATTACTGTTGGATCCATGCCGAGCACATTTTTTAAAAACGTTTTATTAAAAAATCATCTGTCTTAATTGTAATCATTCTGTCACTGTCACAGTTTGCACGAGAAATTTTCGAACAATTGTTTTGATGAAATGATTGTTGTTGTAAATTGGCACAATACATATGAAGTTGAATTTAACTGAACTGAATTTTATTCTGCAGGTTCAAGAAGGATTCTAAGTCACTACAACACATTTGCAGTGACTAATAAGGTGAAAATATCTATTTTGTTTTTACATAAAATTACTAACATGATCAGTGACTAATAGAATATTATACCCATTCTGGTTTTACCCTCTTGATCTCTCTTAAGCATCTTATTATTGAAGTGATCTTATTCCACCTTTTATGACAGTGCATGCACATCCTTGATCAATATTTCTCACACTTTTATTTAGATATGTAAACGTCTCATAAGATGTCAGAAAATTGAGGTAAAAAACATTTTTGTCCAACCAACAGTCCACACTCAAATGATCAGATAACATTTCTGACACAAAATACATTCAAATGGCATTTTTCAAAATTCATGAACTGTTTTCTCACTCAAACTCAATCACCATGGATTTACATTCCATTGTGCATATTTACATACTATTATCAAAGCTGTTTCCTTTATACATAACACACATTTACTGTAAATTAGACTGCAACAAACCCATCTAGTGCCTATTCTCAAGCTAAATCCAGAACAGAGGAAATAAGCTTTTTTTTTTAAGATCACAGTGATGTTGCCATCAGTGGATTTTGGATGCATTGCAAGGTTAGCTCTTGTGACAAACTGGATGTTTGTAAAGGGACCTGTCTGAATTGTTTTGAAAGCATGAACTCAGCATAAATAAACGTGGGCACCCCCCAAAAAAAGTAAGTAAGTATATTTGGCAGCAGAACAGGGCCCTGCACCACAAAGCAAAATTAGTGGTTTGTCCAACTAACTGGGGACTCAGTTCAGGTTTCCCCGTTCCATGACACTAGCTCACTTTTAATCAGGTTAGATCACCACAGTAACTTAAGTTGCACAACCTCTGACGTTAACCTGCTCTGGAGCAGGCTATCCTCGGCTGATTTGTTTGTTCTTCTTCTTATTAAATGAAACCGATTTTTCAGTGCTCCATCTAGCCTAAAGTTTGACCTAACTGTTCGAACCTGACCCCAGCCCAAACCCTCGGGTAACGACGGATCACATTGGGCTCGGTTCAGGTATCCACACTCGACCACTGTCCTCTCTTAGATTTTTTTTACAAGCACATGTTCACAGTGGCTTCTTTATCTTCAGACAAAGAAGAAAAATATACTCATTGATTAAGACTGTGCCAATTTACAGTGTATTCTTAGCCTTTGCTTAATATTTGAAAGTTATTGCCAGTGTTTCCATATTCCATTTTAGTTATGTGACCACAGTTCACTTGTTGTAACATCACTTTTTGCTCAGGCTGTGAACAATTTTCCCTGCAGCTATCACTGCTTTATCTCATATTATATTCAGTACTTCATCCATGGTGCCGACAACGTTTCTTCTAATTAACAACCCCACCTCTTTCACGACTGTGCTCATAAACTGACAGGAAAACCCAGACTTAAGAGAGACAGTCGATAATCAGTTTTGCTGTACCAGTTATCCAGGATGAGCATTTTTAGTCTCAGTGAAGCCAGATATCCCCAAGAGAGCCAGACTGAGCTGAACTCGCTTTGTGGTACAGACATCAGGGGGCTAATGCACAAAACCAAGATAAGGGGGTAAGTTCAAGGAACTGTCTTGTCACTTTGATCATCAGCCTATATGGACCTACTTTACATTTAAAAATTTCTTTCATGAGTTAATTCAGTCTCATTCATATTAACATTAATATTACATAGGCTGTATTAAATAGAACACTGAGTAAAAAAACAGCTAATTAGCATTAATAATATCAAAGAGACAGTCACCCAAAATACGCCAATGCATTAAGCTCTACTTGTTGTGGATTTATCACATTTAGAAGTTGCTGACAGAAGTTTTAGGTCTGTAAGAAGGAATATGCTGCAGATAACCCAGACTCCACTGTTTGTATAATGGACCGTATTTACACATTTAGGTTGTGGATTAGTGGCTGTAACTAATCTTCATGGTATATTTCCTGAGCAACATGATTTCAGTTAAGAACAGTGGTTACAAAATGTATATTTTACCCAATACATTCAGTCGGTGCACTACCACCTGCCACACACATTCTCCTGTTTTATTACAGCAGCTGTGTTTCCATTTTTACAGATTATGTGCTTTAATTCCCCATTATGGTCCATGAGTGGGCATGCACTGTGGGTCTGAAATATGACCTAGCCACACCTCCTCAACCCTGCTTTGCCTTCATGAAATGCATTAAGCCATTAGTAGACTAAGTCAAGCCTCGCTTTGTCTTGTTTTAGATTCTTAATTTTACTTCTGTGCAATGCCCCCCTGCCCTGCTTGAAACAATAAATAATAATAATAAAAATAATATTTGTGCAGAGGAGGGTCAGTGTAGATACATGCTGACAGAAATTTGTCTTCAGATGCCATGCACAGTGAACACAATTAATCTTCTTCATTCTTCTCTAGAAAGGAATTTGATTTATGTGGTATGTGCTTTTTCCAATATTTACTGCACAACCCTATAATTCATGTGTTAGTGTGTATCAACAGATGTTTGTGTCAATTTAGATTGAACCACTTCAGTCTTTAGACTTGGGGTAACCATTTAAATCAGCTGTGTGTATGGTATCTTAATCGATGTAATAAATCTAATTTTATGAACTCAACAGCCTTTCTGTGTACTAACATGTATGTGTATAGTCTTGGTGTTGCTTTAGATGGTAAATGTGTCATGATTCGGTTCCGCTGCTTCCTGTCCGGCTTTTATTTTGACGTTACTTCCTGTTTTTGTTTCACCTTAGTTTCGGTCTTTTTACGTTCTTCATCACTCACATTGGTTTCACCTGTTTCGTTATTGTTTGCACCTCTATTTAGGCAGCGTCCTCCCACCAGGACACTGCCAGATTGTTCTAGACCCCAGCTCTGACTCTCCAGCTTTCCTTCGGTTTTGGTATCTTGTGTTTCTGACTCTGACTGTTTTCACTGTGTCTTGTATGGTTTTCTTTTGTTCAACGTTTGTTCTCTTAATAAAGAGACGGTTTTGTTTTACACTTCCTCATCTGGCCATTTAATTGAATTTACCTAACACTTTTCGGCAGCATTACGTGCGCTGTTTCTGACAAAATGCCCCAAGCTCACATTGACTTTTTAGTGCCATACTTCACACTGTCAGTCTCATGCTTCACCATGTGACATCAGAGCACTTTGTATTCATTCACGTCAGTCCCTTTGAGCCTGCTGTATGTCAGAGATGTGTGTGTGTGTGTGTGTGTGTGTGTGTGAGCTTTTGTGTACAATTGCTATTTCCTGTCTGCTACCTGCATTTATGTGTTGTGTGTGTTTGTTGTCGTCGATGCAGCCCCACTTGTCAGCTGTTTAACCCCAGAGCAAGTCAAAGTCAATGTAAGATTGCTCACTCCTATTGCTGACTATTGGCTCTTAGCGAGTAGAATTCACAGCAGTCTCTTCAGGACTGCACTGCTGCTGCCCTGCAGAGACTGATGCTTAAAATGTTACTGTGGACTGTTCAGCACAGTGAAGGGCAGAAAAAAAGAGCAATCCATCACTGTGGCTAAGGGTGCCTAAGATGTTAATATGGTTACATGGACATCTCATGACTTTTACAAAGCATTTCAACATATTTGACGTGGGTGGGACTAAGACCCAAGGAAAAGATACAAGTGAGGGCAATGTGGATGCATTTAAAGGAACTGGGATTTACCTGATGAGAGGGTGTTCATGAGATGAGAGATGGTGCTGAACTGAATGTCTTCCAGTAGTAGCTTGTTGAGAATAATGAAAGCAGCCATCATTAATAAAAAAAAAATATCCCGCACATGTCCTGATCAGTCATGTTAAGCCAGGCAGACACTGTGTGATTATTACTGATCATGTATAATGTGTTAACTCACACTACACGTCTTAATCAGACCAAAATGTATAACATGCTAGAAATTCATCTGATTGTCCTGACCGGGAGACAAGTTGTTTGGGTGGTTAATCGGGCACTGGGACCCTGCTTACAGTGCACGTCAAATAGTAGCTAATCAGAATGAAAGTTGGCCCAATTCTAAAAAGGTTATTTAGGGGGCGACTGATTTGGGACTAAAATTTGACCAGACTTATTCAGTGTGTACCCAACTGCCTTACAGGCATTACTGACAGCAGGTAAAATCAGGTGCACTGAGCTGCACACATACATTTCAAATTTCATTCCAGGATGCCGGGTGCTGCACACACAGTCTCTCCATCTGTTCTGGGCGCTGCTGTCACTCAGCACAAGCTGTGGTGGAAGAGGTATGATCCACTTTAGAGGTGTGAGATCTCGTATTAGGTGGTTCATTTGGCTTTGCAAATATTTATGTTTAGAGTTACAAATAATGTGTACATCAATGTGCAATGTCATCAATGTCATTTTTACCTTTTTTGGGAGGGTCAAAATGTCAGCTGGGACAGTTTGCAATTCACACCATTGGTGTAGTTACCAAAAATAAATAAATAAAAATTGAAGCAACAGTCTGGTTTTACATTGTGATGCAAAATTCAGTGCCTTAATTTCAAACTAAAGGAAGAAAGACAGTGTCAGTGTAATGCAATAAGCTGCAGTTCCACAGCAGCACAAACTACTGTACTGTATGTCCTTCGACATGTTCATGCAGTTGAATCAACATGTCTCTAAAACACACCTTCATGAAGGAGGATTTATTGCAGGATGTTGCAGTGTTCTAGTAGACTGATATAGTTCAGCTAGGTGTACCTAATAAACTGCCAAGTGACTGCACATACTCATATCACTACCAGTCAAACATTTTCACACTATCCCACTGAATGCAGTGGAAAAGTGTGTGTGTACCCACAAAGACAGTCTGGCTAGTTACCAAGCAGCCTGAGCTAACCAGCACCCAACAAGGTGAATAACTCTTGGTATGACGCTCACTGCTGAATGACGCAGATCCCAGTCTGACTTGTGACTGCTGTGAAAAAGACTGATCAGTAGAGTGGGGTAAAGAAAAAAACAAAACTTGATGAGGGAGGACAAATGAGCCTCACTATCCCCTGATGCTGCATGAGACAGAGAGCACACTATATTTCTCCTTTCCTATACTTCCCTCTAACATTGCTCTCATTCCTCCACTCTCTCTCTCCCTGGCCACTGAACAGCAGTGCAATGCATTAAACAATCGGGAGAGGGATACAGCTAACAAGACTCAGCAGTCACTGGCTGCCTACCAATAGAGGCTTATAACATTAGACTGGCTACAAAGAAAAAGAGAGAGATTAAAGTGGTATTCAGCTAACCCACTCTGGCCCTCTGCTGATTCAAATAGAGGGAGAGAGAGGGAAGAGAACTGCTGACAGAACGAGACAGAATGAGAAGAACGATGGGAAATAAATAGATAATCAGGCAGAGAGGGGAAAGGCAGAGTTGCAGGATGGAGGCAGTGCAGGTGCTGCAGAGGCCCCATGTTTTACTCTTGTAGGTGGCTGACTCAGAGATGCCTAATACCCAAGGAAAGTTATGATTTCAGCACTATATTATATATTTTTATATTCTGTGTTAAAATGTCCCCGTTTATTTCGGAGAAATCTGGCGTTGAGAAACACTATTACATATATGAACAAGTCTAGTATAAAGTCTTGTGGCTCCAGAGGGAGCTGTGTGAGGATAGATAAATGTCTTCAGGTGATGTCACGTGAGTCAGTGTTGACTGGGACTAAAACTACTAGTTGGAAAATCAGCTTAATATCCTGCCGCTGATATATGTGTTAGTCTAAATTTGTTTAGTTGTACATTAAAACCTAAGAAAATGTGCTGCATCTGCTTGTCATGTTCAATCAAATGAAAGATAATTCCAGTTTGTACTCTGAAAAGTACTGCACAGATGCACTGTATTCAAAACATCACATCATTTCATAGCAGCTTTAGCAGAAAGGTTTGAAAACATAACCATTTTTGATGAACTGGAAGCCTCCTGAGGCCATTTTGCTGTAACAGTTGGCAGCCTCTAATTACTTACATTTGGTTCCATTTCTGTCAGCACAGACACTATAAACAAAATCAAGGTAAGTATTCTGCAGTGGTGAGGCAGGGCTGCTAGAGATGTTTCCAGTTGGACTGGAATGGGGGCAACAGTGGCCTGAGGGTTACAGAGGCAGGCTTATTACCAGAGCATGGCCGGTTTAAATCAAATCAAATCAAATCAAATTTTATTTGTATAGCGCCAAATCACAACAAAAGTCATCTCAGGACACTTTACAAAGTAAGGTCTAGACCTTACTGTTATCAATATTATTACATAGGGAAAACCCAACAAA
>NW_018127954.1:1287387-1299813 GCF_001952655.1 Monopterus albus
ATGGAGCCTTGTTATTAAGGGCTTTGTATGTTAGGAGAAGGATTTTGAATTCTATTCTGAATTTTACAGGGAGCCAGTGGGGAGAAGCTAATATGGGAGAGATATGATCTCTCTTGCTAGTTCCTGTCAGTACTCTGGCTGCAGCATTTTGGATTAACTGGAGGCTTTTTAGGGAATTATTGGGACATCCTGGTAGTAAAGAGTTACAGTAGTCCAGCCTGGAGGTAACAAATGCATGGACCAGTTTTTCAGCATCACTTTGAGACAGGTTGCTCCTGATTTTTGCAATATTGCGCAGGTGAAAGAAGGCAGATCTAGACACTTGGTTTATGTGTGATTTAAAGGACATATTCTGATCAAAGATGACTCACAGGTTCCTCACAGTAGTACTGGAGGCAAGGGCTATGTCATCTAGAGTAACTATATGATTAGACAGCAGATTTCTAAGGTTTTCAGGCCCAAGCACAATAACTTCAGTTTTGTCAGAGTTTAGAAGTAAGAAGTTGCAGGTCATCCAGGCCTTTATGTCTTTAAGACATGCTTGAAGTTTGACCAGCTGACCTGATTCATTTGGCTTCATAGATAAATATAACTGAGTATCATCTGCATAGCAATGGAAATTTATGTTGTGCTTCCTGATAATATTGCCTAAAGGGAGCATGCTTGGAACAGCTGGGATAAGCCATGCAGGAGCGTTGCTGCCCCCTCCTTTAAACAACTATTATCAAATTGCCCTTGAGCAAGGCACTTAACCACAAACTACCAGAGTACCCAGCAGCTTGTTTAGTGAAATGAAATGGAAGCAGATCCTCACAGAGCAAACATCATCGCTCAAGCCAGACTGGTTGAAATATATTGTATTTAAAATGTATGTAAATGTATGAGAATCCTCAAAACACATACATCAACAAGGCAAGTATCTATAATTAAGGCTTTAATCATAAATTAGCAACATCACAACTTAACCTTGAGTGGATAAAAAAATTAGTCTCACCCACAAAGAAAACATTTAAAGAAAACAAATATAATAAAATCTAACATAAATAGAGGAGGGAAATGCTGTTTCTGAGGAATCACTCTGAGCTCTGCTGATGCCACCCTTCTTGTTTCTGCCTGAAGGGATTTAATGCTTCACTTTTCACAGGGTACATAAGCTATGGGGAAGAAAAGGACAGGTACATAAAACGTTCATGGCCAGGGTTTAAACTGTGCTTTAAGTAAAAGTAGTCTTACACCCTGCACCCTGCTGCATCTGAAGGCAAATGGGATTTAGAAAATCATTCTTAGTGTCTTCTAAAGTGCCGTGATTTCTTTATGTGATTTATGACAAAGAGAACTGTTAGAAGACTCTGTCTTGTTTTTGACTGATGTTCAGATCTGTAGATCAAAATATAGATTAAATAATTTTAACCCCAACAAACACAAAACAAACAGTACAATCCTGAATAGCTCCTGGAGTTTCTCCTTCCAACACACAATAATAACTGAATGCAATACTAATACACGCAGGGTATCAACATTTTAACAACTCAGATCTTGTCTCATGTAGACTGCTGGCTGTATGAGAAGAAAACAATATTCTCTTAAAATGAGCAAATGTAAGATTTTGAAAAGCTTACACCCCTCCCATCCCGCATGGAGATTGTACCCTTGTACAGTGCCTTGCGAAAGTATTCGGCCCCCTTGAACTTTGCGACCTTTTGCCACATTTCAGGCTTCAAACATAAAGATATAAAACTGTAATTTTTTGTGAAGAATCAACAACAAGTGGGACACAATCATGAAGTGGAACGAAATTTATTGGATATTTCAAACGTTTTTAACAAATAAAAAACTGAAAAATTGGCCGTGCAAAATTATTCAGCCCCCTTAAGTTAATACTTTGTAGCGCCACCTTTTGCTGCGATTACAGCTGTAAGTCACTTGGGGTATGTCTCTATCAGTTTTGCACATCAAGAGACTGAAATTTTTGCCCATTCCGCCTTGCAAAACAGCTCGAGCTCAGTGAGGTTGGATAGAGAGCGTTTGTGAACAGCAGTTTTCAGTTCTTTCCACAGATTCTCGATTGGATTCAGGTCTGGACTTTGACTTGGCCATTCTAACACCTGGATATGTTTATTTGTGAACCATTCCATTGTAGATTTTGCTTTATGTTTTGGATCATTGTCTTGTTGGAAGACAAATCTCCGTCCCAGTCTCAGGTCTTTTGCAGACTCCATCAGGTTTCCTTCCAGAATGGTCCTGTATTTGGCTCCATCCATCTTCCCATCAATTTTAACCATCTTCCCGGTCCCTGCTGAAGAAAAGCAGGCCCAAACCAGGATGCTGCCACCACCATGTTTGACAGTGGGGATGGTGTGTTCAGGGTGATGAGCTGTGTTGCTTTTACGCCAAACATAACGTTTTGCATTGTTGCCAAAAAGTTCGATTTTGGTTTCATCTGACCAGAGCACCTTCTTCCACATGTTTGGTGTGTCTCCCAGGTGGCTTGTGGCAAACTTTAAACGACACTTTTTATGGATATCTTTAAGAAATGGCTTTCTTCTTGCCACTCTTCCATAAAGGCCAGATTTGTGCAGTATACGACTGATTGTTGTCCTATGGACAGAGTCTCCCACCTCAGCTGTAGATCTCTGCAGTTCATCCAGAGTGATCATGGGCCTCTTGGCTGCATCTCTGATCAGTCTTCTCCTTGTATGAGCTGAAAGTTTAGAGGGACGGCCAGGTCTTGGTAGATTTGCAGTGGTCTGATACTCCTTCCATTTCAATATTATCACTTGCACAGTGCTCCTTGGGATGTTTAAAGCTTGGGAAATCTTTTTGTATCCAAATCCGGCTTTAAACTTCTCCACAACAGTATCTCGGACCTGCCTGGTGTGTTCCTTGTTCTTCATGATGCTCTCTGCGCTTTAAACAGACCTCTGAGACTATCACAGTGCAGGTGCATTTATACGGAGACTTGATTACACACAGGTGGATTCTATTTATCATCATTAGTCATTTAGGTCAACATTGGATCATTCAGAGATCCTCACTGAACTTCTGGAGAGAGTTTGCTGCACTGAAAGTAAAGGGGCTGAATAATTTTGCACGCCCAATTTTTCAGTTTTTTATTTGTTAAAAAAGTTTGACATATCCAATAAATTTCGTTCCACTTCATGATTGTGTCCCACTTGTTGTTGATTCTTCACAAAAAATTACAGTTTTATATCTTTATGTTTGAAGCCTGAAATGTGGCAAAAGGTCGCAAAGTTCAAGGGGGCTGAATACTTTCGCAAGGCACTGTAGGAGCCAGTAGCTAGTTACTCTAGCCTAGCTTAGCACAAGACTGAAACCAGGGGAAAAAGCTACTGTGGCTGTGTGTGAAAGTCCACCTTTAAATTTAACTGATTATCACTGCAAATATTCTATTCGTTTAATCTGTACAAAATGTGTAAGAAAGACAGCTGAGCAGTTTACGAGGGGGTTACATGCAGCACTATTTGTGACTTCCTGGAGTCTCCACTGGCAACCTAGCAGTGACCACATAACTTCACTTGCCTTTGTTCCATTTATCAAAATACAAAACTGTACATCACAGCCAACAGCTAGTAAGGAGTAGGACAGACAGTCCACAAATGTCTTTTATTTTATGGTCATAGCACTGACAGAATCAACATAAATACAGGTTAATAATGCCAGCTGTGGTCTATGTGGGTTGCCACTGGGCAGCTGTAGGTACAGCTGGATACTCTGACAAGCAACAGCCTATCCAACCTCTGATCGGTGTCCTCCTGCCCTCTGTGTTTACCTACACTGTGTTTAAATGCAGCTGAATTGACAGTATAGTTGGTTTCATTTACAATTTTTGTGTGCATGTGTGTGTGTTTCTCTTGTCAGACAATTGAACGAGTATCAAACAATGTATTAACCTTTAACCAGTAAACACTACATGCTAACCAGCAGCCACTACAAAGATCCTGCACTGTGGTAATAACATGATTATTTTATACTTGCAGTGTTGTCTGACATAATCATTCTAACTCCAGGTTGAGAACAAGTGCTCTTCTGTCAACTGACATTTAAAACAATCACAGGTGAAGTCTAAAGTGATAGAAAGTTCTTCTTAACTTTGCTGCCATACAGTCCCTGGCCCTCAATAGGCTGGCTCAGTTTTCCTTGTACACACCGAACAACTAAGACGTTTTGACATCATGCTGTGATTTGCAGGAATCAACTGATGTTTTCTTATTAACAAAGTAAATATATGTTTGCTTAGCTTGGTTTTTGATTAATCTTACCAACTCTTAGTCTTAGCTAACTGTTTTCTCTGTCTAGTCTTTATGCTAAACTAACCTACTGCTGGCTCCATCCATATACTGAAAGGTAATGCATTAGAGTGGTATCTAGCTTTTCATCAAACTCAGTAAAAAATGTGAAAACTTGCCAAAAATATGAAGCATTCCTTGAATGAATAAACTCATCTTGCTGCTTTTACAGTGAGTAGTGATGCAGTAATCTTTTACCGATGGTGCTCCGTGTCACAGCGTTTTTAGAGCTTGATGTTGGACGCCTGCTGGTTTACTACGTGACTGGTGTTTCCTTGGTGATAACTGTAGCTCTTATGCAAGTCAAATGCAACAAAGCTGAAATATGCACATTAAAATGTTCCATCCTCTTCTGTTTCTCACTTTCTTTCTCTGATGGCTCACTTTTTAAATTTTCTACATCCATAAATAACTGCCTCCCTCTTTCCCCACACCTACTCTATCACCCTCGTGTTTCTTGTTCCTATCTGTCATTTCTTTATTCTTCCATGGCATTTGTTCTTTGTTTCTGTCTCACACGCTGTCCCTGTTTTGTCTTTTCTATTCTCTTTCTTTCCTCACTTTCCCTTCACTTGTGTTAATTTCTGTCTCTTGATTCAAGTAGCTAAGCCACAGTTTGGTTTTTCAGGTCCTTGACTACCAGTCAATAACTGAGAAACAATCTGTGTGTAACTGTGTGTGCACAACCTGTTTTTCCCCCCAACTTAGCAAGTCTCATTTCTCTACAAAAGGTCAAACAATACCCTGCATTAAAATGTAAAGCTGGCAGCCACCAACTCCCCATACCAGCCCTGCAATCCTGTAGAAACTATGGAAACAAATGCTCCGCTCATGGTCTCAACATTTACCCCGGTCTTTTCTATCATTTAGATTAAAGCATAATGTGGTAGAAGCCTGAATAACCCTGGACAACGCTACTCTATTAAACTATTCACAGCAAGCATGTCTCGATTAGAGATTCTGGTAATGAGGGGAGAAAGAGAATGAGATGCAACAAATGTTCTCCATCAGATGCAAACCAAGGGTGGTGCTGTTTATGCCAGTATTAAAATCTAGGCCAATGGGGCAATGCTGTAGCTGTGTCTTTATGACCCAGCCCAGCTGAACCTAGTGCTGCATTTAAGACCTGACTGCTAACCAACACCCATTCACCACTGATCACTGGAACACCACACTAGTACACTCATTTTGTTACACTGTGGGTCATATTTTAATGGCACAAAGGCAACGACAAGCAGAAAGTGTGAAGTCCTGAGGGCATACAGATGGCAAGGCTTTGAACCTGACTTGAAGCACAAAACTTCATTAGGACCAGTGAGGTTCAGGTCTGCAGATAGCAGACTATAAAGGACAATTATTTGGTTAAAGGGGAACTCCACCAGTTTGTATAAAGATCAGTACTAGTAATGTTAGAACTAATTATCTCATCAAAACGGTTTTATCTTCTGTTGCTCTGAATAGCCTCGTCAAGTCTGACAAAATGACTCGGGTGTTTTCTGTGATTCTCAGCTTGGGCTCAGAGATAACATTTCAGAACCCCAGAATTGTAAACTGGGGATATCAAGTTTGGTAAATGTGTGTCTGCATCCATTGTTTGGCCAATGTTTGTTTTTATTTTTCATTGTTTCTATCTTTTACAAGTCCCCCATCTTTATGGAAGTGTATTATTAAATTGCTGGAGTAACCCTTTAATTATTTGCACCCCACATTTGTTTTTATGATATTTTATCTGTTTGTCTGAATATTCCATGGTTTCTGAAAAATGTACTTGATATGTGTAAATACCAAAATAGTTGCAGGAAATTGAGGCTGATGTGTAAAGACAAAAGCTTATATATAGAGTTGTGGGTTGAAGAGAACTGAAACATCATTTTAATAGATTCTCAATAGATGAGAATAATGGAATTTACTGTGGCCAGAAACACAGAGAGTTTATTTGCGATCTGAAGCATCTTCATTAGGCATAGGCCCACATGACAGGATGATCCCCTAGATGCTGGTGGTGGTTTGAAGCAATTCCATTCAATGTATTTGTATAGTGCAAGATCGTAACAAAATTACAGTATCACAAGGCATGACTTGGTGGGCAGCCTTCTGCCTCGATTGGTTGGGGTGAGTGGATAGAGGAGAGAGAAAAGAAAGAAAAACATCAAGACAGCAAACACACCAACAAACAATCAAACACTGGGCAGGTTGATGTGGCCAGTGACTGCTCATCAGAAACACAGAGCTCCAGAGCCAGGGCTACCTGTAGGAAGGTACAGGGAGAGAGAGAGGACGCACTATGGGAGAGAGGAGACACAAAGTTAGTGAAGTGTAATATTGGCATATATAAATGTATGGAAGTTATGGCGGTGTTTGAGTGGAGGTGGGCTGCGCAGTCGTGGTCTAAAAGAGAAATGGGATGAATTGAAATGATATTTAAAGAATGGCAGCTAGTGACTTGCTTGAGCAACGCAGGAAGATAGCTCACTGGTCAGGATAGGTGACGTCAGGATAGAAGGTGGAAGGTCATTTGACAGCATGGGAAAGCAGATGATGGAGAGAAAGTGATCTATAATTAATAAACCACATCAATCCACTCTGGACAAGCTGAATGTAAGGGTAAAGTCTTCCTTATTCATTCTAAGCTTCATTTAACAGTTAAAGCATAAACAGTGTCGAATTGATATTGGATGTTAAGATATGCAACATTTGAAGTAGAACTTATGAGCAAAGGAGGTATTCTGTACACTTAGCACTGTTAAAATTGCTTTTGACTTTGGTTAAGGAATGAAATGTGCATTGAGCTAAGTGTGCAGTTCTTTTTTTTTAGAGCTGTAGTTAAAAGAATAGTTTGGGATTTTTCAGGTTGTTGTTAAAACGACATTGATGTATCTATACATTTCATTTTCCTGCTCTCCACACTGACCCCGAATGTTTCCACCCAGAACACCTCTAGGCTGCAAAAAATAAAAGTCAAAATATACAAATCTCCTTCTGTGCAAAACCTCATTCTGATGTTAGCCTGAGGCTCAAGAGCAGATACTGTTTTCCAGCTAATCTAATTTGAGTCAGTATCTTTCAAAGTTAAGTCCATTTAAGACTAATTTCCCTTTTTTGTTTCCCTGGTTAGTAGTTCCACGCAGGGCTGTGGCAAAGGGAATTCTAGTAGTTTTCTTTTTGTAGTTGGTGGTGTTTATTACTCAAGTTGTGTTCAGAGTTAACATGGCACCAAGTTTGTATCTTGACATCTGGAGTATTTTTGCACCCTGTCCTGGGTGTGGATTACATTTGTGCATGTGTGACATCTCAAAGTCACTCCTGTGTTTGATTCCTGCCTCGTCTGCACATCACGCAGGAGGTAAACAGTTTGAGTTTTGAAAGAAACAAGCAATGGACAAAAGCGTCCCACAGATTTCACCTGAGAGATCCTGAAACGGTCAGAATGAGCTTAAGTGCACTGATTGCAAAGCTGAGAGAGCTGCATGCATGTGGAGTTCATTTCCACAGTAGGAGAGGTGCTGTGAGAGAAACTCTGCACAGCTGGGCCATCATAGCAGCAGGCAAGGGGTAAGTGCAAATAAAAATACATAACATGCTGCTATTTATCAGTGAACTAAATGAAAGATACCTGTGTGTAAGATAATGTTCCTAAAAGGCCACAGTGATGACAGTCAGCAGTTCGCCCACAGTGTAACAGTGACGCTGATTCAGCTATAGAAACAAATGTTAGTGTATGCTATTATATGTGACATGACCATATAATGATAACTAAGACAGTGCAATATTGATGATGCATTTACATGAGTAAAACGCTGGCTGCAGTAATAGAACACCCAGGCTACTATAACGTATCCCTCTGATGCAGCTCAGCAAGATACTGTCCAGAGAAATAAAAGAGGGAAATTTGTCCTTTAGCGTCAGTGTGGAGAGTAGGAGTGACAGCTACAAAGCTCTAATCCACGCTGAACTCTTTTTGGAAACATTCTCTACGCATTTCACTCCCGTCTTACACTGCTGATAGAATTCCGTGTGGATTGCCAGTGAGACCTATTCTCACATACATATGGCAACATCAATATTGTTTCAACACCAACTTGAAAAATGCTGAACTACTCCTTTAACAGTCTGAATTGAAGGGTTACTTACTGCTGTTTCAGAAGCCTGATCATTCCAATAAAGCAGGCATCTAAAAGAATCACTGCTATTTGCAGAAATGCCATAAAAATTCATCTTAGCTTTGAAGTAAAACACAAGCATAAAAACACTGAGACTAAAAACTGTCTCCTTTTGTTAGCAGCAGGATAATTACACAGAGACCTTATAAATATGGAGATGTTAAGTAAGTGCACTCTGTAATAAAATATAAAGGAAGCTACAATAGATTCCACTTTTTTTTTTCATGTGTGAATGCATTAAATTAGGAAATGACTCCAGTGTTTGGGAAGCATACTGCATAGTTTAAATATATCCTCGTTCTGGCTTTTTTATCCAAGCACTGTGTTGTATTATTGCACTGGATTTAACATCACATCTTCCATGGGGTAAATTTTACTCTCGACTGTTTTTCGATTGCACATTTCAGTAAGTCTTGACTTTTCTTTAAACTGTTATGTGACATTCTTTATTGTTAAAAATAGTTCAGAATAAACCAGGGGCTTTTATACCTATATGCACAAACAGGTAAAATTTACCCACAACAGCTTATTATTTTTGAGCAGTTTAGGCCTCAACATCCTATGCTAATAGGCGACGCCAATTGCTCACTAAGGTGGCAGTTATCATACAGAACTGTGCCACCAGTGATTCCTTCACTCCCATCACCTCATTTCTCTCAAAAAATACACTCTAGTGGGCACCATCAACATGAAGAAGCAGGGGCTCTTGTCCTCTAAGGAGAGGAGAGCAGCGTGAGGAGCCCGGTGAGAAATAAGTAAGCAGCGGTGGCTGCACATGCCTGTGAAACATTATTAGTTAAATATGAAACATGCACATACATACATGCTATAAAATACTCATTTGTGAAACATCCTGTACTTGCACGTATACCTGTTCTAACAGTTCTATGTGAAACACACCATCACAGTTGAGAGGCACTTGAAATGGATATTTTAGTTGTATGTGCATCACTGGAAATATATGAGTGTAAGCATTCCATTTATATGTGAGAAAGTCCCGGATAGAGGGACACATTCATTATGAAGAGCACATTGTGCTCTCTTGCGAGGTACATGGGCCTGCATTTGACAGTAACATACTCCATGTCTGGGGAGTAGTGACTGTCTACAGTCACTGTGTTCGTACACCAGTTGTTACTGACGTAAATACATAGCCCCCCTCCTCTGCTCTTACTTCTCCAGCCTTGAAACAATTCTCTATAGAAACAAGGCAATAACAGACATGAAACGTCCTATCACACATATTATACATTGGCCAGTGTAGTTTATTATAAGTCAACTGAGACTGGGTTTGTTAGGCTGCAAACTTCAAAGGCTTACTTGGTGTGACAGCGACAAAGACTGACCAAACTTTATGGTGTGAGAGGAATTTATTATCTGGGAGACTGAGGCAGATGACTTTTTATATCTGGAACAAACTACAAATCTCTGTGAGACAGGGGTTGACATTGACAGGGTTACAGCCTACATTTAAGAAGGCACAGCAGAGGATGTCCTTCCTGCTCTGAATTGTCAGACCTTACAGTATTTATATCATACAGGTACTGCTTATAATCTACAATGCTGGGTTTCACTTCTCTAGTCAAAGAGCTACTGCAATAAACATGGTTATCACAGCACCACAACATACAGTAGTAAATACCATGTACAGTATGCTGCACTGAAGAAGACAACTTTGTGAACTCTCATTTTAAATATATCACACGGGTGCTGTAACAACCCTGTACCTGTATCTAGTGAATGAAGAGACTGAGCTGCATTAGCAAGACATAAGAAGACCCATGCAGTATTCTAAAAACTGCATCTATACTAAACTCACAGAGATGTGTGAATGGCTGAAATGTTGCACCAAGAGAACATCCTTACATTCAATAGCAAGCACTTTTTATTTGTAATTTCATTGCAGCAAGATTTGAAAATAAAGTCTTCCACTTGTTTTTCTGATGAGGGGTTAAAAGAATGTCCAGGACAAAGGGCTCTACACTGCAAGCTGGTAAAACCATATGAACACCACGAGTTATGTTTGTACACCACGGTGTGCACATGCGCACTTCATGCACGTTGTAGCTGAAGATTGCGCACAAAACAAAAGAAAGGAATGGTTTGTAATGGGGCCTAATTGAAGTTTTTGAATAATACCAATGATCTTATTTTGACTCAGGCACTACTGACTCCTGCAAGCAGACATAAGAAAGTTTTTAGAGGAGGCCAAGACAGGGAAGAACAGAGAGATGAGGGTGAGAAAGGTGAGACCTGGCTATAGTTGGTAAATAAGGTAACATTAGTTTAGTTAACTATTACGTAGCGAGGCACAGATGTTGAATGTGAAGTAAATTAGAGCTCTGTACATCAGTGCATATGATCAGTTGGACTACTCTTAAAATGTTATTTATTGGTATAAGAATGCATAATACATCACATGTAGTAGTCTATGTTAACATTGGACTATTCATTCTGCATTTAATAAATAGCCTGTAACATATTTGATACTCTTGTCACACTGTCCACATATTGTTTGTTTTATGCATTTTTAATAAACTGGTGAACCTGAGGCATGAAGGGAAAGTGTGGAGGAAGCTGTTTGTGTCTATGGAGACAGGTGTGTGACCACCAGCCATCTATTGCGCAATACAAATAACTGGAGCATGGGTGTGTTATGTGGCTTTATGAGTTACAAAAAAAGAAAAAAACGAATGATTGTGTTTTTCTTTGTGAAAAGTTAAATTTGACAAATCAAACTGGGGCTGCTTGACAATCAATTTAGATGTTATTGTAAAATGCAGAAGAATGTAAAGAAATATATGGCCAGACCTTTATTCCATAAAAACATGTTGAGAATGTTCAGGAGGTCTTAAAAAATAAATCCATAAAAGGCCCTAGGGGACAAATTTGTCCCCAGATCACATAAGGGTGTAAAATTTTTAGCAATTCATATTTTTTCCACTTTAAACTAGTCAATCTTGTAGAACTACTCCTGCCTGAAAAATACATATCAAATATGAAATATATTTTGGGGATTTTTAACCATTTATACGCCAGTATGTTTACATAACTCCATTGTTTTTTATGGGGAAAAAACAAAAAACTAAGATATTTTTGAAAAAAATACATTTCAACCAGTATTTGATTATTATTATTACTAGGCCCTGAGATGGGTCAATGATTGGCAGCAACACTGATTTTGATGCTTTATATTTTTTGCAGTGCGCACACACAAAAAATACATCCATTAAAAATGCTATTTTTGAGGCTAAAAATACCCCATGACATCTCAAAACAATACCTCCATGCATAGTTTTATTTTCAACCATTGACTTTCAACTTGTAACTTTTATAGTTGACCAGCAGTTGGTGACGCAAGACCATTTTCAAACATACAGCTAAATTCTTCAAATTTTCACACTTTTCTCATTGTTTTTTGCAAGGGCGCCTTGCTAATGATCAAATCAAATCAAATCAAATTTTATTTGTATAGCGCCAAATCACAACAAAAGTCATCTCAGGACACTTTACAAAGTAAGGTCTAGACCTTACTGTTATCAATATTATTACATAGGGAAAACCCAACAAATCCCCCTTGAGCAAGCACTTGGCGACAGTGGGGAGGAAAAACTCCCTTTAACGGAAGAAACCTCCGACAGACCCCGGCTCTTGGTGGGCGGCCTTCTGCCTCGACCGGTTGGGGTGAGTGGATAGAGGAGAGACAAAAGAAGAAAAGCAACAAGACACAACAATCAAACACTGATCAGGTCGATGTGGCCGGTGACTGCTCGTCAGAGACGTAGAGCTCCAGGGCCAGGGCAACCTGCAGAAAGGTACAGGGAGAGAGAGAGAGGACACACTACGGGAGAAAGGAGACACAAAGTTAGTAATGTGTAATAGTGGCAAGCTAGTGGCAGAGGTGCATGCGCAGACAACTGGAGTTATGACCTGGTCTGAACAGCCAGATTTTAAATCAT
>NW_018127954.1:1300566-1319705 GCF_001952655.1 Monopterus albus
ATTATCGGACTTCCCTTTGGACTACGTATTTGGATTCCTCTGCTGTATGTGTTTGCTGGCTCTGATCTCGGACTGTTTATACCGACCTGTGATTTTTGTGTTTCACCGTGTCTTGTATGGTTTTGTTTAGCGTTAGTTCTCTTATTAAAGAGACGGTTTTGTTTTACATTTCCTTGTCTGGCCTTTTAATTGAGTTCACCCTCAACATTTTTGGCAGCATAACGCGCCGATTCCTGACATGTGGTGTGTGCGTGTGTGTTTGTCTTTATATACTTGTGCGAACCAACCCCTGATGGAACACCTTTCTTGTGTGGACATTTCATTGGTGACTTTCACCAATGCGGTTTCTGTACTATGATGGACTCTAAATCCTGACTGAAAATCCTCAAACAAATCATTCTTGTGCAAGTGGTCACATAACTGCTTTGCTACAGCTTTTTCAAGGATTTTGGAAATAAATGGGAGATTGGATATTGGTCTATAATTAGCTAGGACACCTGGGTCAAGAGTAGGCTTTTTGAGTAGAGGTTTAATTACTGCAAGTTTAAAAGCCTGTGGAACATAACCTGTTAATAGAGAGAGGTTAATCAGATCTAGTATGGATGTGTTGATTAGGGGAAAGACGTCTTTGAGCAGCCTGGTCGGGATGGGGTCCAGGAGCCATGTTGATGATTTAGATGAAGCAATTGTTGAGGTCAACTCAGAGAGATCTATAGGGGAGAATAGTCCAAGTATAAATGAGGTCTTACAGATGTTTCTAAAGCCATTGTAGTAGATGGCACATCTGCAAGAGCTGTGGGAGTGGTCCGAGCAATTTTTTTCTCTAATAGTTGTGATTTTATTTGTAAAGAAGCTCATGAAGTCATTGCTGCTGAGATCTAAGGGAATGTTAAGCTCAACAGCACTGTGGCTCTTTGTCAGCCTGGCTACAGTGCTGAAAAGAAACCTGGGGTTGTTCTTATTTTCCTCAATCAGTGATGAATAAAATGTGGTTCTGGCACTATGAAGGGCTTTCTTATATGTTATTAAACTATCTTTCCAGGCTATAGAAAACTCTTCTGACTTAGTGGAGCGCCACCTCCTTTCCATTTTTCGTGATGCCTGCTTTAGGGAGCAGAGCTGCGAGCTGTACCATGGGGCTAGCCTCCTCTGTTTCACTACCTTCTTTTTCAGAGGGGCAATGGTATCAAGTGTATTACGCAGGAAGGCTGCAGTACTATCAACAAGATTATCGATTTGTGTTGGAGTAAAGTTAAGGTGGCCTCCTTCCACTGTGTTGGCAAACGGCACTGAAGTAGATAAAGATGGAATTATTTCCTTAAACTTGGTAACAGCATTGCCAGATAGACATCTGCTGTAGTGGAATTGTTTCCCACATAGAGTATAATCCATTAATGGGAATTCAAAAGTTATTAGAAAATGGTCAGACAGAAGAGGGTTATGGGGAAAAACTATTAAGTGTTCAGTTTTGATGCCATATGTCAGAACCAGATCAAGAGTGTGATTAAAACAGTGAGTGGGTTTATTTAGTTTGAGAGAAGCCAACTGAGTCTAATAATGAACAGAATGCATTGTTGAGGCTGTCATTGTCGGCATCTACATGAATATTAAAGTCGCCTACTATGATTATTTTATCTGTACTAAGTACTAAATCAGACAGAAAGTCTGAGAATTCACTTAAAAACTCTGAATAAGGAGCAGGTGGACGGTATACAATAACAAATAGAACAGGCTTTTGAGTTTTCCAGTTTGGGTGTGAGAGACTCAGGGTGAGACTTTCAAATGAGTTTTAACTATGTTTAGGTCTAGGGTTGATAATAGGCTTGAGTCAAAGATCGCTGCCACGCCACCACCTCGGCCTGTGTTTTGAGGGATGTGACAGTTACTGTGCCTAGGTGGAGTGGATTCATTTAGGCTGACATATTCTTCCTGCTGTAACCATGTTTCAGTAAGACACAATAAGTCAATGTGATGTTCACTTATCAAATCATTCACTAACAGAGATTTAGATGAGAGAGATCTGATATTTAATAGTCCACATTTGATTGTCCTATTACTTTCTACTATAAGAGGAGTCATCTTAATTTTAATTAGGTTTTTATGAATAACTCCTCTGGAGTTGATTCTTGATTTATATAATTTAGGTGGGTGATGAATAAAAATGATAAATTGTGTATCACTATTGAACTTATATGGATGCAGTTTGGATGTGTGTGAATTTACGTGCGTCTTGCCGTGCGCATACAAACGTGCACACGCGTAAGAGGTGCTAGCGGCCTAAAAAACAACCAAGTAGGCTTCTGTGTGTCCAACTTTATGAGTCTTTTATTTTAGAAGGTAACACTGTTTTCTGCAATAATTAGATGAGAAGCAGACTCCTCACGTCCTTCGATGCGGAATCGGCTCTGGTCAGGTCATGCGCACTCCATGCCTTGTAATGTAGTGGAGTGTACATCAGAGAGCTTGTCTCCAAAATGCAGTGTTTGATCGATGGGGTGAAACCTCTTGTGGCACATCTTAGCACAGAAACTGTTGCGTCCCAATTACTCACTCCAGAAACTTAGCACTGAAAGACAGAGACACAGAACGTACACTGCTCGGTGTTCACGCTGAATCAAGCGGAGCACATGGCCACAGCAGGGGGGAGATTGCATATGAACTACTTACCATATCTGCAGCAGAGAATCTGTTCTCGTTGTCTGTGAAAAATGTGCACTATACCATTTTCCGTCTGGCTTGCACACCGTCAGTAAGAGGGTTGATCCATTGTTTTACTTGCAAATGCTACCAAAATTACCAGCTCCACGGAAGATAA
Source organism: Monopterus albus (assembly GCF_001952655.1). Lineage (NCBI taxonomy): Eukaryota > Metazoa > Chordata > Actinopteri > Synbranchiformes > Synbranchidae > Monopterus > Monopterus albus. The sequence continues at coordinate 1,303,382 of NW_018127954.1, forward strand.
TGCTATCCAATATCCCAGGTAACAGGGGCATGGTGTCAAGCAGAAGCAAGCAGGAAGACACTCCGGCACACAGGGATATCCTCAGTTCGTGGACAGGAATTGAATTGCACGCACGCGCGTGCACGCACCCGGTAACACGTTTAGATCAATTTAAACACACACAGACACACAAATTCCATCGATATTGCATCATTAATAATACACACTTTACCAATTTCATTCATTATTAGAAAGGCGTCCTTGCAAAAGACCACGAAAAAGTGTGAAATTTGGCTGAAAATGACTGCAGAGTCTGAAAATGGTCTTGAGTCACCATCTGCTGGACAACTATAAAAATTGCAAGTTGGGACCCATTAGTTCAAAATGCATTTCTAACATCGTGCATCCCAGTACTCTATATTAGATTAAATTTGGAATCAAAAAAAGTGTTTTTAATGGTTTTAAAATTACATCCATAAAGGGTCCTGGAGACAAATATGTCCCCAGGACCCTTTATGGATGTAATTTTATATCTTTGCCATTTTAAGCTGATTTAATTAATCTGAATTTCTTCTCCATACATAGGTAAACAACGGTATATGCACCAATGAAAAGAGATGTGTAACACTCTAAACAAAGCGGGTAACTGAGAAACCCCATATTTTAACTTGCATAATGCAGACATAGTAACTTCTCCAGCCTGGAAACAATTCTCTATAGAAAAAAGGCACTAACAGACATGAAACTTGTGGTTTCTTTTTTTACTTACCATTAAGTTCCACCAAGTAGTGGAAACATCCTTCCCTTTTAAAGAGCTCCAAGGTCACTAAATCCAACCGGTGACTTCTGCATCTTCCCCATCAAATCACTCACATTGCAGGCGAACAGGTAGTGTAGCATCATCAACATCATGGATCGGAAACATCACATGTAGCAGACACACTGGCCTCAAGCAGTCAATACAAACGGGTACTGTGGTACAGGGGAATCCAGTGTTGATAAGCTGATCATTCAGTGCCCCAGGGTGCTTTACTGCCTGGCTGATTGTAGGTTAGACCCAGTCAGGTGAAACACCGAGTCACTGTACAGGAACATTCTCGGACATGCAGTAACCTCAGACTCTGTATTTTTCCCCACACCCTCTGGTCACAGTGTAGCAGCAGGAGGTAAAACATATCTGGGTAGGTGGTGCAGTGGGTAGAACAGTTGTTTCTTAACCAGAAAGTTGAGGGCTCAAATCTTGGTGCCTGCAGTCCACGTGTAGAAGTGTCCTTGGGCAAGACACCGAACCCCTCTGTTCCCCATGATGATGGCGCGTATGCACCGTGGGGCCCTCGACCCCAAACGTAATTTTGTTGTATGTGTTACAATGATAATAACTAAGCTGCTTCTGCACTGAAGTGCTAGAACATATATAGATCTCATTGTTTGAGCTTTAGGCCACATCTAAAATAATCCACCGCTGTATCCTCGTAGATAAGTCAAAAAACAAGGAAGAACATGCCATGGGCTCTTTAAGTCTGAACTTTAAGTACAGTCTCTTGAAGATGGGAGGACATGGTGTTCTCCCTGCTGAAAAAAACAGCATGGAAATCATGCTGGTCTACGCTGGTTGCTACTGGTCCAGCGCTCCTATAGCTAGTTTAGCAGCACAACTATGCTGGTTAGTGCTGGTCCGGTGCTGGCATACTGTAGCTGTTCTCCCAACTACACCAGCACCGGACCAGCACTAACCAGCATAGACCAGCATACTGGCTGGCACTGCTCTACTGCTGGTTCACTGGGAGACCAGCATAGCTGTGCTGATAAAAAGTAATCCACCATCAAGAGCTCATTAATGGTCCAGATCCACCAGCGTGGTCTTGCTGCTGAAGAGGTAGGCTACACCAGCAAGGACTGGTTGATGTATCTGTGCCACCAGCATGCTACTGCTGGTTGAACCAGACTGCTATTTTATCTCATTAGTTTGCACATATTTCTGCCGTCAGCAGGCCAACAGTAATTGTCCTTTTTAATGTCCTCAGTTGTTATAGTAAGTTTATGAGAACAGAAAACAAGATGAACTAAATAATTTAGGCTAGCAGTAAACCTGGCCTAAAATACAACACACACAGTACATTTTTATGCAGAGGAACTGATAATAATTTAGTACATTAACATATGCTAACTTTGTTTGTTTTAACACTAAACTACAAATCAATCAAAAACAAAAATGTTTAAATAGTTATGGAAGTAAAGGTTTTCTGTAAATTGCATAACTGACAGGTGAAGCACTGCATTCCTAAATCATTTGTTTCCTACAAAAATTAACAAGTGTTTGAAAATACCTGGATCTTTAACAAAATTTACAACATACAAGCCTGTACAGTAACTTTCTTGGTTGATTTCACAGCACAGGCGATGCCATTATCATGTAACACAATGTTTGGTCATTTTATCAGACAATGTGGTGAAAATAAGTATGTGTAGTGCAAAACTGTGGTTATCCTGAATGGAGAGTTCTCCCTGCACCTTCACTTGGTCATTCTCGATGTGTGGGCACACGCATTAAATAGTCCTTAATTTACCCCCTGAAAGCAGAGAAAATACCTTCAATCTAAATTAAAGTGTTAGTAATGTGTAGCCACAAGTCACTTAATTTCTCTTTAATGTCTCAAAATTACTTAGTTTTTTTTTTTGGAAAAATAAAAGTTTTCATTGGTGTTTTATTATTTATATAATTTTGTGGTATGCAAACATTTATTGTGCCTATTTATTAACATTCTATAAAATCTAAATGTTCCCTTACTTGTTACTAACATACTGTACATGAAGCAGAATGCATTGTAATATTTTCATGTGATCTGAGTTTTTATCATCCTACCAAAATCCTATGTGGTTGTTCCACATACTCATTCCCCCCCCCCCCCGGTGAACAGCAGCAGACCATCACTGGCATCTACCAGTGTTGACCATCAGAGCATCCCAGGCCAGTCACCAGAATCTCACAAACCTGCCATGCTGGTCTACTGGTCATCATTAGAACCAGCAAAACCAGCATATGTTGTGTTCTGCTGGTATAATTGCTGGTTATGCTGGGGTTTTTTTATCAGGGCAGCACTCTTGCTGACAGTTTGTTCTCTACTCTTGTTCAGAGCAGAGTAACTAAGGAGAGTTAGCTTGGTCTACTAGTGGGTCTTCACAGCTCCTAAAACATCAGAGCCAATTTCTGACAGTGTCCTTGCTGACAGACCACTACTTTTGGCTGCTCTTGTTAGAGGTTGCCACAGCAAATCATCAGTTACCACCTAACTGACGATTCGCATGGTAAACTTGGCACATTTTTATGCTGGATGCCCTTCCAGATGATGACTAATTTAGAGTCGCCAATCAACCTAAATGACATGTCTTTGGACTGTGGGAGGAAACTGGACTTTTGACCATCTTAAACACTGGTAGTGTTTCTTAAGCTGTACAAAAAACTGTTGTAATCCAAACAATCAAACATGGATATAGTGTATTATAGCTTAATAAGCCCTTTTCTTTTGCAGTTGAAGCATCAGCAGTGGGATACCTAGTGTGGATAAACATTTGTACATTTCACTAGCACTGATGTAGATACTAATGTGTATATCTTAATGACAAACTGAAACAGTGTCATCCAGAAAAGACACATTTATCCCACTGTACAATCCCAGGCTTTTGTGACACTCAGCTCCTCTGTAATTATCTATTTGTCTCAATCTTTTTCATTTTTTTCACAGAATGGCCTGAAGTTGGCCTTTTTGCTTATTAGATGAGATTAGATTCAACTTTATTACCCATGTACAAATACAAGGCATCAAAATGCAGTTTAGCATCCAACCAGAAGTGCAATAACAGCCGTGTAGAGTGTGCAGTATCTACAGTATGAACAGTATGAACAGTCAGAACTAATTTACCGATGATATGTGAAATTGATATTTACAATAAGATATGTAGGGTAATGTATGATATACAACAGACTATGGATTCAAATTACAGTAATGGATAAGGTACATTAAGCTTATAAAACACTAGTGCAATGGGATGAAATGTAATGAAACAGTGCAGAATAAGAAAACAATTTACATAAGTGAACAGTTCAATGGATGTAAATAATGCAAAGATAAATATACTGTATCTACATATGAACAGTGTGCAAATGAATAACAGAGCAGCATTCTGTGAGTAGAGTATGTGCAAATTAACAGATCACTTCAGTGTTACAGGTAACAGAAGCGTATTGCATTAGTCCCAGGAGGAGAGATGAGAAGGGGTGAGGTGTGTGTAGTGGTATAGAAGAAGGCAGTGAGGGGTCAACGGGAGACAGAGTTCAGTAAGGAGACAGCTGTGGGGAAGAAGCTGTTCCTGAGTCTACTGGTTTTGGTCTGGAGGCTCCTGAAACACCTCCCAGAGGGCAGGAGGTCAAACAGTTTGTGAGCAGAGTGAAAGGAATCTTTGAGAATTCATGTTGGAGATAGCGTTCCCTGTGGACATCCTCAGTGGCTGGAAGTGGAGTTCCTGTGATGCGTTTGCCTGTCAGGTCCGCTCGGTGTGACCTGCCTCTCTTTCTTTTTTTCCTCTCCTGCGCTCCCTTTTTGCGGGATCAACGCCTCAGCTGTGTCGCATCGGGTAATTAGTGACTCGTGGGTCGGTGCGCACACTTGAGGCGTATTCTGGTGATTTGTTGGCTTCCTTATTTATACCTCTGGCAGACGCCCCGTCGTCGCTGGAGCATTGCGACATGTAATGGACAATACTTACCCTATGTAAGTTACAAATGTTGTGTTTGAGCCGCATATTTTTAGACGTGTGTAAGATGCTAAGCTGACAGTCTCTGTGCGTTTTGGCTTGACATTATCACGCTAATTATGCGGTTAGCAATACAGAAATACGTGCTTTGTCTTCCACGCTGACAGTCTCTGTGCTGTGGATTGCATTGTTTACGTTGGTTCTTTCTGTTCACCTGTCCGTTCTCATCCTTCTGCTATCCTAGTTCCTGTTGTTAGTTTGTGTGTTTACCGTCCTGGTCTCCTTAGTCATCACTGCCCTTCCCTTGTATGTATTATGGACCCTGTTATGTTGTCATGTTTTTATTCCATTAAACCACCTTTTTTGTACTAGCACCTGGGTCAGCCATCTTGAGTCCAACCCCAGTTCTCCCTCACCCTCCTGGTGAGGGGGACTAAACCATAACATTGCCAGTTTTCACCACCCGCTGCAGCGCCTTGCGATCGGAGACAGAGCAGTTTCCATAGCAGACTGTGATACATCTGGTCAGGATGCTCTCGATGGCACAGCAGTAGAAGTTCACCAGGATGGCTGAAGACAGATGGTTCTTCAGTGTCATCAGGAAGAAGAGGCACTGGTGAGTCTTCTTAACCAGGCTGCAGGTGTTGGTGGTCCAGGACAGATCCTCTGAAATGTGGGTCCCCAGGAATTTGAAGCTGGAGACATGTTCAACAACCATCCTGTTAATATGGATGGGATTGTGTGTGCCTCCTTTCCTCCTCCTGTAGTCCACAATGAGCTCCTTGGTCTTGTTGGTATTAAGTAGCAGGTTATTGTCAGCGCACCACACAGCCAGGTGCTGTACCTCCTCTCTGTAGGCTGACTCGTTGTTGCTGATGAGGTCAATAACTGTGGTGTCATCTTCAAACTTGATGATGGTGTTGGAGCCATACACAGGCCTGTGTCATGGATGAAAAAGGAAGTAGAGGAATGGGCTTAGCACACAGCCCTGTGGTACGCCAGTGTTGAGGGTGATGCTGGAGCAGCAGGTGTTGTCTGACCTAACATGCTGAGGCCTGTTGGTCAGAAAGTCCAGAATCCAGCTGCAGAGGCAGGTGATGAAGCCCAGGTCGCCAATTTTGGTGGTTAACTGGGAGGTGATGGCCATGTTAAATGCTGAGCTGAAGTCCACGAACAGCATTCTTGCATAAGTGTTTTTGTTGTCCAGGTGTCTGAGTACAGAGTGCAGTGCTATGGAAACTGCATTCTCCGTGCTCCTATTCCTTTGGTAGGCAAATTGGTGGGGATCCAGTATGGGTGGGAGACAGGTCATCAGGCATGCCAGGACCAGGTGCTCAAAGCACTTCATGACAATGGGTGTGAGTGTTACAGGGCAGTAGTCATTCAGGCATGTCGGGGTGGAATGTTTTGGCACTGGCCCAATGGAGATGTTAGACAGTGCTCTGAATGTAAGATCCAACATTTAATCAGCAAGTCGGGGTGTTCTCACTACTATCTTTAAGCTGTACTCTCAGTTACACAGTAAACCAATAACAAGATGGCTGATGTTAAAAATCCTGTCTCATGCCGTCCTTGCCCCTGGCAATATGCAAACTCATTCAAACCTTGTTTTCAAGGTCTGTACTGATGGTTCCATGTGAGATAACACAAAATCGAAACACATCCAAAGTAACAATCCAAAATATTAATGTGGATGCTGCCTACAGAAATTCACACTGAAAATATAAGAAATGTAACATTACAGGACGACTTGAAAGGTGATGTTTGGGAAGAGAATAAACTACAACAGTAAGGGATTAGCACCAAAACATCAGGTATCACTAAAGGCTTTTAGCAATGTGAAGCAATGTGTACTAAGTATTTACTGTTGAAAGCGTAGATGCACACAGCCCCTCTTTTTTTTCTCACACAAACTCCCTTTTCAAGGTCAGAATGTAAAGGAACTCAATGCACATTCAATGTGCCTTCTGCCTGTCACACACACACAGCTCTCTTTTTTTTATCTCTTTCTCATGATCCTTTGTAGTTCTGGCTACCACAGGACATCCTATTATTTCACTTTGTCTTTCTCTTGTTTTGACTTTGATCCAAGTTGTTGAGCTTTATTTATTGTAAAAGTAAATCTATTAGTGAAAGGTCAATAGTCATTTTTTATTTGTGGTAATGAGATAACCAAGTTTTAATAATAACATTAACACTAGCTCTATTGTAAGTCATGACAGTGTGACAGAGAACTCAAACTGAACATGCTCTGTAAATGGACTTCAGTCATTGTTAATTATTTACACATTTCTTATTGTTTGTGTGCTTTTCCTACTGTTACATCTCAAAATGTCTTCTGTCAAAATGTCTTCTTTATACTGTAGTAGGTCTGGCAGTTTTTTTTCTCTAGAAATTGAAAATTTGGTCTTTCACCATATTGTAAAATTTACGATCTAGTCAGCCCCTCCCCATGTCCACTAAGTTGCATTATAAAACATTCTGTCCCAAAAGTCTGTATAAAAGCCTTACACGATGCGTCCTCTGACAGAAACGGTTGAATCAGGGAGTAGTAACTGCATCAGAGAGGAGAGACCCAGCCTGCAGGTGAGAACAGGCCGGGGGAGGAAGTTAGCTGTGTCAGGAAGCGGAGGAAGGGAGAAACACTGCTTGTGTTTGGGCTGTTTAAGAAACCAGTAATGTTTTTTCCCCCATGTAAACTGACATAAGGTGTGATCATATCATTAAATTAGTTTATCAGTTATCACATTGCTATAATGAATTTTAGGGCTACAGTTTTAGTTAGCCTGTATTTGGAGACCATCTTGTCCTGGGCATGAGCAAGACACACAGGGGGAATCCTCTTGTCTATTATTGCCACTACAGGTGCATCTCAATAAATTAGAATATCGTGAAAAAGTCCATTTATTTCAAAACAAAAACAAAACAAAACAGCGGACTTTCACATGTGTGAAAGTCCGCTGTTTTCAGACACGCCCATGCACCCCAACCTCCTCCAGAGATGGACTTTCTTGCTTGATATGCTGTCACTGAATTCATAATTACCTCAGCCACTGGAGGTCACCTACTTAGTTTCAGCTCCAGTTCTCCCTGTTACCTTTCATGCAGCAATGCCTCGTAGAAATTGTTTCTACAGTATGTTGTTTTCCCAGTTACATTGTGGTGGAAAATATAATCACTACCTGGATTATCTTCAGTGGCCGTGTTGTTTATTTTTATTTATTTATTGTAATTGTTTTCAGTTACTGTATTGTTGGCTGTATTACCCATCATAGATACTAGAAAAGGTTTAGGGGATAAGCACATGCGCACACATACACACACACACACAGCATGTACTCACACTTCCACAGTCAGGGGCTGTGTCCTAACTCACACAGTTTTGTGATTCTATAGAAAATTAACTCACTAAATTAAAGGCTAATCAGTTAATAAAACATCAGACCAGCACTTGATTAACTCCTTCAATAAAATCCTCCAGCTCTCCCATAAAACACATAAATTCAATGTATAGAAATTACTTGTCGTGCACTTGTTGTGCTGGTGACAGATTGTGTCTATGGGTTGGAAAAATAAACACTGCTATAAGATTATCATAGAAAATCACATTAAAAATATAGACTGCTGTTCCTATTTTATCGTGAAGTTACAATATCATCTTTTTCATATCCCTGTAAAATAAAGCTCGGGCCAGTGATGACTTATCTCTTCACTAAAATTCTAAACACTGATCTGGTCACAACAAAAATGAATGTGTAAAATTGGCTCAGTTCATTTTAAGATAAATGAATGGACATTCATAACTTTGTAATATCCTTGGCTAAAGAATTTCTGTTTTTGTGGTTGTTTGCAGACACATGAGTTGTAAAATGATATTTATGAATAAGCCAGAGTCCATCCTTTATTTGAATGCCGGGCTTGTTCTCTTAAAGCCAGACTGGGAGCAGATGAAGGCTTGAGAAAAAAACCTAAAAGTTAACCCCCAAATTATTCTGGTAGAACTGGCCTCCAGTACTAATGGATGTGTTATGCTGCCCAAGCCTCACTGATCCATGCTAATTAGAAGCACAGCTGATTACTGATCTAAAATGTTTATTTTTTTTAATTAAATTTCTTTTCAGCTTTTATTAAAACACACATATAGTGATGTCTGTTGTACAGCTGCTTTTTGTTGCTTGCACTACACCAATAAATACTATAAATGGTACATTTATTATTATCAAAATTTTCTCTGAGTAACCAGCAAGTCTTTAGAATACCAGTGGCACCAAACAGCTATCTCTTGCTGATTTTAAACTGAATGTGAAGCTGTTCCTATTCTCTGTGGCCTGAAACATGCTGTGGAGACTTGCTGTGAGTCTACCAGTCTGTGCACTGAAGTGGAGATGATGTAACTGTATAAGCCAAATTACATGCACCTACTGTAACACTAATGTATGTCCTTCTTAAAAAATCAGAAAGTATAAGAAATGAATGAGGAATGGAAACATGATGCACTTGCACTTGTAGCTTCTATAAAAACAAGGAAACAAACAAAACTTTTCTGCATTTGTATGCAAAGTATACCTTTAGGATGTTTACAGTCTTGACTGAAGATAGTACTGTGACATTGGCTTTTATAATGTGACTGTGACATTAAAATAAAATTTGTTTTTACTCGCACACCCTGTCAAAGCTCAGTCCACACTCTTACCAGTGCATGAATGTTCATCCACTGGAATCAAGTTCCATCACAAGCAAAATCCAAACTTAAACTTAAATAAAGGTACTTTTTACATTTTACTGTCCTTCCCCTGCAGCTCAGCAACAACAGTGTAGGGTACCATGAGTTTCTAACTTTTCTAAAATGGTCTAAACAGTATTTCTAAAGTGTTTCTAAAAAGTAATTATGTTTGCCTAACATAATCTTTTGGAGACTCAGAATAATTTTGGTTGAACGTCTGAGCATGTGTTCTGTGGATTTTGACCTCGATGTGTGGATCAGCAGGAGTAGGCTTGAAAGAGATGTCGCTACTGTGAATACGCGGAAACGCCGTCACCAGTAATTCTTTCGATGCACATATGAACATGTCAGGATAGACCTGAAAAAAAATATCTGTAGTCTTTACATCCACTAGTGTAACAGTTACACCATGGCTTTCACAGATTGCACCAACATGTGTTGCCTACACTTACACACTGTTTAAAATGAGTTCTTGAGTCTTTTCAATGATATCAAACGTGTCATGGTGGCTAAGAGCAGTACGAAGATAATAAAAGACTCAAGCTCAGTCTCCCTCTGCCATGGCAAAATGGTGCCTCAGGTTTGTATATATCTCTCAGAGTAGGTATGCCAGCGCTCAAAAGAGGCATAATGATCCACAGATCTGAAAATATGAGCATGACAGTGGTGCAGATCAGGCTGTTTGCTTAACTTTGAAGCTATTTAAGGGCGACCTCATCCTGGGTTGATACAATTCCAGTGAAGTCAGCCCTACATCTCTCTGCAACCTAGAGAGTAGCACGCTGATTGGTGATGCATTGTGCTTTGACAGCGCTAATAGAAACAACTCATCACCTCAAGAGACTGTGTAGTGTGAGAGATGTAGCCCATAGTGATGAACTCTGGTTTTCCAGCCCACAGTGTTTTGTTTTGGTTTGATCTCACCACCCTCATCAAGTGCAAACTTCCACACAGAGCAGGCAGCTGGTTTCAGATAAAAAGCTTTCATAAGCCTGCCTTGCACCAAATAAGGAAGCAACTACAGTAGCGACTGCTGTTTGGCATTTCGCAAAAACTAAAAACACAGATACAAGTAAGATGAATATTGGGTGTACAGTAAATTCATTTGGTACAGTATCTGATTACTGCTGCTTTAGAATGTTAATCTTTAAACAAAATCTTGTTATTGTTTGGACTTTTGTAGCAATAACCATTCCATGTGTTTGTGTACTCAGAGGCATACAGTCCTGTGTATGCTTGTTTTTGCTGATTGAAACAAGCTCAATTGTTCCTGTCTAATATTCATAATGGATGCACATACATAGGAAGTGATGCGTGTTGAACATGACATTTGGGGAAAAAGAGAGCTCATGGTTTTTTCAAAATGCCACTGATGTGATGCCTTCCACTCTCACTGTGCTGGATTGTTTGATGGTGTACAGACCAGTTACACTTGGTAAAATTGACTGCATTTTTCTACAGCAATAAGCTCCTTAACATTTGCTTCTCGATCATCTGTTCATAGACATGCTCACAGACTGATGGTGGAGGTGTCCATTGGGAGCAACTTGGATTTGCCCGAGGATATGTGGAGAGGATGAGCTGGGGACAGAACTGCCATGAACCAGTGACTGCAGCTGTCATCACATCCAGCACAACTGTGAAGCTGAAGCTGATAAGGATATGGATGCAGTTTCCTCAAGCCCAGAAGTAGAACCAACATGTACATCTCTATGGCTCAGTATGAGAAAGGCAGAGATCTACTTGTTGAATTTAGAGCAAGGGCTTGCTTTCTTTTCTCATTACAAGTTTTGATTTCATTAGATGTCAGCTTTTTGACTAAGTCATCAGAGAAGTATAATTAGACAAGCACGAGCTGTGAGGAGCTTCTTCTCTGTTGTCACTTGCAGCTTGTCATTCAGGAGGAACAGACAGGTGTGTTTTACATAAAGCTGATGCCTGGTGAGGCTTTGAACGTCACTTTGATGATTCATGCTGTGTTTATGTCAGTTCATAAAGGAAGATCTGGCTCATGTCAGCTGAAAACAGGGATGGAGGGCCTGACGGTGTGACTCAAAGAACATCTCTGGCTACACAATCTGGTGGCTCCCTGCTACACATACACTGAAATGCCATACCTTGAGGGAAAGCTGGAAAGTACATTTGCTTCTTAAAAAAGATGGTTTAGAAGCCTGAGTGTTTCTTTCTTATTTTACACATTTGTATTTCTGCCTCTCTCTCTTACTTTCTCTTTTATTCCACCCTTTCATCTTTTCATCACTTTCTCTTTTGCAGACCATTATTTCCCTGATTGCTCAAGCAGTCGATTGTCTGACACCATCATTGAAGGAGAGGGGAGAGAACTAAGTGGAGCTCTGGGATATTTGTTTTCAAAGGCATCACTTCCGCACCTCAGGGAGGAAGGCACAAATTGAGGGAAGGTGGAAAGTAGAGAGTGAGGGATGGTGGGGGTGGATATAAATCTAAACAAATGAGAAAGAAGGAAAGACACAATCTCGACGCTGAACTAAAAGCTGTGTTGGAGTGAAGCATGCAGGCCTCTGAGCTATTTGTTTTCCAAAGTGTACCTCTGAGCTTTGTACAGGAAGTACAAAGAGAGATGAGGGAACGAGTGGTAGAGGGAAAATATGAGGGAAAGGAGAGGGTAGCCTGCTTCAAACTCATTGCAAACTAGTTTTTGTATTTCCCTCCCAGGACTCAGTGAAAGTAGATGTAGGACTGACAACACTCCTCCCTCAGAGCAGGACTTTTTGCTATAAAAATTTAGATGATGTTTTCTTCACAGTACAGTTAGATGTTGTCACGGCCCCAGAACTTGTGCTCTAGATGCCTCCTGTAGTCACCTTCATTACATTGGGTGTGTATGCAGATTTGCTTCTGCTGCAACTTGACTAGGATAGGTGGCTTTGGTTTGGTGCTGTGTGTCCATCACTCCTATCGCACACACTCATTAGTTTAGAGGTAAAATGAGGACTTCAGAGAGTGGACCCAAGACTGTAGCCAGTCCGTCCCCCCTGGATAATTGTAGACAAAGGTGTAAGTGTAAAAAACACAAACTTGTGATATTGGAAAGGAAGATGTTACTTTTAAAAAGATGTGGAAATTTGCATTCCAGAGGGTTAAATGCTGCATAGATGTTTACAATAAAAGTATTATTCATCACTGATAGAGGAAAATAAGAACAACCCCAGGTTTCTTTTCAACACTGTAGCCAGGCTAACAAAGAGCCACAGTGCTGTTGAGCTTAATATTCCCTTAGATCTCAGCAGCAATGACTTCATGAGCTTCTTTACAAATAAAATCACAACTATTAGAGAAAAAATTAATCAGATCCTTCACACAGCTCTCACAGATATGTCATCAAGTACAATGGCTTTAGAAACATTTGTAAGATCTCATTTATACTTAGACTACTTCTCTCCCATAGATCTCTCTGAGTTGACCTCAACAATCACTTCATCTAAATCATCACCATGTCTCTTAGACCCCATCCCGAACAGGCTGCTCAAAGACGTTATTAGATCTGATTAACCTCTCTTTATTAACAGGCTATGTTCCACAGGCTTTTAAGGTTGCTGTAATTAAACCTCTGCTCCAAAAGCCTACTCTTGACCCAGGTGATATAGCTAATTATAGACCAATATCCAATCTCCCCTTTATTTCTAAGATCCTTGAAAAAGCTGCTGATTTTAGTTCCTTGGCCTCCAAACCACTTGGCGTTCTAGATTTTTTATCAATCTGTGTGAATCCTATTACTCTACTGTCTGATGTATTAGATCAAGGTCTCTGTAAGTATTTGGGTCACAGGAGGAGAGAGGCTTCTGTTAGGGCAATAGTTACCACCCATAAGAGCGTACATGGATGACATGACAACTATCACCACCACAGCAGCACATACCAAAAGGCTACTGGACAAGCTGAAAGCTAACTTAAAGAGGGCTAGAATGAAGGTGAAGCCAGAGAAATCAAGGAGCATTTCAGTAGTGAAAGGTGTGCTGTTGGATAAACGGTTTTGCATAAATGATGAGCCGAGTCCAACAGTGTTAGAGAAGCCAGTTAAAAGCAGCTCAAAGTGATAAAGAGCAGATAGGAAGTAGCTGGGAGCTCTGCGCTGCCTCGGCAGTGCGGTCCTGTACAGAAAAGGGGTTTTGGAGCTCCCTGTAACCAGTTTAACAGAGGAACTGAAATGCACTGAAGCTAGGTTGGAGATAACACTGTCAGAAACCAGGGATGTAGCAGTGCAGAGTGCAGCATCAACAATCTCAGCAGGGAGGAAATTAAACCTGAAGGAGGCAGTGTTGTAGGCTCAGGCAGCTCTTAAACATATAGATATTGTAGGGCAGGTACAGCATGGACATGGTGGTTTTGGTTTAACACAACCTTCTGGAAGCAAAGCAGCAGCAGCTGACAGAATGAAGGTGGTTATTGGAGAGATTAGTAGGCAGGGAGTAGGTAGATGTGCAAAGGCAGCCTCCCAGGCTCAGCAGTGACAGTGGATGAAATGGGAAGATGTAGGAAGAAAGAAACTTAGTTGGAGGGAAATGTGGAATATGGAAGCAGGAAAGGAAGCAAGTAAAACAAACCTGGCTTAAGAACCACACACCAGGAGACATAATCAAGTATTGAAACAGCAGCAGCTAATCAAAGTAGGCACTTAGAAATAAAGCTAGTGGAGGAGAAGATGAGACAAGAGGGGATTCTATTTGTTCATGAGGGTGAAAAAGGCAGGAAGCAAGTCATTTTGAACAGGCAGGATGCGGGCCAGCTAAAGGCAGGGAGAGACTGGTAAATGAAAGAAAATTGAGGGAATCAGCTCATAGTTCCTGAGGAGATACTCAGCAGTAACCTCAGACCAGACCTTGTGTTGTGGTCAGAAGCACAGTGGACTGTGTATTTTGTAGAGCTTACAGTTCCCTGGGAGGACGCTGTAGATACAGCTTATGAGAGGAAGAAACTTACTAAATACACAGAGTTAGCCAAGGAGGCAGAGGAGTGTGGCTGGAAAGTTAAAGTCCACCCAGTAGAGGCTGGCTGTAGGAGATCTGTAGCTAAGTCAGCTGTCTCTCTGCTAGGTGAGCTAGGTATAAAAGGGCGGAGCCTAAGAGCCTATGACAGGTAACTAGGAATCAAGGTGATAGTGCAGCAAGGTCCATTGAGTGGCTCTGGAGCAGAAGAAATGTGTAAATGTAAATGGGGTAAAAATATGGAAGTGCTTTGCTTTGAACAAATTGTAAACTGCTGCATATGTATGTGTGGATTATGCCTGCTAAACCGTAACTAGCACAGGAGGACAGAATTTAGGCTTATCTTCGGCTTGAGGCCTACTTCCTGGTGTTAGCATGAACAAGCTAACATGAGGACATATAGCTGCAAGAAAACGTTATGACACTGTTTGCAATGTCCTACTCTGAGATACATGATAAATTCCACTCAACAGATGGAACTGTAACTAAATGCAGTTTATTTAGTGACATTTAACATTTTGCTGATAATGCTTTACAGTTGGATGTAAATTATAGTAACTTGGAAAGAAAGAGGCTACAAAAAATAAAAAAAAACAGGAAGTACACAATAGATTGACAGGTGATGTACCATTGTTATATTCTCTCAAATGAAGATTTATAAGAGAGCAATATCCTCCTCTTTGCCCTGCCTTACATTTCATCTCGCTTCACTGAGCTGAATTTATAACTCCAGTTCAAACCTGCAATAAAATAAATATTACACTCTGTCTAACAAAGGAGGAAAGAGAGTTGTAACCTGTATCTATCAGTTTCAGTGAGGCTGATTTACAGCCCTAATATAGCTGTGATGCAATAAAATCTAGTGTCTGTCTGTGGAAGGCGTTTCTTTGATGGTTTAACTGATGTCATTGCAGCCTTCATCCCTAGAGAGAGAAAGAAAGATAAAACTAGCACAATAACCCAGGGCTTTTCAAATGATGGTCTTGGACCTTTGGGGTCCTTGACTATGTCCACTGCTGCTTCATTCACCAGAAATCTGCTACAGCAGGGCTGTCTGGAATGCCCTTTTTGGCTTTGGAGCTTCAGGAGTAATAGTAGGCAAGCATTTACTAAGATAAAGAGGTGTCATTTGTGGTTTAACAATGTTTCACTTATGAGTTATTGATGCAGCTAGTGGACCAAGCTGTCTCCATCATATTCTCTTTCCTCTTCAGCATCAGACTCAGAGGGTGTTGAACTTTCCTGCTGTTTCGAATACTGAAATACCAGAATCGAACACCAATTTCCTACCCAAAGAACAAAGAGTCAAATAATTGGGTTCAGCCCTAAAATCCGCAGACAGAGAAAAGGGGTTGTGGTTATCTTTAGCACTTAAAACACCATGTTCTCCACCCTTTTATTAATGTGTGTCTAAGCAATTTGGAATTACAACAATATTATGTAGTAAACAAACAAACAAACATAAAATCTTATTGTAATTTAGCCGATGGAAATTCTGATCTACTGGGATGTAACATTCTTCTTAAGCTCATTGTTTAATTATCTGGACCACAAATCTACTGCTATGTTTCACTTTGATTACTCTAAGAGTGTCATTTGTGTCCACAGCAAGCACTTGTTTTTTTTAACCCACTGTACACTACCTGCTTAGTGCCAAAGGACACACAGACAAAGGCAACAACTGTGAACATAATGGAGCATTTAGCAGTAAAGCAGCCATACAGAGTCTTCCTCGGGAGCTGGTAGAGGAAGAGTGGGCAGGCATGACTCCAAATGAACATTAATGTTGTTCATCAATCATCATCATCAGGTGAACATTTCAATTTGTCCAATTCTTTGGTTCATGACCAAATACCTTCAAATTAATGTGTTTCCCATCACAAATAAACTAAGATGAGGAACTTGC
>NW_018127954.1:1319729-1328437 GCF_001952655.1 Monopterus albus
GCTAATATTGTCATTGTGAGCTGTTAGAACACTTGAAGTTAATAATTCTCAAAACACAACTGTGTCTAACATGGCTGTAGGCTTTTAGTGTTGTTCATTTGGAGAAAGTGTGTAGTCCTGACATCAGCCCCAGGCTGGTGCTCTCTCAGCATACAGACAATGACAGCTTCCATCAGGTTTTACTAGCACAGAAGCCTGCAGAAAATGTCATCCTACAGCAGCCTTTGGTTTCTTAACTGACTATGATATCCACCAGTGTTCTCTGTCATCTTTCCAACTTTTTAGCTGTTATCTGTTCAGCCCTTCTTTCCTACTGCTATTGCAGACATTACAGTCTAAACAAGTAGCACCTACTCCACTGGCCTCTTCTGTATACCTTAAATAATATGATATTTAACACAATAATCTAGACATATGGAGTTAAACACAATATATTGCTGAGTAAGGATATATTGCAAGGCTGTATTTGTGTGTGTCACATGACTATATAAAAACTGGACAAACCCACTGTGACCTCACCCATTGGTTTTCTGAAGAGCAGAAAAATGCTATACAAGTATAAAACCTTTTACAATTTAAAGCACAAGTCTGGCCATCACCATATTGGTAGTGCTTCAGTCGGCCTGCTATGGCTATCCCACAAATGGCCAAAGAGGTGGAGCGTGAATGGAGCTCATTAGACAGCTAGTAGCCAACCATCTATGCCAGGACCCTCCCACATGTCACTCAAAGCAGCCACACCCATAATTTCCCTTAATTTAGTCTCAGTATAATTTAAAGGGGTGAATCTTCAAAAAAAAAAAAATCATCCCCTCTACAGGTGTGATGGAAGGGGGCATTAGCTAAAAAGACCAAAACCTTTTTTGTGCCAGGCTGTAAACATGTTTATTTCTACTGTAAAGTTAACCTGGGAGACTATGGGAATTGGAGCCAGCCTCAAGCATCCATTTGAGGAACTGCAGGTTTTGGTACTTCCACATTGGCTTCATTTCTCAGCCTCTGAGGTTGCTGCTTGGTGTGGGTGTGTGGTCTTATACTTGCTATGTAGTGTTTTCTGCTATATAGTGAGGACATTTTGACTGGTCTTCAGGTTCTGAAACACCTTTTAGAGAGTTAAGACTTGAGTTTAGGGTTCATGTTAGAATTAGATTTAGGTTAGGGGAAAGGGTTAGGTGTTAGGTATTTAGTTCTGATAGTTAAGGTTAGGGTAATGGGCTAGGTAATGCATTATGTCAATGACTGTCGTCACAAAGACAGTCATTTGCATTTTTGGAGAAAGTTTGGTCTCTTTTCTGAAGGGAACTTATACATTTTGGTATTACTTTGGCTTTCCATATTGGGAAGGTGTGAATTTAGCTATGTAAAACATTTCAGTTGGTCAACCTGTGCACATACAGCAGCTGAAGCATTTCATCATTTAACCTATGAGAATTAGGCTGGAATTACTTCAGCTCTGACATTTTGCAGTCATGCTTGTGGAACTGTGAACACTAATGACAAAAACTAAACTTGTGACAGCAGCCTCCTATAAAACACAGGCTGAATGCATGTTCAGCAGACCTGCACTATAGCAGTGTCTCCTGAAAGAAGGGAGCATTAATGAAACCAATTCTCTGACTTTTATAGCTTCTGTTCCTGATTAAGCACAATATCCTGGAATAAATAATGAATGTATTTATACTTTTGGCCCTTACATGTTTATCAGTGACTTGATATAAAACGTGTTTAGATCAACAACAGAGAAGACATCAGAGGAGACAGTTATTTTCAAGATGATGGGATGAAATAGTATATTCTTCTCAGGAAAGGCGTCACTCTCTTACCTGATGATGTCATCACCAACAACATAATTGGAACTTGAATAAAATGACTTCAATACAGTGACAAGGCCGTAGCCTACAGCCCGGTGTTTGTGGTTCTAGGAAATACTTCGTTCTGGAGTCTGAAATGATACATAAATAGAATGTACGTGCCGCCCAGCAATTAAAATGGTTAATACGCTATTACATTACCAACTTGTTGTTCTAATCTCCTATGGACCGGTAAAACCGACTATGTCCATACCCTCTGAGGTAACACCAGTAACGTTACAGTCCTGAGAGGCGGAACACCATGGACAGCGTCAGCCCAGGAGGATAACCGCTGGGCCTCTGGGCACCCGGTTATCGGTAGCTGGCTATCTAGACAAGACTGTGGAGACTCTGACTAACATCTAACACGGTTACATGCACAACGTTAATTTCTACTAATGTTAGCTAACAGACGCTAACCTGTGTCTGCGTTTATCACTCTTCATATCCATAACATTTTCTGTGTTTTTACAAAGGCCAGACAGTAAAGTAACACATGAGTCTTTTTACTCACCTTTTCCTCTTCCATTAATGAAGTTGCTTCTTCTGGGACTCCTCGACCACGCAAAAATTCACTTAAATCCGACATTTTCTGGGCAGCACGTAGCTCCTCCCCAGCATGACTCAAAGGCACTCACTGAACTTGGATCCCTACAGGTACCCATACTTCTGAGATTAAAGTCAGAATTTAAAAAAAAAATTATGCAGTGGCCCTAATACTCTTCCGTAGATTGTGAAGTCATAAAGGTGGAATTTTTCCTTAAAAACTTCATAATGAAGCTGGATATTGTTTTTTTTTTCTCTACATTCATTCTGCTTTCCTGCACTTTTTTTTTGCATTAATAACAGACGTGGTGTTTCTCCAAGGTGCTTTCCTTCTGCTTGTTTTTGTTTGGTCTTTTTCCAGAGCAATGGAATACATAACTTCCTGTATTCTGGAGTGTCAATGAGTTAAGTGAACACTAATACAAAGCTCACTTTGATTTGGAAACATGTATAGCTTCCTCCAAAGAAGAGCTGAGGTGCAACAGACATTTAAAACGCAGGAGTGATCGGAGGTCACATCCTTCACTGTAATGTAGGAAATATCTACATTTTTACTGAAGATTAGATCCATAGTGTGTCCTTTGTTGTGTGCTATTTGACATGTTGTATAAAGTCAAATGTTTCCAACATATTGCAAAAGTCCTTTGAAGATTTGTCATTTTCATTGTCAATACAAATATTGAAGTTAACAGTTATCAAAATGTGATGGTAATCTAGTGAAGTTATGGACAGTAGTTCTGCAAATTTATCCAAGAAGTTTGTAAATGATTTGTTGTCCTCTCCTCCCCTCTCCTCTCCACTCCTCTCTCTCCATCCATCTATATGCCACCATTACATGACACTGTGTGTCTCCTCTCTCCCACAGTGTGTCCTCTCTCTCTCTCCCTGTACCTTTCTGCAGGTTGCCCTGGCTCTGGAGCTCTATGTTTCTGATGAGCAATCACCGGCCACATCAACCTGCCCAGTGTTTATTGTATCTTGTTGCTTTTCTTATCTTTTCTTTTCTCTCTCCTCTATCTACTCACCCCAACCAGTCGAGGCAGAAGGTCTCCCTCTAAGAGCCAGGGTCTGCCGGAGGTTTCTTCCATTAAAGGGAGTTTTTCCTCCCTGCTGTCGCCAAGTGCTGCTCAAAGGGGATTCAATACATTTTTATTTGTATAGCGCCAAATCACAACAAAAGTCGTCTCAGGACACTTTACAAAATAAGGTCCAGACCTTACTGTTATTAAAATTATAAAGGAAAAACCCAACAAATCCCCCTTGAGCAAGGACTTGAGACAACCACAAACCCTAAGCATATAGTGAGCAGATTATCCATCACTGCTGAGTAGCACCCCCAAAGAAAAACATGGGTATACTTTCCATATACACTCTACTACACTGACAATTATTGATATCCTGTCTTAGTACAAATATGCCACTTGACTCCTTTACATGCAGAACAAGTCTCTGCTACCTTCAACCCATTCCCTACTCTCTGCCATTTTTCTTCATTTCCATCATCCATTTAACCCATGTCCATCCATTTAGTTATCTCCTGTGCTCACTCCCACTTTGTGTCTCTCTTTTTTTCTTTCCATCCATTCATTTTTACTCATCAGGGCTAATCATTTATCTCCACTGAGGTGGCAAAAAGTTCAGCCAGCCAAAATGTAATATCCTTTCTGCCTGCATTATCTCTGAGTCAGTCCCACAACCCTTTTCACCTGTCTTTCATCATTGCTATCATTTGGTCTTTGTTCTCATTTACTTCTCGCTCTCTCTAGTTCAAATCAAGAATCCAGACTCCCGAGGACAGGAGGACTATTTGCAATTCAAAGCTCAGCCTGGATCACCTGAAAGCTCTGTGCCTTTTTAGTTCAGTCTCTCATTTCTTTTTGTTCTTTCCCTTTAGGACAGCACCCAACACTTTTTTTGAGTAATATTTGTCATTATAGCCTTTGGCTCTCCTGCAGCAACATGTTACTTTGTCTCTGAGCCAACAGCTGCAATTTCAGATCAGTGCCTGTGCAGATCTATCCAAGATCCTTGAATTTCTACACATATGACAATGCTTTTGTGACAACAGATTACCAAAGTGCACAAATGGAAATTCATGGAACAAATTCTGTAATGTTTCAGGGTAAGTGTCCATTAAAGAATCATGATTGATGGGCATGGCTTTCCAACATAATGAACCATGTGCTCCAGGCAACTGGAAGTGACTTTTGGTTATATTGCTGGTTATTAATATACAAAACAAACAGTTTTCAAGCAGTCATTTTTATAGGTGAAATAAACATAAGAAATCTTAAATAAAAAAATTATAAAAATTATACCATGCTGAAGTGTCCACATTTGTTTGGGATTGCCCTTCAAAATAAAGATAATTTTGTCAAAATCACTCAAACATTGTGAAATGTTTTGGGGTAAAGGTACCTAGTATGTCAGTCTATATGCAAGAAAACAAATATCTCTGTGTGTGTGTGAAGGCCTAACATGTCTGTTGGGTTATCATCCAGGCAGGATATTAGATATGATGATGGTATTGGTTCCTGTTCCTCTGGGAACTTCGATGCATCTGGTGATGAGTTCACATCCTTCCCATCCACAGAAAACTGTGTCATCTGAACTGGTAACAGGATTAAATGAAATTTACTATAGGAAATGCTTCCCTGCAAGGACAGATCATACAAACTAAAACAAGAAAAATGTGTCCACTGAGCACTATGGAACTGAAATCTCATATTTTTTTTGCTTAATCTTCCATAAACTTATCCATTAATAATTAAGAAATCAGGTATTTAAAATAATTCATGAATATGTTAATGGTGTTTAATCCATGAAGACATTTTAAGGATTATGTACAAGTGTTTTTATGATATAAAACAAAGACATCCACTTCTTAATTCATATCTTTAAAATGCCTTAATTTTTCAATTAAGGTATATATTTGGGGATGGCACTATATGTATTTTGAAGTGTTTTATCCCTTAAAACTCTTGAAACAGCATGCATAATCTATTATTAATCCATTCAATTCTTACTTGTTTTGAGAGTTGTAATGGTTATATGGACCAATGTGAGAAGAGAGGTAAAGCTCCAGCCTGTGACTGATGCAGTATTCGCCCACTGTCCTATGAAATGAACTGGTATAAAGATTTGATGAGCAAAATAAACAGAATAATAATATTTGCAATAGCAAATTAATGTCTGTAAATTAGTCATGTAGCCCATAATATTTACTTAATTAGATAATTAAGTAATTGATAATTGAGTTTTTTTGATTCAGCTAAATTCAAGGGGTTTTGTTTCTGCTTTTAAAATCCCTTAATAACCCCTTAATTTGATATTGAAGAGTGAGGATCACTTTTACAAAATTATTGTGGATTCACTGTGGACAGAAAAGGTACAGAAGACCTGTCTCTAGTGCAGTCTGCCATTTAATGTCCAGAACAGAACATGCTGTAAGTACAGGTCATTCATACAGTTCGCTGGTCACAGGTAGCTTAAACACAGCACACCTGGGCACATCCCATGAACTAGCAATACATCACAATTACCAAACCTTATGGCAGTACATCACTGCACTAAAGTCGTGACTGCAGGTTAAAGAAGTCACATGATATTTACATTAACATTCACAAGATAAACTGCCAGTTTTCTAAAAAAAAAAGCCTGTGAATGGGACCTACATGAGGTAGACTAAAATAGGACTAAAATGCAGGACTAAAATACTTTAAATAAATAAATGTAATGGTGATTTGACACCATTGTACAGATTTAAAACTGTACAGATCATATATTGCTCAAATTTCCAAGAATTATAAAAGCAGCTGAAGTGAAGTCAAAATAAACATTTGAAGTAAATAGAACAGTTGGTACTGCAAAAGTTGAGGAAAGATGAACATTAAGTGAAACAAGAGATCGCCAGTTTTAATGTGGAGGTTTTCAGTAGCCTTCAAAAAATATAAATAACACATTTTGGACACACTGCCCACTCTTACTTTATATTTTGATTGACTGTCACTTCTTTTGACTGAGGACTATTAGTTTTCACTGGATATCAAAATGACTGACAAAGCTTTTCATTCAAGGACTGACGATGCATGACAGTTAAACACTTGCGTATGCAATTACAACCTATAAAGATGTATTCCTGTGCAGCTTGAGAACAGTTCATCAGTAACGCAGACATGTAGTTAGAGTTACATGAGGTCCATTTCACTAAAGCACAATGTGTCTGTTGTTTTTCAGGTTAGGATTTTGGCTAGGCAGGTCTTGACAACATAACATCATTCTGATTAGAAAAATTCACAGGAATCTGACAGATGTGAGGTCACTGACCTTTGATCACCAAAATTTAATCAGTTCTTCCTTAAATCCAAGTGGACATTTGTGCCAAATTTGAAGAAATATCCTCAAGGTGTTCCTGATAATATATCACGTCCACAAGAATGGGATGGACAGACGGACGCCCCAGATGCATAATGCCTCTGGCTGTGGCTATCATCAGTGCAGAGGCATAAAAAAAAATACTGTTAAGATTAGCATGGTAGCATGCTAAATATCAGCATGCTGTTATTCAGTAGTCCACTGTGTGAAGCATGTATTGAGATCATGTGTTAAGGAACAGGAAAATAGTTAAATGGGCTTTTGATATTCAATAAGAAGCCTCAACCAGGAGCAATAATATCGGACATGAAAGTGAACAGCAACACGTACCTCCTGTATATTCAAGGCTGTGATGGTGATAGTTTGAGGATTTTCTTTGCTTGTGCTTTCATAGGTGATGGTCTTCTCTGTGTATGATCTGTCTGGATAGCTATTGATAACCAGGGAAAGATAACACTTTTAGACCAGAAAAAAGACAAAGAACAATAAAGTGTGCATAAAAAACATAAATGTTTATGCAATATAAAGGTGAGTTTATGGTTTATGTTGACCTTTAATTTGCACGATACTAGAGTCTGCCTGGTGCCTTGCAGTCTGAGAATGACAGAGGCATGACATCCTGCTGTAAAGACATTATGTCTACATATTCTGATAAAAAAATTATGAAAGGGAGTGATCATGTCATACTTTGCTCTTTGCCTGTAGAGACCACTGATCTCTGTATGCTCTTTCAAATGAACACTGTTCTTGCCTTTATTGTAATATTTCCCATACACCGCACATGACTTTATTAAATCCATTACATTTCAGTTAAGCTGCTGACTGCACCTCACGCTCCATGTTAGAGTTATTGTATGTAAATGTGTTTGTTTGTATGGAAATATGGAAATGTTCCAGCCACTGTGCATTACTGAGCTCCCTGAGGTTTAATTGCTCAACCTCAAAAACTGTAAGAATTAAATAAGTAGAAAGTTCTATTCAAGTGGAAAGTAGTTATTTCACTTTGAAGAGGATGATGTGTGGTCTGCAAAAACAAATTGAATGGAAATGTATTGAGAAATGAATGTATTTATAAAACAGAATTTATTTGACAGTTAATACAATGCCTTGAGATCAGGAGCCTATACAGTGTATATGTATGAACCCTTTCTCATCTGGAAAATGGAGACTCCTCATTGACTACAGCTCCGCCTTCAAAACCGTTGTCCCCCACAAACTCACCCACAAACTGTTCACACTGGGTCTACACCCCACCCTCTGTGACTGGCTCCTGGACATTCTGACTGGCAGGCCCCAGACTGTCAGGATTGGCAATAGGACTTCAGCCAGCATTGTTACGAACACTGGCACCCCACAAGGATGTTTCCTCAGTCCCATCCTCTACACCCTATTCACCCATGACTGTGTCGCCTCCCACAAAGATAACATCATCCTAAAGTTTTGCGGATGACACTGCAGTGAGAGGTCGCATCACTGGCGAGGACGAAGCAGCCTACAGGAGGGAGGTTGCCGGTCTGGTGTCATGGTGCAAGGACAATAATCTCAGCCTCAACATGGACAAGACGAAGGAGATGATAGTGGATGAGGGTGAGCAGCTTCAAATACCTCGACGTCCACATCAGTGAGTACCTCACTTGGACACTCAACACCACAGCTGGTCAAAAAGGCCCAACGGCGGCTGTACTTCCTGAGGAGGCTGAGGAGGTTTGGCATGTTGCCTAGGATCCTTTGCAACTTCTACAGCTGCATCATTGAGAGCATCTTGACTAAGCTGCATCACTGTCTGGTATGGCAGCACTACTGTTATGGACCGCAAGCATCTGCAGAGAGTGGTAAAGACAGCAGAAAAGATCACCGGGACTCCGCTACCCTCTCTGCAGAGCATTTACCACCGCAGGGTGCGTAGGAAGGCTGCCTCCATCCTCAAGGACCCCACCC
>NW_018127954.1:1328472-1347230 GCF_001952655.1 Monopterus albus
CGAAATATGTCATGTACTGTCGACCTGTACGGTTTACATTCTCAGTTTGCACATGCATAATTGCACATTGACTGTTGACTGCTGCACATGCTGCTCCCATGCAGCATACATTCTCTTATTATATTCTTATATATTTTTATTATATTGCTGCATTTGCTGCTTAAAGTGCCTTAGATTTTGTGTTACTTATTTATCTACTTTATATTTAATTTGTATTTTGTGGCATTCATGTGGACGACAAAGTAATTTCATTGTACAAGGAAACACGTTTCCTAACTGTGCATATGAAAAATAAACACTTTGAACTTTAACCTTCCACGCCCTGGCTCATCCAAAGTAATATGATGTGCTACTCAAAAAGCCTATTCTTGACCCAGGTGCCCTAGCTAATTATAGACCAATATCCAATCTCCCGTTTATTTCTAAAAATCTGGAAAAAGCTGTTGCTAAGCAGTTATGTGACCACTTGCGCAAGAATGATTTGTTTGAGGATTTTCAGTCAGGATTTAGAGTCCATCATAGTACAGAAACTGCATTGTTGAAAGTCACCAATGATCTTCTCCTAGCCTCGGACAAAGGACTTGTCTCCATACTTGTCCTCTTAGATCTCAGTGCTGCTTTTGACACCGCTGATCACAGCATCTTACTGCAACATGTTATTGGGATTAAAGGAACTGCACTAAATTGGTTCAAATCTTATTTATCAGAAAGATTTCAATTTGTTCATGTTAATGATGAATGTTCCACACAAACTGAAGTTAGTCACAGCGTTCCACAGGGCTCTGTGTTAGGTCCAGTTTTCTTCACTTTATACATGCTCCCTTTAGGCTATATTATCAGGAAGCACAACATTAATTTCCATTGCTATGCAGATGATACTCAGTTATATTTACCTATGAAGCCAAATGCTGGTCAAACATCAAGCATGGCTTAAAGACATAAAGGCCTGGATGACCTGTAACTTCTTACGTCTAAACTTACGTCTTACTCTGACAAAACTGAAGTCATTTTGCTTGGGCCTGAAAACCTTAGAATTCTGCTGTCTAATCATATAGTTACTTTAGATGACATAGCTCTGGCCTCTAGTACTACTGTGAAGAACCTTGGAGTCATTTTTGACCAGGATATGGCCTTTAAATCCTGAGATGACTTTTGTTGTGATTTGGCGCTACACAAATAAAATTTGATTTGATTTGATTTGAAAATATGTCTGTTAACACATGTCGTGTATAGAATTAATTCACAGGGAGAATCACTGCAGTGCCAATCATCATTTATTGAACAATATATTGGGATGTGAATTCAGAGGGAGAGAAACAGAATCACCTGGACTTGGGTTCTCTGCAGAGTTTGGGGTCTTTGTCTGTCTTCTGAAGTCCCCCCAAATGCACCCACACGCTCACCAAGTCTGAGTCTGTCTTATCAGCCTTGCAGCTGATTATATAGCTTGAACCTCCTGCATCATGTCAATCTGGACATCTAGCGGGCCCCCTCCCTTCTCACTCCGGTTCTGGGAAGCCCCTAGAATTACTAGGAAACGCTCCTAGAGTCCATAGAAGTAGAATGGGAGGCAGAGCCTTTAGCTATCAAGCTCCTCTCTTATGGAACCAGTTCCCAGTTTCAGTTCGGGAGGCGGATACTCTCTCTACCTTTAAGATTAGACTTAAGACTTTCCTTTTTGATATAGCTTATAGTTAGGACTGGATTAGGTCACCCTGAGCCTTCCCTTAGTTATGCTGCTATAGGCCTAGGCTGCTGGGGGGCCCCATGATGCTCTGAGTTTCTCAGGTTGCCCTGGCCCTGGATCTCTATGTTTCTGATGAGCAGCCCCCAGCCACATCAACCTGACCAGTGTTTGATTGTTGTGTCTTGTTGCCTTTCTTCTTTTCTCTCTCATCTATCCACTCACCCCAACCAGTCAAGGCAGCGCCAAGAGCCGGGGTCTGTCAGAGGTTTCTTCTGTTAAAGGGAGTTTTTCCTCCCCACTGTCGCCAAGTGCTTGCCCAAGGGGGATTTGTTGGGTTTTCCCTCTGTAATAATATTGATAACAGTAAGGTCTAGACCTTACTTTGTAAAGTGTCCTGAGATGAGTTTTGTTGTGATTTGGCACTATACAAATCAAATTTGATTGATTGTCAACCCAATGTGGCTTATTTCAAAGATGGACTGTGCAAGCTTCCTGTACAAACCAGGATGGAAGCAGAGCTGTTAGACCCAAGAGGCTGTGTTCTGAAGCACAGAACGAGTGTGACAAAGAACAAGGCAAAAACAGGGTTAACATCAGTTTGACATGTTGGAGATGGAGAGCATTGCAGATCTGATGCAGATGTGGCTTTCTTCCTGCTAGATGCACAAGTAGCTATCTAATATGTATATGTCAGCATCATTAGCAAGCTAATGTTAGCATTTCAATTTTAAACCTTTGTATTGAATTATTCTGGTTGTATTTTGGAGCTTTTCCAACTGACGGCAGCATTAGAGTTTTGTTATCCAGTTAGCGGAAACCAACGTATTTTCCTGGATTAGCAAATTAAGTAATTTTACAAAATTTTGCACAGTTTTGGTCTCACTAAAGTGCTACATTCATGTAGCACTTTAGTGAGAAGTTATTAAAATTTACGCAATCAACACAACTAGAAAAGTGGGGAGTTTGTTCAACTGCCAAAGTGTAACATGTAATTGCCCTTGTTTCACATACAATTCACAGTTACCTCATACTGTTATATGTAACACTGAACATGATGAGATAGTGGCTGGAACATTATTACTGTATCAATATTACTGGGAAAAAATATTCTGTTTTATAATTGTGTTACTGCAGATACATCTGCTACAAACAATGTTAGACATACATATGCATATCGCTAAAACTTTACGTTTTAGCCTAAAACGTAAACCTTTATAGTTCACGTTGTGTCGCTGCAGTGCCACATTAGCTGTGGAGCCCATTATTTCTGATGCTACCTGACTGTCACAACTGACTCCAGCTGTTGTGACCACATATGTCTTATTTTCACAGACAGGGCAGGAGGAGCAGCTGAAGAAGAGGAGGAGATACCGCTTGAGTTTGAACAGACTCTCACTTTGCCCTTAATGGTCAAAAATTAGAGGAAGTTAATTAATGCAGCTTTAAATTTGAATCATTTTCTTTAATTTCTCTATTATTATTATTTACATACTTATTTTGCACATGCACAATTGCACACCCACTGCTGAGTATTTACACTCCACAGCTCCCACGTAGCATATATTCTCTCTGCATTATATTGTGTTCTTGTTGTATTTTTGTTTGCTCCCTTCACTTGCTGCTTTAAAGTGCCTTAGATTTGTGATTTTACTGCCTATTTAGATTTGTGTTATTGCTCATCTACTTTATATTTCACTTTATGTTTCACTTGTATTGTGTGGCATTCATGTGGACAGCAAAGTAAGAATTTTATTGTACAGGGAAACACGTTTCCTAACTTTGCATATGACAAATAAACACTTTGACCTTTGACCTTGACCTATTCTGTCCTATTTCCCTGAAACTGTATACATAATTGAATTACTAGTGTTACATAATAATGACTTCTTTTATGGTCCGTGGCAAACACTGCACATCACTTTACATTTTCCTGGACTGCAACAGCAACAACAGTGCAACAGATGTTCAAAATGTGGGACTATCATCAAGGCATCATTTGTCAATGTAAGAGACACCAGGATGTGTCCACAGGTGACTGAGCATTTAATCCATGCTAGTTCCTGCCAGTGCTCACACACATACACACACGCACACACACCCACATCCTCAAAGGACATATAAATATTTGCTAGTAAAGCACAGCACTCTATCATGTTACTGTACAGTACATCCAATTAAGCTTCTCATAAACAAATGGTTAATGCATTGTATTACAGTGGGCTTAACCCTGTTGACATTGTATAAGTCTTTAAAATTTGTGTAAGGCTATCCCTCAAGGCTAAGTATACACACACATCCTGAGGCTCACTGTCACACGTGCTCGCTCTCAAATTCCCTGCACTCCCCTCCTTTTGTGCGTGCATGTCACTCACTTGCTCTTTGATCTTTGTAGCATGTCTATTCATTCCACAAGCAGCGATCACATAGCACATAAACACTCTCACACACACACACCTTCACTCAGTGTGTCACCAGAGCCCAGTCACCTTTGCTTCTGAGCAGGAATCATACAAAGCCATTGTGTGGTGTACAATTACACTGTTGTCACGCTTGAATTGGTGCACTGACAGTTTAGGAAATTGGCTTGGATCCTATTTTGACTGTTGTCGCACAGACCTTATTGAAGTTATTATTACCTGCACTGCACTGATCTTACAAAGAGTCGTTTGACTGATGGGAGTTTTATAAAGGGCAGTACCTGTAGGTGATACTTTTGGGTTGAAGCTGTCAGTGGTTTGTGTGACTTTAAAATCCTCTGAGCTTTTAGGCCACCATAAGACGCTAAAGATCCCCACACACTAGTGTCAGTTTTTGATATATGACAAGCAATACACCCATGTCTGTTGTCTTTATACTGAATGTTAGACCAAACAGCAGCAGCCTCGTATGTATGATTACGGGCAATGTACTTCACTGTGTCAGCTTTTACTTTTGTTCCAGTTTTATCACATTCCTTCCATGGATTAACAGACCATTCCTACTTCTTCTGTCTGCAGTGCATCCTGAGTGTCCTGAGAATGGCTGTCAAATGACACAATAACTCATTGTAGTTCAAATTCAAAGTTCAAAGTGTTTATTTTGTCATATGCACAGTTAGGAAACACGTTTTCCTGTACAATGAAATTCTTACTTTGCCGTCCACATGAATGCCACAAAATACAAATGAAATATAAAGTAGATAAATAAATAACACAAAATCTAAGGCACCTTACGCAGTGCAGATGCAGCAATATATTAGAAGAAAAAAAATATACAAGAATATAACAGAATGTATGCTGCATGGGAGCAGCGTGTGCAGCAGTCAACAGTCAAGCCTCTATATGTAGCACTTGACGAAATAGAAAATACATGTATTGAATTTCTTTCCAAGATCAACATCGATGTCATGTCTGTGTTAAGCATGGTGCTAGATCGGTGTTTCCAACTTTCTTATTTAGCCAGTTCTGAGATCCCTTTATCCCTTGAAACCAGTTGCCAATACAGTAAAACCTTGGATTGTGAGTAACCTGGCCTGCGAGTGTTTTGCAAGACGAGCAAATTTTTAAAATAAATTTTAACTTGATAAACGAGTGAGTAGTATGTACACTTTGTCTGTCGAGCATCACGTCATATAGTCAACATCTGTACTGCAACAATGGCCCCTATGAAGAAAAAATAAAGGTTGAGAAGAAAGGCAATAAGAATAAGGAGATGATTGTGGTGGAAGTTAAAGAGGAAATCATCAAGAAGCATGAAACAGGTATGCGAGTGGCCGACATCTCATGATTTTATAAGGGAGATGTGTAAAATCCGCCAAATCCTTAAAAGGAGGCAAAAGCAAGTGTCACTGGACAGGGTCCTTGTTAAAGTCCCACAAAAAGAAAAAGATTTCAGTAAGCCAACAGATAGGTCCTCTCTCTTGTCTCCCTCACACCAGCCACAATTCTTTTCAAAAGTAAAGCGCAGGTAATATTTTTTTATTTTTAGTTTATACAGTATTTTGTACTACTGTAATCATTTTTATATGAATAAGTGGTTACGAATCATCTGAGTTTCCATTATTTCTTATGGGGAAATTCACTTTGATATACGAGTGCTTTGGATTACAAGCATGTTACCAGAATGAATTATACTCTCAATTCAAGGTTTTACTGTATCTCTGATCATCAGCCAGACAGTTGACTGGTGAGCTGTGAGTTTTTTGCAGTTATTATTCTTATTCTCAATCTTGGTTGGATGAAAGGACACATAAAATCTTGAATATATGTAGCCTAAATAGTTACAAATATCTTAAATATGCAAATTAGCAGATAGTGTAAATAAGCAGCATCTTGCAACTTTGGCATCACCGGTCAGGATATGGCTAGCCTAGCTTAGCATAAAGACAAGAAGCTGTATGAACCAGGTAGATGAGCTCTTCCCAACTGTTAAAATATGTGCACTGATACTACAAAAACAGTGTATGTACATAGTTTGTTAAATTGGTATAAACAGATATGTAAAAACAACAACTTGGAGATACTTGTTGCCATCGAAACACAGTACAGTATAATAATCTGTGTGGTACTACACAGCTTTTAATACAGGTCTCCTTACAGCTCCTTACTGTATATTAGTGGACATTAGAGGTGCTTTATCTGTCAATAGAATTGTCTCAGAAGTAAGCACATTTCCAACATGGTTTTCTAATTCTAAATTTTATAACCAGGTGCTAAGAGGTTCAGACCTTTTGTTAACTTTTGCTGACAATACCCCTAAATGAAACTCTGTTGTTTAAATTTACACTTTCTTTCTAGAGACAATACACCTCCTTTCAGTTCATGCTGAAACTGTGCCACAACCAAGAACTAAGTTTCAGCATCTACACCAATGTAGTATATATAGCCGACTTTTTTTGCATAAGGCAAGGCATCTTTATTTATATTGGAGATTTCAGACACAGAGGCAATTCAAAGTACTTTTTATAGACAAAGAGAAACATTAACAGTATTAAAAACAATAAACATTAAAACCAAAATAAAGGTAAAAATGAAAAACTAAGGAAAACTGGTTGAGGTTAATTGATTTCATATAATTCCATATATTTTATAGCATCAATGGTTTATACATCACTGCTTGTTGAGGATTTGTTGCTAGCTTAATTCACACCCCCACCCCCAAGGGCCTGTTCAGAATAAGTGGTATAGATAATGGATGGATGGCTTTAATTAGTTGAACTCTATGCATGTTTTTGTAGCTAAAACTACTGAAATTGTGACAATGACATCTACAATATGCAATTCAACAACAGATGCTCCTCAGGCACATTGCTGAACCTGACCTCTCTCTCACACACACACACACACGTGCACGCCCAAAATCTAAATATTTCAAGAAGAAACAACAAACAAGTGTTTCCTTGTTAATTTTTAATTTTACTCATTGTCTGTAGTGTGAGACAGGTCTTTAGTTTGAGCTTGTCACGTCAGAAAGACAAGAAGCAAAACACAAAGAGAAGAAAAAAAAGAAAAGAGAAATAGATGTTATCATTTTAGCAGGTTGTGAAAAGGCAGATTATTTTCTTGTTCACAAAATACACTTGGTATTATTACTTTTTTACTGCAAACTCATGCTACTCAAGCAGACATTTAAGTATGAGGACATACTGTAAATAAACAAAGTGAAATGTTAATGCTTTAAAAAGCAGCCTAATGCCCTGCTTCTGCTTGAGCAGGCCACAGCTAGAAATTGAAAAAAGCTTCAGAACTGTGTTCAAATCTACATGGTGCATATTAAATGCATTTTTAATAAAGTTGTCACTATGGGTTAATGTGGCCGTGGTCAAAGGTTGTGCACTTAAATAAAATGAAAACTAAATCCTTAATTTTAATAAACTTAAGCAACTTAAAATGTTTATAAAGCAAATGTAATTAACCTCCACAAACAGTACATTGAAGTATGTAGTTGAGTTTGATGAGGTCTGTGAGCATGTGCCTTTGCTTCCTAAATTTAAGAAAGTTGGTTACCGTCTATTTTCAGAAACACATCAGCTCCGGGGAACCATTTTAGGTGTTTCCTAAACTACCTTCTTGAACTTCAGCAGACCAGACTGTGTTGCTCTTTGAGGTATCTCAAAGTTTTACAATAGAAGAAATATTATATTATAATGGTTTGTGTGTGTGCGCACGTGCCTGTGTGAGGGCCAGAAGGTTTCTAAACAAGTAAATTATATATGTCAAAGTCATATTCTAAGTGTCATGGGTCTTCATGTATTATATATTACCATTAGATTGATGTACAGTATACATTGACTTGGCCCTCATTATGTTACAGATAGTGTCGGTGTTCCACACTAACTTTAACCAGTGCACTTCTCTTGCTCGTGACAGGAATGAATACACAAGCTGACACTGATTGAAAAAGTTTGTTACTTACAGCTGGCTGTACAGAAATTAATATTCATATAGTTCTTGGCTGCTTCAGATGAAGGATCAGGGGAAAGGATGCCTCATGTCTTTCAAAATGTGTTTTCTCGATTCTTCTTTCCTTGCATTTTTTTCTTGCACCTTACATGGGTGCGACTAAGACGTGAGGAAAAGACACAAGTGAAGGAAACATAGATGCAATTAGGGAATCAGGATTTCTTATACTGAAACTTTCCTTTAAATATCTAAAATTATACCATCTGTAATCCAGTCTGTGTGCATGGGTATGAACAAAGCTTAAATGACAGTTCACTGACTCTGAAACTTACCACTGGAGTTGGTATGACAACAAAATCCCAAGATAAAATAGGTCTGTCAATTTGTAATTGAAATGTGTGCAGGTATGGAGCCTACAGATAGATAGATAAGGCAGACATGGAGGCTTTAACATTTACCTTGTTAAATGAATGAAAACATTCTCTCTAATTCTTGTCATTGCTTCAGTTGTTGAGTTTTATCTTAGAGACAATTAGTGCCAAACCTTTGAAAGCACCTCATTATATTTTTAAATGTCTTGCATTCTTTTAGATATCGTATTAACTTTCTCAAGGCTGATGGTTTCAGAAGTGCTTGGGTTCCCGATAATACTGAACGATTCGCTCTGAATGTAATCACAACTGTGTGGCTGTTGGGGTGTTTAATTGTTATTTTATCCTCAGCCCATCTAATGTTTAATCAGCAGTTTGATACTAATTCATGCATAACTGTCACCATAAACATTTCTTTTTAAAGTTAGACCTGATTTTTCAGTAACTGAATGCAGCTAGTAAAAGTAGACCTGTGGCTTTTTAAATCTGAACTCAATTTCATTATAAAGTTCATTCATGATACAACCAGTGAGCAGCCAAGTGCTCAGACATTAAGCAGAGAGGACAACTGGACCTGCTGTAATCTCTGTGTCCAGGAAACAGACAGCAGGAAGGAGAGTCACCACTCGGAGAGGAGGGGATTATTGATTTGTGTGTGTTGCAGATACTAGTGAAATACATAAAAATAAGTTTAAAGACAATAAAAATAATCCTGTTGCATCAATGTATAAGACCATTTTACTGATGTATATGGTTTATGTGGAACTAGTTTTAAA
Organism: Monopterus albus; assembly: GCF_001952655.1. Classification (NCBI taxonomy): domain Eukaryota; kingdom Metazoa; phylum Chordata; class Actinopteri; order Synbranchiformes; family Synbranchidae; genus Monopterus; species Monopterus albus. The sequence goes on from NW_018127954.1 coordinate 1,337,687, forward strand.
TATGTTTTATACCTTCATATATAGATAACTGGTGTCATTCTGCATTTCCCAACCTAAGAGTTGCACACTAAGGGAATATGAGAGAGGGAGAAAAGAAGAAAACCCAAAGTTATGAGAGACAAAATCTGTTTTCATTTAGTGGATATTTTGTCTGTGGAAAAATGATTTAAACAGTTGTTGAAATGACACTTGAGCTGTAAAAACAGGTGAAAATAATTAAGTTAATCATGACTGAATTTAGTTCCATTTTTAATGTTATTCGGAACACTGTAACAAGTCAATATGCTTGATATAAACAGGTCCATTTCTATTTTGAACATGACAGTATGTCAGTCTTGTATGTTGATTTCATGTTTTCAAATAGGAGTGGTTTCCAAATATATCAGAAGATAAAATAAATACCAAGGGAAATTGAAAAGCCCAGGACATGCTTTTATATGTGTTCTGACTTATCTACAATGTTACAACAATGACTTATCAAGTTAAATGTGATTGAAAGCTAAAAAAAACGAGGTGTACCTATGTTGTTATACTATGCAGAAGCAACTTGGTTTATACACGTCTTGCAAACTCTCAGTGTGAGACGTGTATAAACCAAGTTGCTTCTTTTTCCCCAACTATGTAAAGTCTTAAGCAATAGTTCACTGATTTCTTTGAATGGTCATATTTTCCTGGCTGTGCATGTTCATGTGAGCTTGCCTGACATCCACCGATACCATATTAAAAGTGGGATTTTTTGACTGCACATAGTTTTGTGAATATATTGTATCTCCTGCTGCCTATACTGTGACCAGAGGATGTGGAGAAAAATACAGGGCCTGAGGTTACTGCATGTCTGTGAATGTCCCTGTAGAGGGACTCGCTGTTTTACCTGACTGGGTCTAACCTACAAGCAGCCAGGCAGTAAAGCACCCTGGTGTGGTGAATGATCAGCTCATCAACACTGGATTCCCCTGGAGCTCAGGACCTGTTTGTTTTGGCTGCTTGAGGCCCGTGTGTCTGCTGCATGTGATGTGTTTCTGATCCATGATGTTATTGTCGGTGCTACACTACCTGTTCGTCTGTAATGTGAGGGAAGATGCAGCGATCACCGGTTGGATTCACAGACCTTAGAGCTCCTTGAAAGGGAGTGATGTTTCCACTACGCGGTGGGACTTAATGGTAAGTTTTAAAAAAAACCACATGTTGCATGTCAGTTAATGCTTTGTTTCTGTAACGTTAGAGAGAATTGTAAGGCTGGAGAAGTTACTATGTCTGCATTATGCCGGTTAAAATACAGTGGAACCTTGGATTGCGAGTAACCCGGTTTGCGAGTGTTTTGCAAGACGAGCAGAAAATTTTGATTCGATATATGAGCAAGGTCTCGCAATACGAGTAGTACGTACGCTTTGTCTGCCGAGCGTCACATGACGTACGTCACAAATGAGCCAATGGTTCTCGCGCTTCACTCGTATAGTCAATATCTGTACTGCAACAATGGCTCCTCACGCCAGCCACGATTCTTTTCAAAGGTAAAGTGCAGGTTAATTTGTTTTATTTTTACTTATACTGTATTTTGTAATACTGTAGTCATTTTTATAGGAATAAGTGGGTGTGGAACGAATCATCTGAGTTTCCATTATTTCTTATGGGGAAATTCGCTTTGATATACGAGTGCTTTGGATTACGAGCACGTTGCCGGAACAAATTATACTCGCAATCCAAGGTTCCACTGTATGGGGTTTTTTACCTGCTTTGTTTAGAGTGTTACACATCTCTTTTCATTGGCACATATACCATTGTTTACCTATCTGTGGAGGAGAAATTCAGATTAATTAATGCTGTTGTGGTTCGTTGTGCTGTCCACTTTCATATTCTGGCTCAAACATGTCAAGTAGGATTTGAGGCATTGTTACTGTCGAAAACGTATCTTATTTGTCAGTGTTTTTTTGTTTTGTTTGGTTTTGTTTTTTTATGTGTTGTCATAGCCTCCTGTCTGTCAACAGGATTTGCTATCCTCTCGATTTTCAAGAGGAATCTTTACTTTTGATATTGGGTTTTATTGTTCCGAAGCGCTTACAGACTATTTGGAGTTATGAGGGGTGCAAAGCTAATCTAGACGTACCCAAGACTAAACATTAAATGGCTGGAAATGAGCTTGCCACGGGCTATTTGAGATTATTTGAACTTTAGTCAGTGCACTTCGTATTACTTCAATGAGAGTCTGAAGTCTGATAAAGTTTAATTTTGATTTCTTGGGTCTGTAGACTATGGGCAAATTATGACATGATACACCTTATTACCCATGCCCTTGTGTTACTTTATGCTAGGGCATTCATTGTCTCTGCTTATTAGTGTGTCACATTTTTAATTCTGATGCATTTGTAAACAGCCACACCTTCATGCAAATTGTCTCCATTTAAAAGTTTTCACTGTAAACTATGATGTCAGTTTGGCTGTTGACTTATCTGCATATCTTATTAATTAGAAAATGAGGTTGAGTGGCTCTGTTGACCTCTGGCATTTAAAATGAAGCCACACATTGATAAAAACACACACACACATCCTTGTTTTCAACACTTACTGGGCCCCTACGTAGACTTCCTTTCATTTCCAGGAGACTTACCCTAACCTTAACCAGAACCACTACGTGCCTGTCATTAACCCCTACCCTAACTGAACCTAACCTTAACCAAAGCTGACACTTGCTCTAACCTTACACCCCATCGTTTTCATTAGATTTGATGATGTGGGGACCAGCTCCCCATATATAAGAGCATGACAGAAAATGAGCTGCTCTATATGGCATACAGCATTATTCACTGCTTAACAAATTGATGTAGTATTGAAACCGACATTAATAAATGCACATATACAGTACACACACGCACTCACACACTGCTTAACAGCTGAGTCTAAAGGTTCTCTTATACCATAAATTCAGTACTGAGAGAGTCAAGGTGAGGGTCAGTTGGCGTTTATCAATCCTTTTTTTGGACTGACAGCTAGAACGTATGGAGAGTGATACAGAAGTAACATATGATGTAGCATAAATACACAGATGGGAGTCAAGAAAGATAAAACCAACATAGCATCTCAGTAAGGTGCCGGGTCACGTCGTGCCACCAGAACAGCTTTAGTGCTCCTTGGCATTGATTGCAGGGATGAACACCATTCTTCCAAAACATTCTCTTGTTTGGTGTTTGGATGATGTCCAACATGCTGGTCCAGCATCTCCTGTAGGTGTTGAACTGGGTTGAGATCAGGTGATTGTGAAGGCCACAGCATATGATTCATGTCATTTTCATCCTTATCAAACCATTTAGTGACTCTATGGATGAGGACACTGTCATCCACAAATAATGACTGCAAAACTCCCTCTGCTGGCACATGTGTAGGTGCATAGGGTGACATTCCCAAATACTAAAATGGGCATTCACGTTCTGACCGTGCCCCATTATGTGATTGGTCAATCCAGTGCCTTGATGGATGATGTCACTGTGTGGAGCAGAAAAAGTTCAACCAGATCCAACTTTTTAGTTTTACCAGAGCCCTGTGTGGTTCTTGTGTTGGCTGCAGTGAGCACAGTCCTCCATAGAAATGAATGAAGAGGTGTGTGTTTTTTCACAGCTTTGAAACTTAGTCTGAATGCAGCCTGACTTACTGAATTTTCTCAAGTGAACTGCCAAGGCTCTTTCTGTATATCTTTAAACCCTTAAGCCCTAGGCTTTTTTTGAATTTCTACCTGAGAAGAACATACCTATATCCAATCAGTATTAGCTCTAATGCCAAAAAGAACAACCTTGAGCTCTGTGGATAAGTGAAGCTTGGGAGAATTTTGAAATACCATGTCTCCTTGTCATTAGGCCCGAGTGAGATTTGAATAAATCCAGCCATAATGATTTTTTTTCTGCTTAATCAAAACTGAGTGAGTAGCATCCCTTATAACAATGAATCACTAACTAATTCTATTGAACCTGTTCTAAAAGTTCTGCCCATTTTAGCCAACTGGGGAGCTTTCGAGAGCTAAATGTACCAAATAGCTTTTCAGCCTCCTAACAGGCAAACAACAGTAAAATTTTCTGATTTTCTCAACAAATGCCTCTCCACACACAATACCCTTTTCAGATCGGGCCAAGCTCATGATCAGCAGCTTTTGATTCTTTCAGCAAAACCTCTTGGAATTGTTTTTGAAAGAGTGGACATTCTCCTGACTCAGCAGTCTGTGCTGTCAGGATGTCAATGGATCATAATGTCCAAGAAATGTGTTTAAACTACTACCTTGTCTTTCTAAACACAGAGTAGTGCTGAATGAATGGATTGGAGAGATCAACCCCTCCATGTGATTGTTAAGGTCCACAAAAGCATCATAGGTTAAGATGTCTCAAAACCGCCATGTTCCACTCCTACTTCACTCCTCTGCACAGTCTCCACTGTATGCTGTATGGAAGATGCTGCATTTGGTGGCCTCTGGTGTCTCTCCACTATATAAAGGAAGTTGTCCTTCTGTAGCTGTCAGGTTTGCCCAGCTGCACCTGCCTTCTCACTTCTCTCCCTCTATTTTCGCTCCCTTATCCCTGATTTTTTTTATCTGACACACCTGCTTCACGTCACCAGCTGCACCTAATTAGTTTCTTCCTATTTATACCGTGCTCATCATCCACTTCCCTGCCAGTTCTTTCTATACTCTAGCCTGTTTCTATGCCGATCTATTATTTTTGTCTACTATATGTATTTGCTCACGTTCTTCATCCCAGCTCCTTTCCTGCCTTGTGCCCCGTGTCTTATCTTTCCCGCCATTATCGCTTCTCTGGACCACGGACCTCCTCAACTCCACATCACTCCACCACGCAGGTCGATGCACAGTCTCCCATTAACTGTTTCTGTGACTCTGTCTCCTCAGCAACCATCCACCATGACCAGTCCAGGAGTGAATCCTAGCGTCCGCAGCCCGGCCTCCTCCTTATCATCTCATCACTGACTGTATGTTTTCCATGTCTGCCGCTCGACACCCGGTTCTGCTCCGTATTCCTTCACCTGGTTGTACACATAATTGTTATCGTCACTGTAAATAAATAGAGCACTTCTTGCACCGAAGTCAGCTACCTGGGTCCGTCATTTTTTACCCGCTCACCTCCCTACCAGAGCATTCCTAACAGTAGCCACCTAAGAAACTTAATAAGAAATTTATAAGAACCTAATTAAAATTAAGACTACTCCTCTTACAGAACAAAATAACAGGACAATCAAATGTGGACTATTAAATATCAGATCTCTCTCATCTAAATCTCTGTTAGTGAATGATTTGATAAGTGAACATCACATTGATTTACTGTGTCTGACTGAAACGTGGTTACAGCAGGAAGAATATGCCAGCCTAAATGAATCCACCCCACCTAGTCACAGTAACTGTCACATCCCTTGAAGCACAAGTCGAGGTGGAGGTGTGGCAGCGATCTTTGACTCAAACCTATTAATCAACCCTAGACCTAAACATAGTTATAACTCATTTGAAAGCCTCACTCTGAATATCTCACACCTAAACTGGAAAACCCAAAAGCCAGTTCTATTTGTTATTGTATACCGTCCACCTGCTCCTTATTCCCGGTTTTTGACTGAATTCTCAGACTTTCTGTCTGATTTAGTGCTTAGTACAGATAAAATAATTCATCCTTTAATATTCATGCAGATGCTGACAATGACAGCCTCAAAAGTGCATTCACTTCTTTATTAGACTCAGCATTTCTCAAAATGTAAATAAACCCACTCACTGTTTTAATCACACCCTTGATCTTGTTCTGACATTGAAACTGAACACTTAATAGTTTTTCCCCAAAACCCTCTTCTGTCTGTCCAGAAGCGCCTATTTGTCAAAGTTTTTTTTCTTGTTTGTTTTTTTTTTGTTTTGTTTATGCATTGCTGTAGCTTTCTGACCTGTAACAGGAGTTGTGTGCATTCACAAACTATCCTCTCTTTTTCAGTAGGAGGCTCTCCTTGTGATATTGGGTTTTATCATTCTGAAATAATTACAGATTATTTGGAGTTATGATGGGTGCAAAGCTAAACTAGACATGAAAATTAAATGGCTGGAAATAAGCATGCCATGGGCTCTTTAAGGTGACCAATACTAACAGAGCTTTGACAAGCAGTGGTCTGAGGTTCACACTCCAAAGAAAGAAGATTTGTTCTCACCATTCCCTGCCTCTGAAGTTGTTGCATCCTGCGGTGGGTGAGTAGCTGTATCTGCCAGAGAGTCAGCTTCACATAGTGGATAGCTTGCAGATTGTCATCCTCAAACAGAGGCCAAAGCCAATGGAGGCCCGTGTCCCAAGGAGGCTACAGCACCAAATGGCCACCACCCAAGGCTCCCATTGTCCCAGGATGATGAAGCAGATGAGCTTGCAGTCTTACTGCCACACCAGCTCTTCTTCTGTGTCAACACCTTTTGCAAGGAAGAATACTGTAATATTGGAATATGTCAGTGTCTCAGTATTATATAATCCCAGTACACCAAGATAACACAATAGCTGATTTTATCGGTAACAGGGGATGGCACATAATTTCAAATAAAGTTTCTTCATTGCATACTATTTGCTGTTGTTGACCTGTTTCTACTGAATGATATTCTGGCTCAGTGTCTGTAACTTACACCTCCTTATGTAATAAAAACATACATTTACACAAAGGTAGTACTGAGATTGCTTACCTAAGCCAAAGTAGCAATACCCCAGAGTAAAAATACTGTTACAAGTAAAAGTCCTCCATAATGTTGGGATCAAAGACTTCTGATTATACTGTTTTTTTTTCTTATCTGATACTGAAAACAAACTAAAGTGATCAAATATAATTAGTGCTGTAAAACGTACTTCAGTCTCCGAAATGTAATGAAGTCCATGTATGAAGTAGTAGAACATGGAAATTCTCAAGTACAGATACCTTAAAACTATACTTCAGTTACTTTCCAACTCTGAATATACACACCAACTGCTAAGTAGACACAGTAACAGTACTGTTTATTTTTGGTTGAAATACAAAATGAAATAAATAAAAACTGTATAATAGAAACTTAAAACACACACGGACACATTGTGCAACTAGTTTGTAAACCAAACCCAAATTGCCTAAAATGCAACTGACCATCACAAGGGTGGAAAACTGTCTCTGTTAACAGTGTGTGAAAAATGGTGTAGTAAGCATAAAGCCTTTCAGATTTCAGTGACAGTAAGCCTATGCCTCTGGTCATGGGTATAACATGGATCATGACTCCAGGATGTGTACAGTGATTAAGGGTATTGAGGCTGCAGGAATCTGCTGGACCATTTGCCCGAGTAGAGAAATCAGGTCCTGAAGAATGGCCATTTCCTGGAGTGTTGCACAGTGGTGTTTACTGTGTCCTGCCATACCCTTTAAACATAGATTAACTGTTCATAGGTGAGATGGCCCAGGGGAAGAAACTGTCTCTGTGTCTGTGTCTGTTTCTGTTCTGTCGTACGGGGACTTGTAGCACCGTCCAGAGGGGAGGAGTTCAAACTGACTATGTCCAGGATATGAGGGGTGTGCAGAAATCTTTTCTGCCCTCCTATTGACCCCTGAGGTGTAGATGTCCTCCATGGAGGGCAGGCTGGCACTGATGATTCTTTCTGTAGACTAAAGTCTCCTCTAGAGTCTGTTCCTGTCCTGTTTGGTTGCTGAACCAAACCAGACAGAGAAGGAAGTGAAGAGAATAGACTCGATGATTCCTCTGTAGAAATGAATCAATAACTCCTGAGACAGGTTAAACTTCCTGCATTGTACATCCTCTGCTGCGGCTTTTTGATGATGGCGCTGATGTTGGTTGTCCACTTCAAGTCCTGAGAGATGTCTGGGATGATGATGTTGAACACTGACCTGAAGTCCATAAATAGGATGCGAGCATAGGTCCCTGATGTGTCAAGAGGTAACAGAATGTAATGCACTGCCATATAACTGCATCATCTACTGACCTGTTTGCTTGGTAGACAGACTACAGGGGGTCCAGCTGGGGTGTCTGTGATGGCCTTCAGGTGGTCTGTGATGGTGATGCATTTAAAACAGGAGGGAACCACACAAAGCTCCAGTGATCTATTAAAGATCTGTGTAAAAATGGGAGCCAACTGGTTGGCACAGAATTTCAAGCAGGATGGGGTCACAACACCTGGGCCTGGTGCATTTCTGGGCTTTTGTTTTTTAAAGGAATATGCACATTTTTTTCACAGAGCCTTAGAGGTAGGGGGCTGAGGGGAAGAGGGGGTGGTCCTGGGGGAAACAGCTGCTGGTTGGTGGTCCAAGGTGAGATGAGAGAAGGGTGTAGAGTTCTCAAACCTACAATAAAATTCATTCAGCCCGTCAGCCAATTGATGACTCGCCACAGCAGGGGGGATGGTCTCCTGTAACCAATGATGTGCCGTAGGCTCCTCCACACTGACAACGGGTCATCAGCCAGACACTGATTTTTCAGCCTTTCAGAGTAGCTCCTCTTTGCTCCTCTGATCTCCTTTGTCAGTGTGTTTCTAGCCTGGTTATACAGGGTCCTATCCTTACTCATGCAGACCTCCTCTTTGGCATGATTGCGCTGGACAAAAATTGATGTCACGCTGCACCCGCCAGTTAGGCCCACTCCTCATCAAAATGCTCCCAGCAATAAGGAATAAGGAGAGTTCAGGCCCTTATTGCATGTCACCATCCTCTGTCACCACAACAGTAGAAAAACATTAAAATCATTACAAAACAAACAGAGTGGAGATTTCCTGCCTCAAGTGGAGGAGTTCAAGTATCTTGGGGTCTTGTTCATGAGTGAGGGGAAGGATGGAAGGGGAGATTGACAAGCGGATTGGTGCAGCTTCTGCAGTAATGCGGTCGATGTACCAGTCCGTCGTGGTGAAGAAGGAGCTGAGCTGTAAGGAGAAGCTCTCGATTTACTGGTCGATCTATGTTCCGACTTTCACCTATGGTCATGAGCTTCGGGTCATGACTGAAAGGGCAAGATCTTGGATACAGGCGGCCAAAATGAGCTTCCTCCGCAGGGTGGCTGGACGCTCCCTTAGAGATAGGGTGAGGAGCTCGGTCACCCAGGACGAACTCAGAGTAGAACCGCTGCCGGAGCCAACTGAGGTGGCTCAGGCATCTGTTTCGGATGCCTCCTGGGCGCCTTCCTAGGGAGGTGTTCTGGGCGTGTCCCACCGGGAGGAGGCCCCAGGGAAGACCCAGGACACACACGCTGGAGGGACTATGTCTCTCAGCTGGTCTGGGAACGCCTCAGCATTCCCCCGGAGGAGCTGGAGGAAGTGTCTGGAGAGAGGGAAGTCTGGGCATCTTTGCTTAGACTGCTGCCCCCACAGCCCAGTTCTGGATAAGCAGAGGAAAATGGAATATTGATGAGTTTGTTTGATGCTTTGAGGGAGCCCCTGTCTTGCAGCTAGAGCATATTGTTATGGTTCGGTCATGTGCTCCCTGATTCTCCCCTGTCTCTCCCTGCCTGTTGTGTCTCTACCCGTTTCATCAGTCATTATCACATCCACCTGCCGCTCTACCCTGTTCAGCTCCCCAA
>NW_018127954.1:1348457-1373384 GCF_001952655.1 Monopterus albus
CACTGACAACGGGTCATCAGCCAGACACTGATTTTTCAGCCTTTCAGAGTAGCTCCTCTTTGCTCCTCTGATCTCCTTTGTCAGTGTGTTTCTAGCCTGGTTATACAGGGTCCTATCCTTACTCATGCAGACCTCCTCTTTGGCATGATTGCGCTGGACAAAAATTGATGTCACGCTGCAACCGACAGTTACAGGCCCACTCCTCATCAAAATGCTCCCAGCAATAAGGAATAAGGAGAGTTCAGGCCCTTATTGCATGTCACCATCCTCTGTCACCACAACAGTAGAAAAACATTAAAATCATTACAAAACAAACAGAGTGGAGATTTCCTGCCTCAAGTGGAGGAGTTCAAGTATCTTGGGGTCTTGTTCATGAGTGAGGGGAAGGATGGAAGGGGAGATTGACAAGCGGATTGGTGCAGCTTCTGCAGTAATGCGGTCGATGTACCGGTCCGTCGTGGTGAACAATGTGCTGAGCTGTAAGGCGAAGCTCTCGATTTACTGGTCGATCTACGTTCCGACTCTCACCTATGGTCATGAGCTTTGCGTCATGACCGAAAGGGCAAGATCCCGGATACAGGCGGCCGAAATGAGCTTCCTCCGCAGGGTGGCTGGACGCTCCCTTAGAGATAGGGTGAGGAGCTCGGTCACCCAGGACGAACTCAGAGTAGAACCGCTGCCGGAGCCAACTGAGGTGGCTCAGGCATCTGTTTCGGATGCCTCCTGGGCGCCTTCCTAGGGAGGTGTTCTGGGCGTGTCCCACCGGGAGGAGGCCCCAGGGAAGACCCAGGACACACACGCTGGAGGGACTATGTCTCTCAGCTGGTCTGGGAACGCCTCAGCATTCCCCCGGAGGAGCTGGAGGAAGTGTCTGGAGAGAGGGAAGTCTGGGCATCTTTGCTTAGACTGCTGCCCCCGCAATCCAGTTCTGGATATGCGGAGGAAAATGGATGGATGGATGGATGGACAAAACAAACAAACTAAAACTTTATATGGTAAATGGCTGCACTTTCATAGGGTGTTTCCACCTTAACAGACAATCACCCCTCTGCACACTGATGGCAGCATAGCTGACCAACAAGAACAGCTTGGTGTTTAGCATCTTGCCCAAGAACACTTAGACGTGGACCCGAGAAGCGAGGGGCACCACTATTTGGTTGAATTTAACCACATAACTTGATAACAAGGTGTAAATAATCACATGTGACACTTTGAAGATTTAGGCTGTCAGCTCTGTTTCTACATTTTACATGGTGTTTGCTTCTCTCTTTTCACATCTCCACAACCTTCCTGTCAGTTTATTAATCCATATAACCATGTGGATGGTACACTACCATATGTTTATATAGGCCTGTCTCTTGAAATGATGTATTTTTATATCTCAGTGTTTTATGTCTGCTGCTTCTCATCTGTACATCCCTAGGGGTCTGATTGCTCTCCTTGTTGAGTCTTTAGCATGCTGCGTTGATTCCTATGCACTATGCACAGTGTGCTGCAAATACTGGAGTATAACAGTACAGTCATCTGAGGTTCATGATGAAAGAGTTCCTGGGATGTTTTTTTTTTTTTTTTTTTTTTTTCTTTGCAGATCAGTGTTGTCAGCTGGAAACTCATATTTCCTTTAAGTGTATGGCCGGTGAGCTTAAGCTGTCCTTTGATGCTTTTGATCTTGTTTTGCTAATAACAGGATCCTACTTTGGTTGAGAGGCTGAGAAAACAAAGAATTTTTCAACTTACTAAGGGCCTCTTATCAAACTTTCAGGATGCCAGCTAAGAGCAATTAATAGTCGCACAGGCCATGTAAGCACTTCTGTTGCATTTGAAGACCTTTGACCACACACTGTTCCACTGCTTATATATTTTTGGCTACATGTTATGGGGGATCAAGATGCAAATTATTGCCTTAATCTTTAAAAGTAAAATAAGTCTTCTTGGTGTGGAGCTAAGTAAGCACTTAACTCTGTTCTGTTGAAGCATGAGCACAGTCATCAGTATGCAAAGCTCAGCCTCACTGCCATTTCTAAATACATAATGACATTCATATGTATTGCATGAGAATGATACAGTACAATATTTACCATGAACTTTCAAAATATGTTTTCACAGGTAGTATACAGCAAGCCACGAGAGCACACACACACACACACACACAAATGCATACCTACAGTATAATATCTTATTGGTCTTTATTTGCAGGGACAGTGACTAATTAAAAAATGACTATGTTCATCTCTAAATGTTCACACACACACACACATACACACACTAAGCTTTATCTCCATACAGCTTGACTGAAAGCCATATAACTGGTGTTTTCATAAGTCTTGAGTTTTCTGTGCCAAGTCAGCTCCACAGAAGAGATGAATGTAAATCCTTGCCTATAGATTATTCCATTTTCCTCACACAAAAGCTGTCTGTCACAATCCCCTGTTCACCGTCTTTATATTTCTTTCGTTCATGTGGATTTCAGCCGTCAAATCGCATTATGTAGACACCCTGGTGGTTCACTGGGTAAGAATGTATAGTGTGGTACTTGTAGTTGTGGGAGTTAAAATCCAACATTTTAGCTACATGTGTATCCTCTCCAAATCAACCATCTCTTCCCCTTTAACAGAAGCTGAAGTAGTTTTAAAACATGAAACTCTTTAAATCCAATCCTTTAACATACAGTATCTACCCTTCTGCTCAGATCTCATTATAACAATATTCAATTTATCTGCTAAAATGTCTGTTATTGTGGAAAAAGAAAATGTTTTAGTTACCTTAAACATATCACACCAGACAGGACCCCAGGGGCAGACTGTGCAAAGAGATTTCAGAGATCATATAGTGGCAAAATGTAAAATGCACGCAAGAACAGCATGCACTGAAACTGTGATTGGCACTGTGTACAGAAACATTTGTGCTGAGCATGAGCTAGAACCCCCCCGCCCCCAAGTCCAGTTGGGAGACTCATTAGAAGGTCGTGGAGAATAACAGGGGTAAGATCCTGTGGACTTCCAGATCCAGACAGACAGGAAGGTACTAATCAACCAACCAGACATTGTGATAGTAGACAAGGAACAGAAGGAAGTAGTGGTGATAGACATAGCAGTTAAAAGAGACATCAACATCAGGAAGAAGGAGTATGAGAAACTGGAGAAGTGCCAGGGCCTGAAAGAGGAACTGGAGAGGATGTGGAAGGTGCAGGCCAAAGTGGTCCCAGTGGTGGTAGGAGCACTCAGAGCTGTGACTCCTAAACTGGAAGAGTGGCTGCAACAGATCACAGGAACAACATCGGAGCTCTCTGTACAGAAGAGTGTAGTGCTTTGAACTGTGTGCAACATTGTCAAGATGTTTATAGCCCATGGTGCTGTAGCTATAAATAAGGATAAAGGACCTCGATCAACTTCCAAACAAATTCTAGCTGACCTGCAGGCACAGGGTGCAACCGTGTCAGCTGGCACTGTCACCATCTGAATGTCAAGGGACGCTATGGTAGGGCACAGTGTAGGGCCCAGTGTCAGAAAGGAGGACAATGACCCAAAGCAGACTTCAAAAAGCACCAGAAATGGTTTCAGCCAATGAGGTGGAGATTCTGAAGTGGCCAGCAATGAGTCCAGATCTAAATCCCATAGAGCACCTGTGGAGAGATCTCAGAACAGCAGCTCGGAGAAGGAACCCTTTAAATCTGAGAGACCTGGAGCAGTTGGCAAAAGAAGAGTGGTCCAAAATTCAAGTAGAAAGGTGGAAGAAACTCACTGATTGTTACAGGAAGTGATTGATATTGGTTATTTTGTCCAAAGGGTGTGCTACCAAATATTAAGTTGAGGGTGTCAATAGATCTGTCCAGTCGATTTTTGGAGTTTTATGTGAAATGTATCAGATTATTGTGTTTTTCCAATGCAAACAAAAGAAATACTACACTAGAAATACACTAGAATATCAAAGAATTTGTGATTGCAACAATTTTCTGGGAGAAGTGGTGCATTATCTGACAGAAATGCAGGTGTGCCAATATTTTTGGCCATTACTGTATATATTGAGTTGTATAGAAAATGCTGTTACAAACCCACTATACCTAGGGGCAACAAAGTAATATGAGAAGAAAAAAACCCAGATGCTAAAGAGTACAGTATATGTGGTTTTATTTATATTGAAAAGAGCCATCCCTGGTAGGCTAGTGGTTAAGGCGCAGCACTCTCGCCGCTGTGGTCCAGGTTTGAGTCAGGGTTGTGTCAGGAAGGGCATCTGGTGTAAAACACATGCCAAATGTCAACATGCAAAATTTCCTAAATGGGAAAAAGCCGAATGTGACTTTAATTATACTGAAAAGATGGTGTACAATGGCAGCTACTAACAGGTAACCCATCCATCCCTCTTATTCCACTTATCCGAGACCGGGTCACGGGGGCAGCAGTCTAAGCAAAGATGCCCAGACCTCCCTCTCTCCAGACACTTCCTCCAGCTCCTCCAGGGGAAGGCCGAGGCGTCCCCAGGCCAGCCAAGAGACATAGTCCTTCCAGCATGTCCTGGGTCTTCCCCGGGGCCTCCTCCCGTTGGGACATGCCTGGAAAACCTCCCTAGGAAGGCACCCAGGAGGCATCCAAAACAAATGCCCGAGCCACCTCAGTTAGCTCCTCTCGATGTGGGAGCACCCAGCCACCCTGCGGAGGAAGCTTATTTCAGCCGCCTGTATCCGGGATCTTGCCCTTTCGGTCATGACCCGAAGCTCATGACCATAGGTGAAAGTCAGAACGTAGATCGACCAGTAAATCGAGAGCTTTTCCTTACAGCTCAGCTCAGCTCAGCTCCTTCTTCACCACGACGGACTGGTACATCGACCGCATTACTGCAGAAGCTGCACCGATCCGCCTGTCAATCTCCCCTTCCATCCTTCCCTCACTCATGAACATTACATGCTCAAGATACTTGAACTCCTCCACTTGAGGCAGGAAATCTCCACCCTGTTTGTTTTGTAATGATTTGAATGTTTATCTACTGTTGTGGTGACAGAGAGGATGGTGACATGCAATAAGGGCCTGAACTCTCCTTATTCCTTATTGCTGGGAGCATTTTGATGAGGAGTGGGCCTGTAACTGTCGGTTGCAGCATGATATCAGTTTTTGTCCAGTGCAATCATGCCAAAGAGGAGGTCTGCATGAGTAAGGATAGGACCCTGTATAACCAGGCTAGAAACACACTGACAAAGGAGATCAGAGTAGCAAAGAGGAGCTACTCTGAAAGGCTGAAAAATCAGTGTCTGGCTGATGACCCATTGTCAGTGTGGAGGAGCCTACGGCACATCACTGGTTACAGGAGACCATCCCCCCTAACAAGGCCAAAGTAGGTAGGCAGATATGAGTCTTACCCATCCACTGACACAAGTTATGTTAAATAAAACAGTCAGACCACACATACAAAAAAATGTTTAAACTATTCTTGTCTAACCCCAAATAGCACAACAAATCTACATACATTCTACCTACAGATAACTACACAGGGCATAGTTTGCACCAACAGATCACAGTAAAACATGGCAAAGTTTGAAACACTGGAAGACAAGAAGTACAAAGTAGTACAGGGCAGGCTGCCTACACCCCAGTCAAAGAGGTGGTGCGACTGATTTGGTGGGTAGTGTGATTATAGTGCAATTGTCTTTCAAACAGAAAGATGGAGGTTCAAATCATCTTGTCTGCAGTCCATGTGTTGAAGTGTCCTTGGGTAAGACACTGAACCACAAGTTGCCCCCAATAGTTAAAGCCATTGGTGTGAGTTAGGGCTGCAGATGGCTGCCTTGGTTATGTATCAGAAACAAGTTTCTTGTGTGTGTAACATACTTGGCCAAATAAAGTGCTTATCCTTATCCAGCCATCACCAAGCTAAGAGTCCACCGCTACTTGAACTGGGTAGAGCTCTGCTGGCGAAATGACTGGAGCAAACTAGTCACTGGCACCAACAGGCAGGCCATGCAGGATTTTGACTGCCTCCCATTTGTGGCTCCTTAGAAAGCGGTCCCATCCTAAAGCCAGGAACCCTACTTCGACATGTAAAAGGAAAAGAACACAGACAAAACTCCAACCCAAAACCATTAATCCTAAAGAAGGCATAACACATTCAAATTTGCATATACAGGGCGCATAAAGTCCAAGCACCTCTGAGATCATAACAAGCATGTTTTAATTGTATGTGTAGGGTACAGTCCGTCTTACAATGCCAGCTCTGAGAGACAAGGCAGTCCAAGTAACTTCAAAACAGTGCTGATTTATTCAAAGGATCACAGGTAAAATTAACATTACACACTCAAATATCTTGCACCTCCACCATGCTCGCAGGCAGATGTAAGATGGAAGACCCCGAGCCCACCAGGCCTATACATTTTTATCACTTTGGTTGGGCTAGCCCCATACTACACAGAAACGTCAACCGAGACGTCTCTCTCACCAGCTTTGCAGCTGGCTCTAGCAATAGTCAAAACATGAAGCAAATCAACGTGTGAATGTGTATGTCTGTTGGTTAAGTGGTGTGTAACTAAAAACATTCTGACGACCTCTAGTACATGTCATGACTTGAACATAGGAACATATTATGACTAAGGCTACAGTTATATACATCGTAAAAATAATATTGAACACCCTGTCTGCTGACACTCATCAACTCTTCTCTCTGGTATCCTTGACCAGAAGTACCCTGCAGAAACTCATAAGCAAGCCTAAGCATTTAACAGTCTAACTAGACATCCTCTCTCCACTAACATTTCTAATACATAAAGTATCTATCCAATATCTATCTGACTAAAAATACCTAACATATGGAAAACCCTAATATGATAAAGTTTGGCCATGTAAAAAAATTTTTGGTTGAGGTGTTTCAGGGGAAGCATGCGGAAATGACAAAAATGTGGAGTTAATTGTTTCAGGTGGGTAGCTGTTTCTACTCTAACAGTACAAAACACATCAGGATTCCTGAGGTCACTTTGATGCTACTAGTGGAGGCTCTGGGATGTCACTGTGGCTGGCTGCAGGTCGATCAAATTATTACAACACCTAGCTCCTGGTAAAACCACAAAAGACTGTTTTCATTGTTTCTGTGTGAGTACAGATTAAAAAACCTGTTAATTGGTGAGTGGTAATGGCATTAGTTGAAGTGGAAAGTGAAAGGAAGTGGAAGCAAGATATAAGGTGTTGAGTATTGACATATAGAGTAGACAAGGGCATAAGAAGAACAACAGGTGTCCTCACTGTAAACCAAGACTACATGATTATATTACCTAACCAGAGACCCCCTTATGAAAGACTTCATGCAAACCTGCCCTACAATAAATGTCCTCTCTATCATATGACAGATGAGTGTAACTTCATGTGGGAAACTGTCACACCATTCTTTCATTCCAACTAAATAGCACAGGCTAATAACTAATCCACCGGGAGCCTGTCAGAAGAGGGGAGGGCATTAATTCGAGATGACAAGGCACACATTTTCTTTTCAATCTCCTGTCTTCATCAAGAATATTCCTGTCATTCATTTCCATCATAATCCACTGGTTTTGATGTTTTCTCTCAAGACTGTGACAGATTCTACACACAGAAGAACAACATGTATGTCACTGTTCAGTTATTTTGTTGCAGATGTGTTGAAGAATACTCTGAAGACTTAGAACTGAAATATACAGACTGCCCTAAAATTCTACACGTGCATTTAGATTTTATTCTTATCCCTGAATCAGCTACTTAAGTGAAATGGAAGCAGATGTGATAAATTAATTAGAGCATGCCTGAATTGTGACTTTAAGTGTCAAAAGTTAGCAACAGAGCAAAACAGATCTGAATTATTGAAGAAAAACCCAACAAATCCACCTTGAGCAAGCACCTGGCGACAGTGGGGAGGAAAAACTTCCTTAAATGGAAGAAACATTTGACAGACCCCAGGTCTTGGTCAGCGGCCTTCTGCCTCCATTGTAGGAGCCTACTGAAATGTGTAAAGTTGTGTAACACTCGTCACACGTTCTGCATTTGTTTTCTACTGTTTTCCAAGTTGCAGGAGTATGACGGGGAAGTGGGAGGTACCCGTAGATCTGTCGCCCGTTCCTGGTTAAATGTCAGCATCTTCACACCTCAACTACTAGCACTACAATCATGGTGTGTAAACAAACACGTTTAGAGGTAAAATGAGAACTTCTTTTGTTGGTTTTGAGGTAAAAAGGGGACTTCAGCCAGTGTACAATGGACAGAGCAGTGAAGACATCCCATTTCTGCAAGTATGTGTTCTGCTTGTCAAACAGCTATTTGATGAATTGCTCATACAGTCTCTGTAGCTGATTGTTGCACTATAGAGTGATCCTTCACATTCTCTGCTCAGCTGTGTGTGTGAAAGAAGCGCAGAGATCAACACAGTGAAAAATAAAGTGAAAAAGCAAAGTAAAATGGTCAGCGCCAATCTGTGAGGTTAAGCCCATGGTGGTTAAGAGAAGTACAGAGTGTACTACTCGTTAGGTTCCAACAGTAGGAAAAAAGCAAGCAGCATAATCCAAGAATAATGTAAGTCAGTTGACAGGGAAGTTTCTAAATGACCATCTGGCAGGGAGTAAATGCTAATGGCTGGTTTTTGGCCTGGCTGAGTGACAGCGCTGATGAGCAACTGGTGAGTGAAGGTGGAGCAGATGACATGAAAGGGAAAGGAGAACAATGGCACGCAAGCAGGAAACAGAGACAACAAAATGAGAACAAGGAAGTAACCAAGCCAGTAAATATTGCAAATGAGTAACATCATGACAGAACCAAGACAGCACTCAGAGAGCAAAAAACCTCCACCAAGGCAGATCCGTTTTCCCATGATGCCATTACAACTAAAAGCAATTTTCCCATGATAGTTTGACCCTCATTACATGATTGCTTGACCATGAAAACCAACTTGTGGCATTTGGAATGATGTTGATATCATTATTAGATTGAAAGTTATTTAAGAAAAACAAAGGACATGGGTGAATGTCACAAATGACTAAAATCAGTGTCGCATGCAGACTGACATGGCAATGTGTACTTAGTTTTTCATAGAAACACACATCTCACACCATTTGGCTGCATGTAAGTCCACTTTACAGCCTGTTTTCCAACATTCCTCCTATACTTATTGTATTAATGCCGATTGTCTTGACTCCAAGTGCTCAGCAGTGTAGCTGTGCACTTTGGCCACAAGGGGACTCTCACAGACGTTCAACAGCCTTTCCAACACTCACAACTGTGAAGAATCTTTTTAAAAATTCCTATATTCAAATAATGACACGGATCAGAACAAAAATCTAATCAACTGTTCAGTGGGCCATACCCTACCATCATTAATAATTTTGATCCATGAATGATAAGTACTTTCATTTTTGGTCCTTCAAATATATTTTGATGGGAATACTTTAGGTAACATTTTGAATGCAGGACTTTTACTGTAGTATCTTGACACTGTGGTATTACTCCTTTACTTTTAAAGTGAAGGACCTGAATACTTACTGAACCCCTGTCTTTACCTTGATTTTAATACTAGAACATATTAATCTAGATTGTATTTATATGTGTGTCATGGTTATGTTGTCCACACCTGTCAGCCACTCAGAAATGAGAATTCTAACTGGCTGTGGTATATTGTAATTTCATGGACAGCACCAATAAAGGCTTCTGAGGCAATACTATCAGTCACATCTATGGGGCTGATTGAACACTTTTTACACTTCCCTTGCTTCATGCTGGCTTTAGCTATGAATAAATTGCAGTGGTGACATTTGCAAAACGCTGCTATTGAGAATGAATAATGGTTTTCTAGGAATTAAATACACTGCACATTCTTGTAAATCAGATGGAAGGAGTTATTCTTATAATTTAATTAAAATTCCACAGTTTTGTATCTCACAGCAGAGATTTAAAAAAGTCAAAAAGGTGAAAAAATGTTCAGGTTAAAGTAAGTGCACACCAATTTTCATTTGGCTCTATTTGCATTGCCTGTGATTTTCACCTTATGCTCTTATGACAGCATCAAAATACCCTAGAACCATACTATCTATTAAAATTCACTTGCGAGAATTCCTAGTATACCACTTAGGAGTGGTATTTTTGAGATATCCAATGTAGGAGTCATTCCATAGAACGCAGTTAGTACAAGCCCAAAGGATCAACAGCACACTGATGGCAGAACACATTATATGGTTTTGTGTCTTTAGTTACAAATTAAGTATCTTTAAGTATCTTCAGGCCTATTTCATAAAATGCTGGCAAGTGGCTTTCCTATTAAATCTGTCTTTTCTACTTGGAAGCAGTTCCAGCTGCTTGAACCCAGCAGATCAATGCCCCTGCTTCATTCACATCAGGATCAGTACCTGCACCCTGACCTTTAACTTGCA
Organism: Monopterus albus; assembly: GCF_001952655.1. Classification (NCBI taxonomy): domain Eukaryota; kingdom Metazoa; phylum Chordata; class Actinopteri; order Synbranchiformes; family Synbranchidae; genus Monopterus; species Monopterus albus. The sequence continues at coordinate 1,358,821 of NW_018127954.1, forward strand.
CGTGGTGGCTCACCTGGGAATAAAACCAAATGGCTTTCAAAAGCTAAGTGAGTGGAAAGAGAAATGTTCAGTCAGTGTGAATTTCTGCTTGACATTAATGAAGATTATAATTTGTTTTCAGACATGTAATATGAAACATTGCTGAGTTTACAGAAACAATGACTTATCATTCACCCATAAGCCTCAGTTATATAATGTAAATGTTAGATAACGGCTCTGCTGAAGCATGACAGGATTGTTAAAGAAGGAGCCGCAGTGATACACATGATTGCATGATACCTGCCACCTAGTAATTAAAAGAGACTGACACTGGAAAAACAGTGTTGAGTTTGATAATAATGATATAAATGAAAATAGTGCTCTCGGTGAACATCTCTGTTTGCCAGTGAAGCCTTAAGTAATGTCCATCATAAATACAAGGGATTCTCACCTGGCTTTTTCACAAGTGGATTCTAAAATAAATTTGGATATAGAATATAGAATTTTGTAATGTCTGACTGTGCCTGACGGACAGTGAGAAGGAATTATGTTGAGATTTACTGAATATCTGTACCATTCACAGTACTTCAAAAATGTATTTATTTTTTTTTTTCATTATATACTGTAGACTATAATCAGTATTTTTATAGCACTGTATCAAACAACAATATCAAAGTGATGAATCTACTGAGAACTGTCACCTGGACCTGCAGTTCCCCTTGGCTTTTTCGGACCATTAATCTAAAAGTTCTCTGTTTAGCTGTCTGGCCACAACTCTGTAGGTTCACTCCCACTGCTTTTATAGTGCTGTTTTTGCAACTTCAGGCAGGCAAGGAAACGTCTTTTAAAACCCACTGTACATTACTTGCTCAGAACTAAATTGCAGGCAGTCAGCAATTAGCTGGTGAACATAGTGGAGTGTTTAGCAGCTAAAGAGCCAGATAATTTCCTCAGGAGTAGAGCAATGTAAAAGTCTCTTACACCTTCTGTTGTCTTGATGTTGCTTTTATTATAATGTCAGCATATTCTCTTTAGTCTTGAATATTGTCAGAAGTGTTAGAGAAGTTTTACCAGGTCACGGCGAGATTTGTCATTATAGGAAAGTGACTGTGGGGCTTATTCAAACATGAGACTGAGATCTGAAACTGCCAGCACATTTGTGTCATCATGTGCTTAATTTAAAGGGGCTATAGATCTTATTTCCACTACTTTATTGAAAGTAAAATGGAGGTTGTGGAAGACAGATTTCATAGATGAGTAAAGACAGTCATCCTTTACTTTATGTCAGGGTTCTGTATTGCTGTTGTGCACATGCTGTTTGAAGGCAAACAATAACAGTTTATAGTTATAGAGAGTTACAGCATAGCAACAAGCTATGGATCTAGATCTCAGAAAAACAACCACACAGAGCCTCCGGCAGCAAAACGTCCCGCATTCCGCAGACAGTTGTCGGTTGGAACCATTTGTCATGTAGGCTTTGTCCTCTCATCCAATCAGATGCCTCGGCTTTCAGCCCCTACCACTATTGATATCTTTTACCGCCAAGATTCAGCACACTGCCTGTAACTGGCCTCCACCCACTGTGATTCAGCATTATCTACTTGTCTTTTCTCGTAAACAAATCATTCGAATGTCTCCTTGGTATAATTTATGATCACCTTTGTTTCGTTCTGTAGGCTCCAGCTGTCACTGCTGTCCAACTCTCGGCTCTCCTCGACAATGCAGTGGTGTGCAGTATATGTCAGTGTACTTGTGTTTTGCTGTTGTGTGTCTATGCACTTATTCGTTTGCTTTTGTGTATGTGCAAGTCTGCATGATCCATGTTAGCTGTCATCTCTGGCTATAATGGGCCAAGCTAGCAACCTGCTGGTAGCCTGACGTCTGACAGAAAACAATACATCTTAACCCCCACACGCCCCCCACCCCACACACACAGCCCTCACCTTGAAAGTGTTATTTCTTTATGTCAGCGTTTCCCTCATTCTCTTTTTAATCCCCAGTGCTTAAGAATTAGTTTTATCAGTCTGTTTCCTGTCCTCTGTCTGGCTTACAGCTGACTGTCAATTTCTCTGTCTCTTTTTAACTTTCTCCATCACTTTTATTGCTCCTCTGGAATATTCTGCACTGCCCTAATGTCAACATTTATTGCTATTAGTCATCTGTGTTTCTGGTACGTTTTTATTTTCTCCTTTCTGCCTGTTTGTTGTCTCCTTGTAGAGTTCTTGGTTTTTATTTTCTTTTTGTTGTTTTCTTTGTAAAACCTTTTTATGAACATAATTAGTTTTTCAGGATAATGCTCATACATTACACAGATTTAAGCATCACACAATTGCTTAAATCTGTCACGTCCTGTGTACCTATTATTTTACTTGTGCAGGAGATTTAAAAAAAAACTGAAAATGTTTCAAATGCAGAGCCAAAGAGTTGTAAGATGACAGACATGGAAATGACAGACATGCTTCAGTAATGATTACTTTAGCTCCCCTCTGTAAAACTGTGTCTAAACACCTTTCCAGCTGTTGCCCTGTTTTTCTTCACTTTCCACATTATTTCATCCATTGTCACCACTTTGCATTCCTTTGCATCATACACCTTCCCATTAAAATGATTTGACAACTTAAAACTATAAACTCAGTATTACCAGGAGCTGTGAGAATAACTGGGCTTGCATCCAATAGTTTTTATGCAAATGATGTTATATCACATTTCTATAAAGTTTCCTCAGTACTGCAAGAAAAGTTTTAGTAGCTTGCTTGAGGTGCATGTTACTCCTAAAGAAATGATTAACTTCAGGGGAATATTTGACTATATGAATCAAACAAATTAGTCATTTTTGTGTGAACCTGAACTTGAAGAAGAGAACATCCTGAAAATGTTTTTGTAAATGATCTGTCTGGCTCCTTGCTGGGGATGGAACAGTGTTTTTATTCTCAAGATCTGAAGTGAACATAATGTAGCTGTAAGCAGACAGTAACATGCTATAACTCTGCCTTCCAGGTAAATTCCAGAGATCCTGGAACATGGCAACATCATTACAACAAAGTTTGAGGGAGCATGAAACATGAGCATCAAACAGGCATGACAGGTTGTCTACCAGACAGTATATAAAGGTTATCTAAACTATGTAGGTGCAAAACAGAAAGTGTGTCCACCTCACATGGCAATATTAATCCCTCATCACAAGTGTTTTCTTCATAATTTTCTGGAAAGCTACAAGACCTTGAAAGAACTATGTACCATAATTTTGTACTAATTATAGCCAAAATGTATATTTCTCTGAATGAAAAACACAGTTTAACCTCTATTTAATACAGATTAATTAACTTTTGAAACTTTATGCTCCATATATGTTGAATTGCATTTCACAGCTACATGTTCACCTGACCTGATGTGCACTGGGTGCCTGAAATTTATTTGGTTTAAGTGTACCAATTAAATGCTGTCTCTACAGCAAAAACTCCCTTTAACAGAAGAAACCTCCGACAGACATGGTGGGTGGCCTTTTTCCTTGACCGGTTGGGGTGAGCGGATAGAGTAATTTGAAAGTTAATGTTTTGAGTAATGGTTAATATAATGCACTATAAGCCAAAACATAAACTGAAAGGATTCATGTTGTAAATACTTTTATGATCACTGGTCTAACTTTAGGCCAGTCTTTCACTGTGTGGGTGGTGCTGCACCCCAGGGTGCTTTAATTAACCCTAACCCTGACCCTATCCCTAAGCCCTGCCCCGAGGCTGGGATATCTTTAAAGCACTTTTGAACATTTTTTGTTTTGTTTTGTTTTTTAACATTGTGTTGATTTTATGGTGCAGATGTTTGCTATTTTGGTTCAGTCTCATCACTCTCACCAGCATTGTTTTTAGCACCAGAAGGTAGCTATTTTCAGGCTCTGAAAAGCACAGCATCAACTACCTTCCCAAGGACCAAACAGCCGATAGAGTTAGGTAAGCAGCACTTAGCTGCTACAGAGATTGATAGTCTATTTGTGTGTGGAGTTGCTATGATCAAAAACCTAAAAAAGACTTAACACTGGACTTACTTCTATCAGGTGGGCAGTGGGGCTTTATATGTACTAAATGTATACATTTGCAACATCTCGCTAATATGTTAGATATAAAAAACTTTGACTTAATATGACAATGTTTTGTTTACACTATATTTTACATTTGCTGCACATTTGTCCAGTTTGTTATGTTTCTATAAACCTATGTATTTTGGTCATACTCTGTCCCCTTTGCTCAGCTGTAATGTGCATAATCACATGCATTTACTTTCCCATTCCGCACTAATTTTCTGATGTTGAACTATAAACCCGATCACTATTTCTCCTGTAATATTTCAGTTGCACAGTCTTTGACAACTTCATTTTCTTATATCATTTTATTTAATATATGTCGATCTTTAGCTGAGGCTTTGATGTGCTGGAATGTTTGATCTTGGTTTCCCTATGGGAATCATTAAAGATTCATTTTCACCTTTTTATGCCATAACTACCTTTATGTTTGTTGTGCCTATGTGCTCGAGTGGAGCTTTGACTGACATGATGACAACTGCAGATGACAGAAGTCTTACTTTGGTCTGAGCTGTTTCTTTCACTTCTTTCTGCTTCTGCAGTTCTGAAACCTCACTAACTGTGCACAAGGCCAATGGAGAATGTCCACTTAAATATGTCTCAACACACTATATTAAAAACGGAACTATCCTTCTCTTTCACATAAAAAAAAAAAAATCTCTAAAACAGAATTGGCACTCTTTTCCTCTCTGGCCTTCACTGTCTTTTCTCTCCTACTTTAATTCTCTCCCAGTCTTTTCGATTTTTATGCTGTCTTCTTTTAACTGTCCTTCCTTTTATTTCCCTCCTCCTCCTCTTCGCTCTGTTCTCCTTCACTTCCTGTCACTTGTCAAAATAGCTTTCCTCTTCTCACTTGCTTCTATACTCTTTCTCACCCCTCTTCCCCTCTCATTTGGCCTCATTCACAACTTTCCTCTACAGTGGTGTGAAAAAGTGTTTGCCCCCTTACTGATTTCTTATCTTTTTGCATGTTTGTCACACTGTAATGTTTCAGATCGTCAAACAAATTTATATATTAGTCAAAGATAACACAAGTAAACACATCATGCAGTTTTTAAATGAAGGTTTTTATTATTAAGGGAAAACAAAATCCAAAACTATAGAGCCCTGTGTGAACAAGTGTTTGCCCCCCTGTCAAAACACTGGTTTATCGCACCTGAGTTCAATTTCTCTTGCCACACCTGTTCGCAATCAAGAAATCACTTAAATAGGACCTGCCTGACAAAGTGAAGTAGACCAAAAGATCCTCAAAAGCTAGACATCATGCCGAGATCCAAAGAAATTCAAAAACAAATGAGAAAGAGAATAATGGAGCTCTATCAGTCCGGAAAAGGTTATAAAGCCATTTCTAAAGCTTGGGGACTGCAGTACACAGCAGAATTCATGGTTCCATTTATCACAGCAAGTCTTCCAGGGCCTGAAGCAGCAAAACAGCCCCAGACCATCCCATTACCACCACCATATTTTACTGTTGGTATGATGTTCTTTTTCTGAAATGCGGTGTTACTTTTACGCCACACATAATGGGACACACACCTTCCAAAAAGTTCAACTTTTGTCTCGTCTGTCCACAGAGTATTATCCCAAAAGTCTTGGGGATCATCAAGATGTTTTCTGGCAAAACTGAGACGGCCCTTTATGTTCTTTTGGCTCAGCAGTGGTTTTCGTCTTTGAACTCTGCCATGCAAACCATTTTTGCCCAGTCTCTTTCTTATGGTGGAGTCATGAACACTCAGCTTAACTGAGGCAAGTGAGGCCTGCAGTTCTTTGGATGTTGTTGTGGGGTCTTTTGTGACCTCTTGGATGAGTTGTCGCTGCGCTCTTGGGGTAATTTTGGTCGGCCGGCCACTCCTGGGAAGGTTCTCCACTGTTCCATGTTTTCGCCATTTGTGGATAATGGCTCTCACTGTGGTTCGCTGCCGTCCCAAAGCTTTAGAAATGGCTTTATAACCTTTTCCGGACTGATAGAGCTCCATTATTCTCTTTCTCATTTGTTTTTGAATTTCTTTGGATCTCGGCATGATGTCTAGCTTTTGAGGATCTTTTGGTCTACTTCACTTTGTCAGGCAGGTCCTATTTAAGTGATTTCTTGATTGCGAACAGGTGTGGCAAGAGAAATTGAACTCAGGTGCGATAAACCAGTGTTTTGACAGGGGGGCAAACACTTGTTCACACAGGGCTCTATAGTTTTGGATTTTGTTTTCCCTTAATAATAAAAACCTTCATTTAAAAACTGCATGATGTGTTTACTTGTGTTATCTTTGACTAATATATAAATTTGTTTGACGATCTGAAACATTACAGTGTGACAAACATGCAAAAAGATAAGAAATCAGTAAGGGGGCAAACACTTTTTCACACCACTGTATACTGTTCTGATTCTGGGTCTTGCTCCCCTCATAGCCCTCATTTTAGTTTCAGCTATTTTTTTGGCTGTTCCATCTTTGTAGCCATATAATGATGAAAAAAACCTGATTTATTGTGAACATTTTTTTCCATTATTTAAGAAAAAAATTGAATTTTATTTTTACTTTAAAATAATGGCAACAAAGTGACATAGGATGATTTATTAAATTGAAAGTACATAACACTTGGATTTACCAACCAGTGAAAGTCCTGGCAGTTGCCAAGGAATTGCCTGCTGCCATGCCACCAGCAAGAGTCCACCAAAATGAAACCACTGATGGAGCCAGTGTTCCCTGCCAGGCAGGCCAGCCGGTACCAGGGGCCACTAGACAAGCTCTCAGCCAGAAGGCCACAGCATGGAGCCGAGGACTGACTGGCAAAGGGTGGTGAAGCTGCCATGATACAATGGGGATGAGCCATCAGAGATGTACCTCATCCAAGTACAGATAGCAGCACAGTTTAATATTTAGTTGACCTAGGAGATGGCCATGCGCTTTGCCCTTAACCTGGAGGGCAGGGCCCTGCAGATCCTTGCTGACCCCCAGCCCAAGGATCAACTCAACTGGTCCCCCATGGAGAGGGCACTGCAGCATAGGTTTGGCCAACCCATCCATGCTGACAATGGCCAGGACAAGCTGGCCAACCTAGGGCATGGGGAGTGAGAGAGCCAGGGCGCCTGACATCCACCTCTACACTTGATGTGGGTATCAAATGTTTGACAGCTCAACACTGGAAGAGCTCCAGACCTTCATCTGAGGACTCCACCCAGAGCAACTCCAAGAGCACCTCCATCTCAGGATGCCATCCGCCCTGACAGCGGCCCTGGCCAAGGCAGAGCGAGCTGAGCATGTACTGTGCTCCTCCAGGCCGGAGCACTGAGAGCAGCATGCAGACATAGAGGAGGAAGCAGCCAGCCAGGTCTTTCCACATCACAGTGATGAAATAGGAGAGCAGCTGTAAGACGTAGAGAGGGATGCTACTGCTTTGGGGAGGCACATAGCATGCCACTGCCCAGACACAGGCCCAGGATGCACACAGTGGGAGAGAGAACTTAGTGTGGGTGTACAGCCCTGGACAGAAAAAGGGCTTGTGTCCATAGCTATCAAGGTCGTGAAGCAAAACCTGCACTGTGCTGAAAAGACTGTTGGATGTGGTGTACAGGGTGAGGCAGAATAAGCAGAACTGGGTGGTGCTTCACAGGGACAGACTCACATCAAACCAGCCTTTGGCTTCACCTGAGGGGAGAGAGTCAGACAACAGGAGCCAGCCATAGGCTCCAGACCCCTCTACATCTGCCAGGCAGGAGCAACCACAGTGACCCAGCGTTGGTGTGCACTGTTCCAGCATGTTAAAGGATTTTATGATGACTGTGGTTACTGAGGACAGTTAATCAGCCAGGCGCCAGTGGAGCTCTCGCCTGCCTCTATGGAGAGAGACTGTGTGTTCTGGAGTTACTGTTACATTCATATTTGTTGTGGGAGGTAGGACCAGGCCAGCTGAGCACGGACACCATGACAGAGGCATCTGGTTGGACTAATGGGTTTTGACCATACTGTTAATAGTAGTTGTTGACTGTGTGTTCATAAATAAAAGTGGCTATCCGGAGTGGTGTGGTATATGGGGCATGGAAGGTTGCACAAAAAGAGGGTTCTGACTCCGACTCAGTCTTTTATCTCCAGCCTTCGTTATCATGATCTTCTCTTAAACACTCCATCCTCTTTTTTCCTCTGAAACATGTCCTGGCACGTTAGAGTGAAGCTTCTATAACTGTTGTGACACTGAGCAGTCTGGAAGATTTCAAAGTCTTCAGGAGCTCGACTTTTCCTTCCTGCTACTTTTGCTCCCTGGATGACATTAACCAAACGGCTGGGATTATGTGTGTTCACTGGAAACACTTGTATTTATATCCAGAAGTAGAGACTGTGCTGGCTAGAAAAACACACAGCATTGGTCATTTGTTCAAACACTCGATGAGTCACACCAGAGGATAGTGATAAATGACCCATATGGTCCTTTAAGTTGGAAGACTATATATTCTTGTTCTTTTCATTGGATTTTTGACAATACATACAGAACAAATACCAACAGCCTTATCCCTTCTTTTAAGTATCAACAAAGTATAATCTGGAATATAAATAAAAATGTCTTGCTAGTTGAAGTGATTTTAGATAGAACATGTGAAATCTCTTAATTTATTTTTTCACTTTAAAAAATAGCAAGATATCACATTTCAATTCCCTTTTCCTGGGGTCCAGATGAAGTTATGGAACGTTTAGGACAACTGGAGGATGAATGGCTATTAGGACTGCAACCATTTATTATTTTCATCAGTGATATATGTACAGGTTTTTATTTATTCACTGAGTAATTGTTATGTTTATGAAATACCATACAAGAAGCAAAAATGCCAGTTAGAAGATCTATCTATGTATCTAGCTGACGTTCCAACCTCTTTTCAGCTGCCTGTTCTACTTTAATTAATGAAGAAGCCACTTAGTTCAGAGCTGTGAGCTTGCTTTCATCAAGTTTCCCCTGGTGCACTCCAGTTTCCCTGTGTTGCCTTACAGTGGGGACAACCAGCCCCATCAATATTTAAAATGCATTCTAATTAAGCACCCTTGGTGCCTGAGACGAGCGAAGGGGTGAAATTAAAGGCACCCCTCACCCTCCAGCATCCACATCTCCATTGACTTTTCAGCAACCAGAAAATGAGAACAATAACAACAAGCTAATGCTTATTTGCCACGTCTGCTGGAGGGGTGTCTGAGTTTGGGGGATGCAGACACTAAACAGTGTAATATGGGTTGTTTAATTACAGGTTAAACATCAGTGGCCTCCTTGATCCTCCTGTACAATGACTGATTTATGGAAGTTAAGTTGTCCTGGAACCAAAAGGGAGAGAGAGTCTGTCTATGCACTGTATGTTGAAATGTGTGTGTCCCCTGTGTGATCATGTTGCAGAGATGACTATGAGTAAGATGTTTTATCCTGGTGGATAAAACTGAACCGGGAGAAGAATCTATGTAAAATATGGAGAATGACATTTTTGCAAACACAACATTTTTATGACATCATGCCTGCCACTTTCTTATGACCAGTGGCATGTTATCCATTTCCTTGAACACCAAACTATGGATTAACATGCCTCTCTGCCTGTAATATACAGTATGTGTGCATACATGCATATGTGAGTGTAATTTCATGACACAGAATTGAGTCTTCTTCTTCTTGCTTTGTAAGTTAACAAAAAATATGGGAGTTAATGTTCAGAGAAGTATCTTGAAAGACGGTTATTTCCATCTCATTTGGTTTATCTTCCGCCTGCTCAAACACACACATCAGTCACATGTGACAAGATCATGCAAAACATCTCTTCCCACAAATACAGATGCAGCCATCTTAAATTGCTTGCTGAGTGGTGTGGTATATGGGGCATGGAAGGTTGCACAAAAAGAGGGTTCTGACTCCGACTCAGTCTTTTATCTCCAGCCTTCGTTATCATGATCTTCTCTTAAACACTCCATCCTCTTTTTTCCTCTGAAACATGTCCTGGCACGTTAGAGTGAAGCTTCTATAACTGTTGTGACACTGAGCAGTCTGGAAGATTTCAAAGTCTTCAGGAGCTCGACTTTTCCTTCCTGCTACTTTTGCTCCCTGGATGACATTAACCAAACGGCTGGGATTATGTGTGTTCACTGGAAACACTTGTATTTATATCCAGAAGTAGAGACTGTGCTGGCTAGAAAAACACACAGCATTGGTCATTTGTTCAAACACTCGATGAGTCACACCAGAGGATAGTGATAAATGACCCATATGGTCCTTTAAGTTGGAAGACTATATATTCTTGTTCTTTTCATTGGATTTTTGACAATACATACAGAACAAATACCAACAGCCTTATCCCTTCTTTTAAGTATCAACAAAGTATAATCTGGAATATAAATAAAAATGTCTTGCTAGTTGAAGTGATTTTAGATAGAACATGTGAAATCTCTTAATTTATTTTTTCACTTTAAAAAATAGCAAGATATCACATTTCAATTCCCTTTTCCTGGGGTCCAGATGAAGTTATGGAACGTTTAGGACAACTGGAGGATGAATGGCTATTAGGACTGCAACCATTTATTATTTTCATCAGTGATATATGTACAGGTTTTTATTTATTCACTGAGTAATTGTTATGTTTATGAAATACCATACAAGAAGCAAAAATGCCAGTTAGAAGATCTATCTATGTATCTAGCTGACGTTCCAACCTCTTTTCAGCTGCCTGTTCTACTTTAATTAATGAAGAAGCCACTTAGTTCAGAGCTGTGAGCTTGCTTTCATCAAGTTTCCCCTGGTGCACTCCAGTTTCCCTGTGTTGCCTTACAGTGGGGACAACCAGCCCCATCAATATTTAAAATGCATTCTAATTAAGCACCCTTGGTGCCTGAGACGAGCGAAGGGGTGAAATTAAAGGCACCCCTCACCCTCCAGCATCCACATCTCCATTGACTTTTCAGCAACCAGAAAATGAGAACAATAACAACAAGCTAATGCTTATTTGCCACGTCTGCTGGAGGGGTGTCTGAGTTTGGGGGATGCAGACACTAAACAGTGTAATATGGGTTGTTTAATTACAGGTTAAACATCAGTGGCCTCCTTGATCCTCCTGTACAATGACTGATTTATGGAAGTTAAGTTGTCCTGGAACCAAAAGGGAGAGAGAGTCTGTCTATGCACTGTATGTTGAAATGTGTGTGTCCCCTGTGTGATCATGTTGCAGAGATGACTATGAGTAAGATGTTTTATCCTGGTGGATAAAACTGAACCGGGAGAAGAATCTATGTAAAATATGGAGAATGACATTTTTGCAAACACAACATTTTTATGACATCATGCCTGCCACTTTCTTATGACCAGTGGCATGTTATCCATTTCCTTGAACACCAAACTATGGATTAACATGCCTCTCTGCCTGTAATATACAGTATGTGTGCATACATGCATATGTGAGTGTAATTTCATGACACAGAATTGAGTCTTCTTCTTCTTGCTTTGTAAGTTAACAAAAAATATGGGAGTTAATGTTCAGAGAAGTATCTTGAAAGACGGTTATTTCCATCTCATTTGGTTTATCTTCCGCCTGCTCAAACACACACATCAGTCACATGTGACAAGATCATGCAAAACATCTCTTCCCACAAATACAGATGCAGCCATCTTAAATTGCTTGCTAGACCGCGGTGGAACCGTGCCCTATTTGTGACAGGTCCGTGTACGGCCTCTGCCCTTACTGTGTATCCCCCATGATGATGCAGTGATCACATTGCTGCCTTGTTAATGCCCCTAAACAATGTGTGCGCAAGCCGCCTGCAGTGTTTTTTATATCCGCCAGGAGGAGCAATGTTTGTTTACTACTACTACTGATAATCTGATCCTGCAGTTAACGTGCCCATGGCATGCTTTTCCTTTGTTTCCGGTTAGATTTACCAACCTTGGAGCTACTTGAAAGGGAGTGATGTTTCCACTACTTGGTGGGACTTAAGGTTAAGTTTAAAAACACACATTACATGTCTGTTAATGTGTTGTTTCTGTAACATTAGAGACAATTGCTGTAAGGCTGGAGAAGTTACTATGTCTGCATTATGCCAGTTAAAATATGCGGTTTCTCAATTACCTGCTTTGTTTAGAGTGTTACACATCTTTTTTCATTGCTACATATACCGTTGTTCACCTATCTATGGAGGAGAAATTAATATTAATTTATGCTGTCCATTCGTGCTGTCCATTTTCATATTGTAGTTCAAACATGTCAGGTAGGATATGAGGTATTGTCACTGTTGAAAATGTAACTTATCTTTTTGTTTATGCGTTGTCCTGGTGTCCTGACTGGTCTTGTGTTGAAAAGTGTTCCCCTGTCAGACAAGAAGTGACAGAAGTGATTGGGTGATTTATTTGCTTTCAGTGGGTCTTTATCAAACTGATTAACTTGGCTGTTTCCTACACTGGAGAGTCAGTGGGGTGAGATATTTGGGAAGTTGTAGCAGAAATGTCACTGGCAAACTTCAACTCTAAATTAATGTCTTCAGAAGTATGTGTGCATCACTGCCATTGCAGAAATTCCTTAATAATAAAAGCCTATGCACTTTAGATGAGCATAATGCTTTTTAAATGACTAGCTTTTCCATTTAAATGTGTCATTCTTTGGTTCTCAAAATACTTTTCAGTCAGAAATCTTAGAAAACTTCACAGTTATGAACTGGTACCACTCATTTGTCAAGCAAAGTGGTGACTGAAAATTGTGACACCAGCTTCATGCAGGAGGTTACCAGACTTTTATCTGAGATGGCTTAATACTGTAGCTAACTTCCAAAGAGCTATCACCTAAAGTTTGAACAGACATTTCATTAAGTATTTTTTGTTGCTCAATCTGCTAATGCCCACATGCTCCTCTTGTGACTGAAATCTGGATTAAGATTTATGGCTGCAGTTTTCTCTTTGTTCATTTCCCTGTTTCTCTGATCCAGTTGCCATAATATCCAACATAAACTTCATTTGAGTAGGTGGAATGGCACCTTGCTTAGAAGGAACAGGGATTTATGTTTTAAGTGCTGGACTGAGATATAATAGCATAGTTGGTACTAGTCCACATTATTAACACTCACTTATTGATTTTTCTTTTTTGTTTTGAAGCAGAGAGCACCATTTAATGCCAACAGAGAGGTGCCGCCAATAAGACAACAACAGAAATTCAGGGACGCAAATCATTACACTGACACTCATCTAAGATGATTGGAACATGCACCTCCTGGTGAGGTGTCAGTCTTTTTTTGGTGAATCCACTAAGTACAAAAGCACAAGCCCTCCACTAGGACAATAACACATTTGAACTTGAGACTTTTGATTACAATAATATGTATAAATATAATTGTCTGATTTCTTCCAAATGTGCCTCACATATTAGGCTCTGCAGAAATCTAAACTTTTCACAGCTATTTTTTAGATTTATTTTTTTATTTTTTTATATTTTTCATCATATTATAAGTCATGGTGTAATGACTATTTTTAAAGACACGCATCATTATATTGGCATTTGTCTGTACTATGTATTGATATTGCTAGAATCAACAAGAGACCGCTGTCATTATAAGACAACACCTTGGGTTTTCAAATGTCAACTATGTTAATTTTAACACCGATAATAAATGGAAGCAAATATGTTTTGTCTTGACATTGTAGGCAGTACAGAGAAAAAGGAAATCGGGGCAGGGTGCATGTTCCCAAAAAATATTTAGTTGAGTTAAAAGTATAATATTTGCATCTGAATTCTGTTGTGGTAAAAGGTACCATCAAATACAATCACTTCAGTAAAGCAGTACCTCAACATTTTAAATAAATACACTTAGTTACTTAGCACTTTTTTCTGTGGGTGCCTGTGAATCAGACCCCGTTTCGGTTGCTGCCACCGCCTCCTCTTCCTCTGCCTGATGCAGAAGTACATAAACTCAATGCTCAAAGTACTCCAGTTCAAGAAATACCAGTTATTATTACTCAACCTTAAGTAGCATGTCCATGGTGCAAAACCTACTTTAGTGCACTGATTGTCCACAGTAAGTTTAGGGTGACAGGGATAAAAAAAAAAAAAAAACAACAGGAGATAACTAACTAACATAAGGAACATATGTATCACACACACCAGAGAAGATAAGAAAGTACTAGGACTGAAGGATTGTAACTTCATCCATGATGCAATGACTGAGCCTAAAGAAAAATCTTAATTTTAAAGATCCACTGAGACACAGCTGTGTTTATAGCACTTCTCACTGAAAAGCTGCTACCCTACTGGATTCCCCCGGCAGTGTCCATATTGGGTAACTGTCTAATTAACAGCCAACTAATGTCATTTCTCATTTCCCCTCTCCTTTTTTCCCTCTTAGTCTCACACACACACACACACACACAGAGACACACACACCACTCCCTCCCTCCCTCCCACAGCACAACACATTAGGTGCTATTAAGTATTTCTGTGAGGTAGAAACCACTCTCTCCCAAGCTAATTGAAATGTGTGGTAAACGGAGAAATGCTTTCAGTGGTGTTAAAACAGAAATCAAT
>NW_018127954.1:1373417-1376300 GCF_001952655.1 Monopterus albus
AAGAGACAAACACAGGCTCCATTAAAAATTCAGAGGTACTGGTGCACCTGGGTAATGCCTATAGAGCTGTCTGACATCTTCCACTGCAGCCGTTGTTGAGTTGTCACAGCAACATTTTTTTTATATACTGAAGGACAATGAAGCAGTTTGTGAGATACACTGAGATCAGCTGGAGTGACAGGACAGAGTCTCACCACCATATAACACAAATCTATGAGAAATCTCCATGCACTGGGTTTCCACATTCACAGCACATACTGAGAGACAAAGGATCACAACCAAATGAGATGTTTCATAGAGTTCAGACAACAGACTGGGGACTGTTAGCACTAAAACCCATGTTTAACATTCATTCATTTCTTCATTTTAATTAGTTTTAATTGTTGCTTAATTGTTTTGTAGCTGGTTGACTGACACTAAGCCTTTAGTAAAAAGCCTTTTAGTGCAGTTCTGACACACATCCACAGTCTGAGACATCTATTCCAATTATATACTGTATGTATTAAGAAAAGAAATATTCACAGTGGCATAAGGATTTTCACTGTAAATGGGTGTGGTCTTTTTAGATAGCTCAGTGGTAGACCAAATAATTCAGAATCAAAGAAACAGTTTTGTAAAATAGAATGCTTTCTAGGTTGCTGTCCACAACACAATCTAATTAGTTCTTTCTTAGGTTCTTCCTAAGGAAACATCATGGAAGAGCTTCATTGTCGTGGTTATACTAATAACTATGTAGTTGGTTAAGATCTAGGAATAGTTGTGGTCATACTTAAAGAAAGCCAACACTGAAATCAAAAGTGAACAGTAATCTCCAGTTTCATAGTGAATAGTGATAGCCTACCCAGTCTCTCCACGATTTACTGACACCGCACAATCACTGATCCATCAGACCCAGATTCTTTGAAAATGGTGCCTGATCTACCTGCAGTTACAGTATTTGAAGACAATCACATTTAGAGCACTCATTTTGTAGACTAAATAATAATTTAAGAAGAAATAAAAACCTTTTCAGCAGCCAATACAGTGACCTTGGAGCATCTTTAGAGTTCCATTGCAAAATGACAAAAGTTCCTTAATCTAAGAGCACAATTGCAAGCCATTTTCTAAGAAATCACATTACACCCAGCTCAACAAACCTTCACCTAGTGCTGCCCTCCTCGAGTGCTTTACACACCGGGGAGGCGCTTGGAAAAGGAATAAAACAGTTGAAGGATCATTATAAAAGGTTTCTTGTACAAGTGTGATTTGTGAAGTAATTTATGAGAATATGCACACCCCGGCTGACCTGAAATTCCTTCTGTGTTACAGTGTTTGGGAGGTTTGAGGCATCTTGTTTGTCAACTAAGCCTTTGTAGCAGGGTGGTGTGTGTGTGTGTGTGTGTGTGTGTGTGTGTGTGTGTGTGTGTGTGTGTGTGTGTCATCATAGCTAAGGGCCAGATTCTACTGGGATGTGGACAGTGTTGGGGAAAAAAACATGAACGGTATAATAGATTTTCAACAAATGTCCATTTTACCAGTACCCAATTGCCAATTATACATTAATGAAGGTTGGTGTAAAGATAACACAGTGTTAGAGAAAATTTATTCACTGTGGGAGTTTTTCTCGTTTATTCTAGCCAGTGTTTACAACCCACCTTAGGCCTGTGTTAGCAAGGCGCTGCAACACCTGGCTGACCAGATAACTCCCATGGAACTTAAGCATCCATATTCCCTAATTATTGTCTTAGGGGATTTAGAGAAAATGTCATCCATGAACTGCCCATATACAAAAAAAAGACATCAGTTGTCCCACCAGGGACAAAAACACACTGCACAACTGCTACACTGTAATAAAGAATGCCTATCACTGTGTCCCTCATGTAGCCTTAGGACTCTCCAATTACTGCATGTTTCATCTTATCTCAACTTACAGGCAAAAATTTAAAGCTGGGGGAGGCGACAGTGGTGCGGTGGGTAGAACAGTTGTCTCCCAACCAGAAGGTTGAAGGTTTGAATCTTGATGCCCCAATGGTTAGAGCCGTCAGTTGAGGTGGCGCCGCAGATGGCTGCCATCAGTTCTGTACCGGAAACAAATTCCTTGTGTGTAACATACTTGGCCAATAAAGGTGATTATCATTATCCCGAAATCTGAGGTCAAAACAGTAAAGAGATGAACCAGGGAGGCAACGCTGACTGTACAGGTCGGAGGGTTTTTGAAGATATTTCTAGAGACTTGGACAAACTCACTGACACTGTGATATCATACAACAGCTTTTATGAGGACACCACCAAGAACTCCTGCACATACAACAACAATAAGCCCTGGTTCACAGCAGCTTCATCATGCAAAGGAACAGGCCTACAAGAGCAAAGACAGGGTCCTGTGCAACCAGACCAGAAACATGCTGACTAAGGAGATCAGGATACCTAAGAGGAGCCACACTGAAAAGCTGAAAAACCAATTTTCAGCCAACAACCCTGCATCTGTGTGGAGATAACATAACATGTACAGTGCCAGGCTGAAGAGGCTTTCCCGAACCATTCTCTTCTCGTGCATTGATTCACTAAGCTCAACAACCAATCACAGTGGTCTCTCCCTCACCAACAAGGCCGAACCAGCTGATGCCAATTCAACATACGTGAATCAGCCAAAAAAGCCACCGATGGGGGCTGATTGGTGCCAATGGTGCAGGACACATCCCGACAAATGCTCACTGACAGCCTAACGGTGGCCAACAGATGACCTGTCGGCTAGGTGTCTCTCTGCCCTTGCACACATCTTCAGTATATCACTGGAGCTGTGTCATCCTCGTTTCCAAGAGACACTTCATCAGTAGACTGAATGACTATAGACCTGTTGTCTTGACATCTGTGGTCATGAAGTCCTTTGGAAGACTGGTGTTG
>NW_018127954.1:1376328-1394230 GCF_001952655.1 Monopterus albus
TGCTGAACCTGTAAATAAGTCAGTGGTTGATACAGTCAACATGGCACTGCATTACATCTTGCAACATCTTGACTCACCAGGGACCTATGCATGGATCCTGTTTGTGGACTTCAGTTCAGCATTCAATGCCATCATCCTGTACATCCTCTACTCCAACCTATCCCAGCTCACTGTGCCTGGACGCACCATTTGTGGCATTTGTTTGCCTGCAGCAAGATGTGATGCTGGGAGCCTTAACAGAGGTTCCCGTTCCGACAAGATTTTTGTTCATCAACTGTTACTTCAGTTCAGCATTCAATGCCATCATCCTGTACATCCTCTACTCCAACCTATCCCAGCTCACTGTGCCTGCCCACACCTGTCAGTGGTTGACCAGCTTACAGACAGATGGGAAACAGCAGGTGAGACTGAGGAAAATCACATCCAGTACCCGGACTATCAGCACAGGAACCCCCAGGGCTGTGTGACCTTGACCTGCTGATGGTGAATGGTAAATGAATAGAACATATTGTGTATAACACTTTTCTACCATGGCACTCAAAACACTTCACAATATTTGCCTTCCATTCAGCCATTCACACACACTGATGATGGCTGTGCTGCCATACAAGGCCACTGGGAGCAACTTGGGGTTCAGTGTCTTGCCCAAGGATACTTCAATATGTGAACTGGAGAAGCTAGGGATTGAACACCATCCCTGCCATTATGCCAAAGGTGTGAGGGATCACACGCTCTACCTACACAGATGCCTGTAGGAAAATGTAATCAGAACAGAATTCATGTTTATAGGACCATGGGTGTCTGTAGAGAATCTCACACCAATTCAGTCTGGAACTAAGACATTGATAGAGTGACTAACCAGCCGAAATATTCTCTCAAGCCACTGTATGCTGCTAGTATTACTTAACATCACTTGTGTCATTGCCCCTTGTGCCTTACTGTGAAGCCTTGCCCACCAGAGCACAACTTATCCAGATCTCACAAATGTTGTTGAGTATAGTTATCCTAACAACTGCTGGGAAAGTTCCTTGAAAACTGTGATCATTGCATATTACATTTTATCATTTAAAAAGTAATTACATTGCTCAATAAGAAAGGTAGTTCTCAGTTATATGTTACATAACTGTCATCTTCAAAGTTAATACAAGCTCTACAATCATTGTCCTACAAACAAGGTGTGAGGGATCACACACTCTCTAAATACAAACAAAATCAAGATTTCTGCAGAACCCTCAGATCCTGGACACAGACTGAACTCCTCCACTCTGTACGGTGCTATAGAACATTGTACACAAAACAACCAAACACAAGGGCAGTCTCTTTTCCCATGCCATCACTCTTACAGATACTTAACCTATGACTGTATAACAGGACAACAGCACTCAGTGCAATAACTTGTAAATACACCATTGTATAAACTGTAGGTACAGTATATACTCACAAGGCACTTTATTAGGCACACCTGTACAACTGAATGCAATTCAATGCAACACTTCCATCTGTGTTTATGAAGCTCAAAATGTTTGTTTTTGGTAAAATGGTCATAAATGTATAAATTAAATTCTATGTTTATTATTGAGGTCATATGGTGTTGTACTGGACTACATTACATTTATAGGTGTTCTAATATTCTGACCCTCTCATGTACTGTACGTACCTGGGGAGGACAAAAATATAGAGACGCCTCTGAATGTAATGTAGTTTGGTACAACACCACCTTTAACTATGACCTCAATAATAAACATATAGTTGAATTTATACAGGAAAGAGAGTGAGTGGGAGAGATGAAAAAATGTCAGCTCCCCTGGATGCCCCATTCCACAGACCCAAGCCTTGATATAAGCTGAAGTTTAGAACTGCGTGAGGTTCAGGATCCACTTTGGAATCATCAAGATGATGATTGCATTCTTCTGATTCACCACTGGTTAAATGGGCATTGTTGCTCAGGCTGCTAACGCCCACATGCAACTCTCAAGACCCTTTCTATAATTGAAAATCAGTTGAAGACTTGGTGCAGCTGTACTGGTTTAATAACCAGTGTAAAATACACTTTTGAAAATGGCAATGGCCATTTTGCTTAGAAAAAAAAATCAAGCTTTGTGACCAGACTGAGAAATACAAACTTATTAAAGTTATTAAAGGAGCTGTAGTGTGCTAGCGTGGACCAGAGTGTACATAAGACCGCAGGCCCATGCTAGCACACTACAGCTCCTGGCAGAACAGATAACTAGCGTGGAGTTAGAACATCCCGACTCCCCACTCGTTGTTCAAGGGGGCTTTATCAGAGCAAATCTCACCCACGAAATGCCCAAATACAGACAGCACGTCACCTGTCCCACCAGGGACAAAATCACACTGGGCCACTGCTACACAACAATAAAAGACGCCTATCACTCTGTTCCCCACACAGCCCTTGGACTCTCAGATCATTGTATGGTCCATCTTATTCCAACCTACAGGCAGAAACTTAAAGCTGCAAAGCCTGTGGTCAAAACAGTGAAGAGCTGGACTGAGGAGGCTAAGTCAGAGCTACAGGCCTGCTTTGACTGCACAGACTGGAGTGTATTTGAGACTGCAGCTACAGACCTGGACGAACTCACTGACACTCCAAATACAGACAGCATGTCACCTGCCTCACCAGGGACAAAATCACACTGAACCACTGCTACACAGCAATTAAAGATGACTATCGCTCTTTGCCCTGCGCAGCCCTCAAGCTCTCTGATCACTGTATGGTCCATCTTATTCCAACCTACAGCCAGAAACTTAGTTGTGAAGAGTGAAGAGCTGGACTGAGCAGGCTAAGTCAGAGCTACAGGCCTGGTTCGACTGTACAGATCGGGGTGTATTTGAGGCTGCAGCTACAAACCTAGATGAACTCACTGACACTGTGATCACCTGGTAGACAACCTGAATGCATTCAACTCAGGTTTGAAACTCAACACTCCCCCCTCACTCTCCCCACCTCTAATGATCTGTGAAAAGGATGTACGTGGCCTCTATAAAAAACAAAAGATCAGAAAGGCACCAGGCTCAGATGGCGTGACCCCCTCATGCCTGAACGTGTGCGCTGATCAGCTTGCCCCCATCTTCACATTCATCTTCAACAGGTCACTGGAGCTGTGTGAAGTCCCCTCCTGCTTCAACCGTTCCACCATCATCCCAGTCCCCAAGAAAACCTCCATCAATGGACTGAATGACTACAGAGCTGTTGCCCTGACATCTGTGGTTATGAAGTCTTTTGAAAGACTGGTGTTGGCCCACCTGAAGGACACCGTAGAGCCTCTGCTGGACCCCCTGCAGTTTGTGTACCAGGCAAACAGGTCAGCCTACAGACGGGAGGTTGAGCAGCTGGTCCTGTGGTGTAGTCACAACAACCTGGAGCTGAACATGCTCAAAACAGTGGAGATGACAGTGGACTTCAGGAAATGGCACCCCACCCCCCACCATACGTGGCAGCACTGTATCAGCCATGAAGTCCTACAAGATCCTGGGCTCCACTATCTCCCAGGACCTGAAGTGGATGTCCAACATCAGGACCATCATCAAGAAGGCACAGCAGAGGATGTACTTCCTGCGCCAGCTCAGGAAGTCCCACCTGCCCCAGGAGCTGCTGATACAGCTCTACAGAGGAATCATCAAATCTGTTCTCTGCACCTTTCACCTTTCACTCAGCAACCAAACAGGACAGGAACAAACTCCAGTGAACAGTCGGGACTGCAGAAAAGGTTATTGGTGCCAACCTGCCCTCCATAGAGAACTTGTACACCTCACAGGTCAAAATGAGGGTGGAGAAGATTTCAGCAGACACCTCACACCCTGGACACAAACTGTTTGAGCTCCTCCCCTCTGGATCGCACAACAGGTCACTGTGCACCAAGACAACCACGCACAAGGACAGTTTCTTCCCCATCACTCTGATGAACACTTGATCCACAACAGTATGACTGGACAATAAACCCTCAGTGCAATACTTGTAAATATACATTGTACATGTACAGGTATCTATTTATAATTACTTTACTCTTATTTTTATTTCTTTATCTCTTTTCCTAATGCACATTCCCTTGCTTGTTGACATATATGTACACATTGAGAGCTGCTGTACCAGAGTCAAATTCCTTGTTTTTCCAACACATCTGGCCAATAAAGCTGATTCTGAACCTGAAAACCACAGCAGTTAGCATACACTTTTTAGTATAAGCTACACAATGACAGTATTGAATCCTAAAGATGTTCATTGAGAAAAAGAGCAAAAATAAAATTACTATAATGCATTATGTTGTACACCTTGAAATTTTTGCACTGTCACTGTGAATTGTCAAAAAATCATTATCATGACCTTGCAGATTTGTGACTTGACATAAGATACAAACAGTTGTTTTGTTTTGTTTTTTTTTTATATTTAGTTGGTACATCTTTGTTGCCATCGTAATCTGATTTGTTGGATGACTGGTTCCCAAACCCCTTTGGATCCATAACAATTAGGGAATGCTTTCTTGTGACTCCTTTTATGTGCCTTGATGCTGTGACCAAGAAAAGAATGATACCCCCTTTACCTAAATGATTGAGATTTACATTTATCCAGTAAATAACAAAATACATTATGCATATGTTCTTTTTTTTATTTTATTATCTGATGATCCCAGTCCAAAAACTAATTAATTTACACTGTATTATACTGGGGGTGGCACAGCAGCGCAGTGGTTAGCACTGGCACCTCACAGCAAGAAGGTTCCGGTTTGGTGGGTTCTCTCCGGGTACTCCGGCTTCCTCCCACAGTCCAAAGACATGCAACTTAGGTTGACTGGCAACTCTAAACTGCTCATAGGAGTGAGTGTGTGTGTGTGTGGGTGTCTGTCTCTAAGTGTGACCCCTGTGATAGATTGGCGACCTGTCCAGGATGAACCCCGCCTCCTGCCCGATGTCAGCTGGGATTGGCTCCAGCCCCCTGTGACTCTGCTCAGGAATAGGCTTCATCTACTTTGCAACAAGAAATCACTGTTACCTTTATCAAGATATGTGTATAAGATGGTGCATTGATTTCCACTTGTCATGAAGGAGAGCAGTTGCTTATCTGGACTTCCTTTGACAAACTCTGGCTGACTCAACTTGTATCTCCAGTGACCACACAAATACATTATCTATCAGTTTCTGAACCACACACTTTGGGTGCACATCTGCTGTAGACGAAAGTGAGAGCAGAAGTGGAAGCATGCTCGACTCAACCCAGAAGTCAATGGACCACAGCTATCCTCTGCTGTGGCAGTGTTTCAGATACGAACCTTGGAGCTACCTGAAAGGGAGCAATGTTTCTACTACTCAGTGGGACTTAGTGGTAAGTTTCTAAAAATACATGTTATATGCCTGTTAATGCCTTGTTTCTGTAACGTTAGATAGAACTGTTGTAAGGCTGGAGAAGTTAGTATGTCTGCATTATGCCAGTTAAAATATGGGGTTTCTCAATTACCCGCTTTGTTTAGAGTGTTACACATCTCTTTTCATCGGTACATAAACAGTTGTTTACCTATCTCTGGTGGAGAAATTCAAATTAATTACGGTTAATCACGGTTCGTCTTGCTGTCCACTTTCAACACAACACAGGCAATGTCAGGTCCGCTCGGCGTGACCTGCCTCTCTTCTGAATTTCTTCCTCCTGCTCTCTCTTTTTCATGGGATTAGTGGGGTTGTCGCACACAGCTGAGGTGTGTTATTGTAATGACTCCCCTACCTTATTTAAACCTCTGGCAAACGCTTGCCGGAGAATTACCTAACTTACACTATGTTAGACACAGACATGTTGAGGTAGTATGTGACAGTTTGAGTAAAAGGCAAGGGTTTTTTTTTTTTTGTTTTTTTTTTGTTAGATAGGGCCACTCATGCTGGTGAACTTTCCTAGCCATGTATAACTGACGGCGATGCCGTGATTACCTCTGGTGAACTTTCCTAGCCATGTGTATCTGACGGTGATTTTCCCAGCCGTGGGTACTGGACGGCTAGTGTGGCACTGTGTGATTGTTAAGTATAAAGATAGTTGCCCCCCATTTAATTTTGAACTGTTGTGATGTGTGGCGGCTGGGGCTGTTGAAGAACCTACTATCGAAGTTTATTTACTGCTTAGCCTAGTGTGTTGTAGAGGAAAAGGATTATCTATGCCCGTATACTCCGCCTCACCCCCAGGGGGCAACCGATGCCTTAAGCATCCGTAGTTGACGCCAGTCAAAGAAGGGTAGTCAGTACGGGATGAGCGAGTCTCCAGGGTATAATCGATGAGTGCGCTCCTGATGACTGTACTGCATTTTGTCTTTTACAGAAATAAATGTGTTGCATTAAGAGTGAGTAGCCCCTCATTCTTCAACCCTGTAACACTAGCGCTTCAGCGAGCGCTACAGCAATCCTGTCTTCTCATTCCTGTGTCCCTCCTGTCATTTCCTGTTGCCGCTCTCCTGTCTACTCATCTGCTTTGTCCTGGTCTTCTACTCTCCTGTTTCCTGCAATCTTCCTACTCATCTGCTCGTCTGAGTCTCCTCAGCCATCCCTGCCCTACCCTGGTTATTGTGTTATACGTGGACTCTGTTACCTTGTTTGTGTGTTTTTTCCATTAAACCTCCATTTTTCTACTAGCATCTGTGTCTGCAAACTTTGAGTCCTACCTCAGTTCTCCCTCACCCTCCTGGTGAGTGGGACTAAACCATAACAGGCAACAGGAGTTGTGCACATTCATGAACTAGCCTCTCATTTTTAGGAAGAGGCTCTCGGGTTCTAAGTAATTATAATAATAATTTTTAAATAGCGCTTTACAACACTGAAGGGAGCTCAAAGTGCTTCACAACAAAACATATAGAAAGAAAAGCAGGGCATGCTAAGACACATAAACAAAAAAGAAAAGTTAAAATTACACATATTTAAAACAACAGTCTGTAAGTAACTGTAACACTCCTGCACAATAAAAATGAGTCAAAGTACAAAACAGAACAAGATTACAGAATATAAAATCAGAAAGCCTGTAGGCACCTGTATAGCTCCACTGCTAAATATTAAATGCCGAAAGCCAGGCCATGGACTATTTGGAGTTATGATGAGTACAAAGCAAATCTAGAGGTACCCAAGATTAAACATTAAATGGCTGGAATTGAGCAAAATGAGCATGTCATGGAGACTTTAATACTGTCCAAGTACACACACAGAGTGGAGTCTGCCATATAACGCTGCTAGCTCTGCTATAACACAGGTCTGCTGACAGCACAGGTGATACTGTCACAGGTACATAAACATGCTTGTAGTGACTGTCAAAGCTCCAGCAGACTCTTTGTCTTTCCAACAAAAGGTATGACAACAACTTCTTATGGATATGAGCTCTTCTGTCCATTTTTTATTGTGTCCACTTACAGAAATACAACAGCTCATAAAAGAATACTAATAATAATGTGGTCTTTATCAACAATGGGTGGAAAACCACAACACAGCAACAAAGAAAAAGGGGAATTTTGTATGTAACAGAAAAAGAAAACAAAACTCAGTTCTTTATTTCTTAGCTTATACTATATATAAACAAAAATGAGGAGGAGCACAGCTTTTTAAAAAGAGGGGTCTTAACTAAAAAGAACCAAAAAAGAAATATATCCCTACAGATCTTTCTTGCTATTTTACTAAACCTCAGTTTTCTGAGTGATAACAAAAAAAAGTATTTAAAATGATTCATAAAGCAGATAAAGGAGGGTTTACTATTTTTTCCATTTGCTACAGTGTCCTCTGCCACATTAGGGCAGCACAACAAGTAGCAACTTGATAGCAAGGTGTAGTTGTCTAACCACCAGCAAACATGAAATAATATCAGCATTTTTTTGGAGTCATATTGCAGGCCATATAATTAAATTTGCTTTCCTTTTAGCCCTGTTGTAACCTCCTACAACTCAAAAGGGAAATATCCAGTTGTGCTAGGTGCTAACTGCTACACGATGATTGTCAACTAGTTGTTAACTTTGCCTGCCATTTGATGGTGTGCAGGTAGGGAACAATAAATTCAAGGTAGTAAAACTGTGCGATCAGAGTAGTTAGACCAAAACACTAAATTGAAGACCAAACCAAATCAAATCAAAGAAAAGCTGTACTGTTGATTAGTGCAGCTTTAAAGTGTGATGGATTTATCAATAGTATTTTTTTAAATGATTTTGACAAAATTTTACTATCAGTGGTTCCAATTTTCTGTTAATTATAATGCATTTTAGCAGGTTTTAGTTTATCACTGTCAAACATTTAATTCCTTAGGACGTTTGTGGATTAGTTTTTAACCTTGCAACTGGTGAGAAAACAGCTCATCCTCCACAGTTTTTACATTTGTGATTCTTTATCTGACTCCCCTTCAATTTACTATCTGAATAAGACCTCTATCAGCCACAAGGCCTCAGAAGATGTAATGTGGTTCAGAATAGCAGCGACAATAATACAATATGTTGCTGCAGACACATACAGTAATGTACTACAATAAATTGAATAATCATGTAAACATGGACCATTCATACCATAAAATACACACAGTGAAGTCTTTGCAACAGAGCAAACCAGTAGCTGCTGGAAACTGGAAAGCATGCAAATGTCACCATGGTTACCACTGCTGATTACACTTGCAAGAAATGGAGGAAGCTGGGTAAAAAGATTCACCCAACAAATATACTGTAGCTTTTCAGGGATTTGCACTTACAGCATTTCTCTTCTTTCACTACACACTGTAGTGCTCAATGGGGGTATGAATTGATGTCACTTCCCTTTGTGTGATACCATCCTCATCTAGGGCTGTAGTACTCAAGTCTGGTTTCAGTTTCAAGGCTAGGCTCAAAATGCTTTTTTTTCTTTTTTTATTTATTAAGAACAAAATGACTTAACAATGGTCAATGGAAACCAAAATCATCACACCATAGAGGTCTATATTCAAAATCACACTCAAAATCAAAGTGAAATATTGAAATCACAGCATCATCCAAGTTGTGTGAATTTCACAGCATCTCATAATGTAACTCAGAAGCGTGTATGGCCCCGCATGCCTGTATGCACTGCTCACAACGTCTGGCCATGCTCCTGAATAGTCGGTGGATGGTGTGCTGTGGGATCTCCTCCCAGAACTGGATCAGAGCATCAGTGAACTCCTGGACAGACTGTGGTGGTACTTGGTGATACATAATACAACAGAGCAGTAACACATCTGCCTGTAGCTGCAATGTCTTGTGGGAGACTCTTGGCTCATGCTTTGAGTGTACGGGCAGAGTGCGCACAAGCCGGAAGTTAGGTTCACTGGTAGGCTGGCCATCTAATGGTTTTGCTTGGGACAAGTAAAATTGTTAGTCGGGATCTTTTCAGCCTTGCTGCTGCCACAGATATTGGATTTTTCTTTATGTTGTCAGTACATTTAATGTTTTCATTGCCATCAGGATGAAAAAAGAAATTTAAGATATGTAAAATTCTTCTGGAAGAAATCGTCAACCCTAAATGAGAACTCTCATCTTTGATTTTAAGCTCACAGCTACAGAAGGCAAGACAAGTTCATTTAGCACATTTTCATACACAAAGATAATTCAAAGTGCTTAACAGAAAGCACACAAATAGATAGAAGATAAAAGTGCAAATTAAATCAAATCATTAAATGCAAATTAGTTTCTCAGTTGCTTTTGTACATTTCTCAGATCAGAAATGAAATTCTCTAAACTACTTGTCCAACCTCCTCATCATCCAGTCATTTGTGCACATAATTTTAGCAATTTCTCATTGTTTTCAACACATTGCAAATGCATTGGCACATTCATGCAGCTGATTAGGTCTTTTGTTTTCTAGATTATCAGCTGCTTATGTCATGTTGATCGAAATGTATTATATAGCTCTCTGTTGAATAGTCTGACCTCCCACAACATTTAGGCATTACTTTATTTAATGTCATTACATCCAAAATTGATGAATTGGTTTGGAATTGGTCTTTAGTATTTGTCAGGCATATTTCTATACAGCTCTGTTAAACCTTTTGCAACTTTGTCTGAATTGTTTAATCCTGACTTTCACTTATAAAGGGGAATGTGTGATGCATCAGATCAAACGGTTCTACTGTAAATGGTTTTGTACTTGTATAGCACTTTTTTATGCATTGCAACACACTCAAAGCACTTTCACACTATTTAGCCATTCACACTCCCAAATCAGGTGTCATCACCAGGAGCAAGTGGGGGTTCAGTGTTTTGCTCAAAGACACTTTGACATGTGGACTGGACAAGCCGAGAATCAAACCGTTAATCTTTCAATTAGGAGACAATCCACTCTACCTCCTGGGCCACCGCCTCCCTGTAATAAAGCTTCGCAGTGCAAATCATGAACCTTCAACTGGCAAGCATATATATATATCTGAGATAGATAGATAGACAGATAGATAGTTAGATAGAGCCTGAGCATAACACAGTGTTACAATTTCTGACAATGGAAGAGCAAGGAAAGCAAGAAGAAGATGAGTGGGGCTGCATGGTGGAAGGGCAGGGAGGGAAAAGGCCAAATACATAAAGTAAGTACATTCCCAATAAAATATGCTCCATACTTGTTGACCACATTGTCATTCATGGCCTTACAAAGGAAGAAAGTAATTTTTGGTTTTTCCCGTTTAGGGGTTGCCACAGCAAATCGTTTCACTGACGACTCACATGTTGACATTTGGTACGTGTTTTACACCGGATGCCCTTTCTGACACAACCCTGACTCAAACCTGGGCTGCAGGGGCAAGAACGCTTTGCCTTAACCACTAGCCTACCCGGGACAGCATTCATGGCCTTACAAAGGCCGAGGCCAATTGCTGGGAGAACAACTGTTCTGTCCAGGGGTTTCTTCTGTTTACATTTCTAATGTTGTATTCTTTCCTTTGTGCTATGCAATGATGTAAAGTGCTTTATTTTCTGTATCATAATGATAATAGTGTAAAAACAGTAAAAATAAGTCTCCCACGTACACTAACTGGCCACTTTATTAGGTACACCTGTACAATTATATGCAGTTCATTGCAACACTTCCGCCTTAACATTACTGCCTTAACATTTGTGTCTATGAAGTTCAAAACGTTTCAGTTTTTGGTGAAATTGTCATAAATGTATAAATTCAAATGTATGTTTATTATTGAGGTTAAAGTTAAAGGTGGTGTTGTAATGTACTACATTACTTTCAGACTTGTATTTTGGTGCTCCCCGGCTACATACATGAGAGCAGCACAATATTGGAACACCTTGAATTGCATACAGTTTTACAGGTTCACCTATTAATATGCCTAATACTTAATAAAGTCTTCCAATCCTCAATGTTAAATAACTGGAGTAAAGTTAGGAGACTATTTTGAAACATGAAAATCCTTTGCAGATACCATCACAGCCAAATGTTACATTCATTCATTTTCTACCGCTTAGTCCCTGAACAGGGTCACGGGGGGGGGGCGGAGCCAATCCCGGCCAGCAATCGGGCAAAGGCGGGGCACACCACGGACAGGTCGCCAATCCATCGCAGGGCTAACGCATAGACGAACAACCACACACACACTCCTATGGGCAATTTAGAGACACCAATCAACCTAAGCTGCATGTCTTTGGACTGTGGGAGGAAGCCAGAGTACCCGGAGAGAACCCACGCAAGCACGAGGAGAACATGCAAACTCCACACAGAAGGGTCCCAGGTGGGGCCCGAACCCAGAACCTTCTCACTGTGAGGCAACGGCGCTAACCACTGTCCCACTGTGCTGCCCTCCTGAATATTACATGGCTAGGCTATTTACAGCCAAGTTAGGGGCATTGTAGGAAAAAAAAGAGGTTTGTGTTACTTCTTAGCTCTTTGAAAGCAGACAGTTTTACTTTGAGATTTACTTTTAATGAAAGCCAAAATCAATTATATTAATCCCCTTGCAATGGAGTGAACAAATAAAACAATTTACTTGAATAAAGGCCACTGGCTGAGTGTTACAAGCATCAGCAGTCACCAATAAAAAGTCTCATAATTGTTTGCTTATTATGAATCTAATAGGTTGCACACAATGCAAAGTTCAGAACTTACTCCATCATTTGAATGTCATTCTTGTTTATTTACCCATAAACCACTTGGGCTGACATTCTCATTTACCCTTCTTCTAACTGGTCCTAACTGTCTTAATATAATAGACTAACAAAATGCTCTTCATCACAGTGTGTATATGTAGTGTCTACTACATATCTAGTGAAGTGTGTTAACATTTAGCACAACTCACACACACACAAACTTCTGAGCAGTGCCACGCTCCAGGAACAATCTGCTCTAATGATTTGTGATGTGATTGGATTTCTCCTCATGGCCACTGGGCTGTGCGTCCAATTCCGCATACCACTGATTTGGTTTCCAATGAAGACCCAGCAATGCTGTAGATGTTGTGATGGTAGGTGGCAAACCTTTAGTGCTGACCCTCCAACCCAGTCCCCTTTATTTTTTTCATGGTTTTCCTTGTCATGTACATCCCTTCTTTTATATGTTTCACTTTTTTTTTCATCTGTTATCATTCTTTTCTTTTCCCTCTGTCACTATCCTTTTATTCTGTTTGATTTGTGAGAGGAATGATTTCATTTCCCCAATTCCCCCATTCCTGGCCCTGTGAGTCAAAATGTGAAAGTTCGATTTTATTCTCGACATGTAAAATTTTAGAAAGTGTTCCTCCTCTCTCTTTTTTTTTTTTGTTAATGTGGCCCTAATTCTCTGATTACTCTGTCATATATACTCTGACCAGCCATTTTATTAGGTACTCCTGTACAATTATATGCAGTTCATTGCAACCCTTCCGCTTTAACATTACTGCCTTAACATTTGTGTCTATGAAGCTCAAAATGTTTCAGTTTTTGGTGAAAGTGTCATAAATGTATAAATTCAATTCAATGTTTATTATTGGGGTCATAGTTAAAGGTGGTGTTGTACTGGAATACATTACATTCAGAGGTGTCTCTATAGTTTTGTCCTCCCAACCTTCATACATGAAACGGCCAGAATATTAGGAACACCTCATAGCTTCAGTTCATTAAAAACACTAGGCTATATGTTATTAACAGTTATAATTTAATGTTAAGTAGTTTATTTAACTTTGGTTAGTCCACTCGTTATGTGACAGGGGAGAAGTGAATTTATGTTTTTACTGCTGGTATTGAGTTTTATTACAAGAGGAGTCATCTAGCAAAAACATCATTACTGTTTTAGGGCCATTTTCACATCATTCTATTTTTCAAAGAAGCTGTGTCTCTTTAGTTTGTTACTAGATGGCTTTTGACAAACTATAATTCTTTTCTTTTGTCTTATGGCTGCTGCAAAACAGCTATTTTAAAATTAACATTTGCACAAGCAGATTAGTTATATGTTCATAAACATTTAATATTCAGTAAGATGTTTGAGGAAGACTTGTATTTTTATTATTACTTTAGTATTACATGTACCACTAATATCTCATACTGACTATGAGCTGAAATGGTTTACCTTTAGATATAATAAACTCTTCATAGAGTAATCTGGTTCAGGATCAAAGTCACTTTACTCAAGTGTGTTCACCATTTTATTGTTTATAAAAAAAAAATTAAATTGAATTAGCCTTGTGTGTCGCATTATGATGACGTCCAAGTTTTTTATTTACAAATTTATGTAATGAAAACATGTGGAATGGCAAGTATTATATTTTATTACCAAATGGGCTGCTATTTTTTTAATAACATGTTGAGATTCATTATGCTGTGCATTTCACTTCTTCTGGACATTTATGGCAGTATGTAGGCTGCAGGTCTAATTGTAATTACAAATTGTGGCATATACATTCACCAGTTACAACAGCAGACAGCTACAAGGTCTGAAATTACCTAAGGCTCCTCTGTGTTTGCAATTCATGTTACAACAGTTTGGCCCCATAAACTATGCTGTCATCATTCACAATGCACAATAAAACATTTACTTTTTAAATTTATTGTAGAAAAGTAATCTAACGTTCAGCATCACACTATTGTGAATAACATTCCAAATTTAGCTGAGTGAAAGTATTTTCTCTCTTACAGCAACTGAAAGTGCAGCGTCTGTGCTGCTGTCATTTGTCACCTGCATGCTCACTTGACGCCACAGCACCCATTTGCTGACCTACTATATGTGCCGTCGCTCTCGTCCCACGTCGCCATCTCTGCCTGAAATCACCTACCTACCTACCACAGCTCAGTCCATGCCTCCGGCTCAGCCTGCAATGACTCAGCTGGTGTCTCATCCGCCTACACGTCTCTGTCTGCAACCACTCACCTGGTATCCCTGTCACTGCCCTCACCCGACATTGTCAGCACTACTTCCCCATCTACCTGCCCACTCTCCTTCCCTCTTCCTTTCCCTGAGCCCACAACAGACATCCTCTACAGATAGTAGCCTCCACCCTTGCATATCCTTCATAGCTCTTCCTTATTTTGCTCTGAGTTTACAATAAAACTTTTAAAATTAGTCCATTGTCTGAGCCTGCTCACTGGTTCATTTCGAGTGTAACATAACGGAGACAGGTTTGGAACATGGGGTGCTTCTCATTAATCTTAAACATCTCCTTTTTTCTCTCACTTGTGTGTTATCCCTACATAATTTTCACTTGCCTTTAAACAAACATGCTACATGCACCATTATTATAACCACAGTAGCTACATCACATTTTCTGTACAAATAAATTGCAAAGCATTAAAGCTGTTAAAACCTGCACACTGGAAGATAGAGGGGAGTTTCAGTTTTATAAAAGACTTGTGATATTTGACCTTTAAGCATCTCAGAATGTTTCATTTAAAAAAATATAGGTCCAAACAGGTAAATGATCTATTACATTCTAAAGAACTTCCAAAAAAGCAACACAGATCACTGTGGATCCAAACTGTTCTGTTATTTCCTCTCTCATTAACAATAATAATAATTTAATTGTGGCCCTTTTCAAGGGCTCATCCTCCCAACAACTGGTTTAAACTTGCTAACTGTATATCATAATAAGAACATAATAGTTTAAACTAGCTGCTTTAAGTAAAAGATCACAGTGGTGATTTGGTGAAGTTTAACAGATTTATATTTTTCATAAATATGTTATTATTATTATTATTATCAGAAATAGGGTTGCATCCATTTTTGTTGTAATTCTACAGCATATTCTGCCAACTTACATGAACCAAGAAGGTTTTATGAGGAGTGCTCCCAGGTAAACAACTTTATTAAGCACCATTCTCCTTAATATATCTATAAACACACACCTACGTGACTGACTGAACATGAACGATCATTTACAGATAGCGCTCCTGAGATCTAATGGGCTGGAGAAGATGTGACAGAGTTTAAAGCTCCATCACATCTGATGAGGGCACACGAGCCACTGTGGCCGTGTGACTCTGACACTTATACAGGGCATCACGGCCAGATGGCAGGGCAGTGACAGCCATGGCTGTGTGGCCATTATGAAATTTATACCCTGCATAAAACTAAGGTTGATGACATTAAAAAACCTTCCCATTCATTCTCAGCTCTGACTTCCAAGCGCCCAGGTAAGTGGAACGCAGCATAAGTGTAATAATAGCATTAGCATCTGACGTGCAGTGAGGCTTCTGTTACCTGCATCATCCATTCAACAGCACCAGAGAACAAATATTTCAATTAACAGGCATTTAAGAGGCACCAAAATCTGTATTGTGTTTTGGTCCAGTAGATACTGATTGTATAGGAACCAGTGTCATATTGGCAGCGGGTTTTGGTACCCATTCCTAGTTATCTATATTACTCCCACCTATGTCAGTCTCAAGTCTGATGGGTTAGTCTGTTCCCAGAGCAAATAAAAAGTCAGCTCACACAAGAGCCTTTTGTAGGAAAGAACATTAGGGTCACGTTAAAAATGTTTGTCAGAATTCTGAGGAAAAGTCAGGATTTTTACAGTGACTCTAATCCTTTTCTGTTCCTTTGTTATTGTGCCCCTGTCCTGTGGAATAACCTTCCAATAGAAACTAGACAGGTTGAATCATTGGAGATTTTTTTTAAGTACAAGCTTATAAACAGATTTTTATGCCTTGGTTTTTACCTAGTGTTCTTGGTTGTTCCTGACTGATTATATATTAGTACTTTTTAATGTATATTTTAGTACTGATACCTGCTAGTTTTATATGTGTGTTCTATGCTTTGTGTGCATGCTTATTTTTGATAATGTACAGTACTTTGTTGAAAGGGGCTATATAAATAAAGTGTTATTATTATTATTATTATTATTATTATTATTATTATTAATAAATATACTTGAATTGAATTGAGTTATTAAGACAGCAATTACTTCATTTCGATTTGTCCGTCTTTCACATCATTGTTTAGATTGTTTAGATTTGCCATGTTTTCATCATCTGTTTTTTGTGTGGTACAGTAAGTAAATGCACAACACAGGTTAAAATGAAGATTATTTATCCTGCTCAAAATAATCATCCCTCAAAGGAGAGATCCCATCTGGGGACTTTAAGAGAGCTTAGCCACTATGCACACACCCAGGTCTGATCAGCCTGTGGTGGGTCAACCCTGACTGAGAGACTCTTGTGATAAAAGTCAGAAACACCCAAGGATGTTGGGGTGCACGCCTGTTGATGTGCTGCAGTACTGGCACTTATTGGTCACCTCCACTCAGGGAGGGAGCGAATCATATGTAGCACTGAACCTTAAGGGATAGTAACAACTAATCCTAAAGTATTATTTCATGTTTGCCAGGGTTATCATTTAGTCTTTATTACTGTCTAGACTAGTTTGCAGTACTGTAGCCTATCCTCACTGA
Organism: Monopterus albus; assembly: GCF_001952655.1. Classification (NCBI taxonomy): domain Eukaryota; kingdom Metazoa; phylum Chordata; class Actinopteri; order Synbranchiformes; family Synbranchidae; genus Monopterus; species Monopterus albus. The sequence continues at coordinate 1,393,139 of NW_018127954.1, forward strand.
TTGTGAATGGAACACCCAAAAAAAAGTCCACAGGCTATGTGTGATCTATAATAAGACTTTTTTTTCTTACCCCAGGTTTCTTGGTGGTGTTCTCTTTTTCAAATTCTAAATTAGATAAATATGTAATAAATAATTATGTGAAATTGTGCCCTTTGTCACAACAGACGTGTCATATTTTCTGTGCTATGAAGTCATCCATAAGTGCGGAAGATTTTTTAATTATTATTAAGGTCAAAGTGTTTATTTGTCATATGCAAAGTTAGGAAACGTATTTCCCTGTACAATAAAATTCTTACTTTGCTGTCCACATGAATGCCACACAATACAAGTGAAACATAAAGTGAAATATAAAGTAGATGAGCAATAACACAAATCTAAATAGGCAGTAAAATCACAAATCTAAGGCACTTTAAAGCAGCAAGTGAAGGAAGCAAATAAAAATACAACAAGAACACAATACAATGTAAAAAGAATATAGACTACATGGGAGCCGTGGAGTGTAAGTACTCAGCAGTGACTGTGCAATTGTGCATATGCGAAATGAGTATGTAAACAGTACAAATGGAATTACATGAGGTAGATCCTGAGTCAGCTGTTTAGGAGTCTGATGGCAGTAGGAAAGAAAGAGTTTTTCAGTCTAGAGGTCCTGCATTTCATAGTTCTGAGTCGCCGACCGGAGGTCAAAGAAGTGAACAGTCCGTGCTGGGGGTGGGTGGGATCTTTGAGGATGGAGGCAGCCTTCCCACACACCCTGCAGTGGTAAATGCTCTGCAGAGAGGGCAGTGGAATCCTGGTGATCTTCTCCGCAGTCTTTACCACTCTCTGCAGGCGCTTGCTGTCCATAGCAGTAGTGCTGCCATACTAGACAGTGATGCAGCTGGTCAAGATGCTCTCAACAATGCAGCTGTAGAAGTTGCTGAGGATCCTAGGCGACATGCCAAACCTCATCAGCCTCCTCAGGAAGTACAGCAGCAGTTGGGCCTTCTTGACCAGCTGTGTGGTGTTAAGTGTCCAAGTGAGGTCCTCACTGATGTGGACACCCAGGTATTTGAAGCTGCTCACCCTCTCCACTTCGAGCCCCTGGATGAACAG
>NW_018127954.1:1394746-1404161 GCF_001952655.1 Monopterus albus
TTTGTGGGTGAGTTTGTGGGGGACAACTGTGTTGAAGGCGGAGCTGTAGTCAATGAAGAGTATCCTGATGTAAGTCTCCATTTTCCAGGTGAGAAAGGGAATAATAGAGGGCAGCCACGATGGCATCTGAGGTGGCCCTGTTGCACCGGTAGGCATACTGCAAGGGGTCCAGGGTGTCCAATATACTGCTCTGGATGTGGGCCAGTACCACACTCTCAAAACATTTCATAATGATTGGGGTGAGTGCCACTGGCCTGCAGTCGTTCAGGCAGGTGATCGGGCTCTTCTTGGGAAGGGGGTCAATGGTTGTGGTCTTAAAGCCTGTAGTCTGTGATGTGCTGCAGGCCTTGCCACATCTGTCCGAAGTCAGCAGTAGAAGAGAAGCCATTCAGCTTCTCTCTGTACTGCCTCTTGGCTGCTGTAATGATTTTCCTCAGTCTGTACTTTGCAGCTTTGTACTCCGTCTCATTGCCTGATCTGAATGCATGAGAGCGATTATGCAGCATGTGGCGTACCTGACTGTTTATCCAGGGCTTCTGGTTGGGGAACCTCCTGACTTGTATGGTGGGCACAATATTGTCAATACAGGTACTAATGTACCCGGTCACATACTCAGCATAGTCCTGTACGCTGACAGAAAAGTCCTCTGAGGTGGCTGCAGCTTTAAACACATTCCAGTCTGTCTGGGAGAAACAGTCCTGCAGGGTGCCTTCAGCCTCTGGGGTCCAGAGTTTAAATTGTTTGGTGACAGGGTTTGTTGGTTTCAGTCTTTGTCTGTAAGCTGGATACAGGAACAAAGAAATGTGGTCCGAGCGTCCAAGGTGGGGGCAGGGTGCGGCCCAGTAAGCACCCCGTATGTTACTGTAAACATGATACAGAGTGTTCTTGCCCTGGGTGGGAATGTTCACATGTTGGTAATATTTGGGAAGTACAGTCCATAGATTGCACTGATTAAAGTCGCCTGCAGCAATCAATATAGCATCGGGGTGAGCTGTCTATAGTGGCATAATGACCTCGTGGAGTTTGCTGAGAGCCGTCGAGGGATTAGCTCTTGGGATAACATACACAGCAGCCAGAAACAGCACTATACTCTCTCCCCGGGGGTGATGGTGATTGTTGTTGGTGTTGTTGCGGGAGCAGACAGTGAGTTGTAGCTCTGGTGATATGAAACCAGTAAATTCCCAGTGGCTGTGTGAGTTGGTGATATCCAGCAATGCCTGTCTGCACTGCATGACATTTGTGCACTGCAGAAAGAGTGAAACATACGCAAAAAAAAGAAGAAAGTGAAGAAAAAGCTGGCATTCGAGAGTGGAATGTGCAAACACGTCTGCCTCGTAGGGCGCCATAATGGTCATATATCATGTTTATGTATTATTATTATTGCTCATGTCTATGTAGGGAACTTTTGGTAATTTAAATAACTTTGGTTGTCTCAATATATGGTGAATGTCATTTTATTATATTACACCACCCAAATGTGTATATCTCCTAATGCCCATTTTAAGTGTCATCCTACGCTGATTTGTACACAATTGGCAGCCATGCAAAGTGATTAATGTTGTATTCTACTTAAAATATCATGGATAAAACAGGAGCAAAAAACAGTTGATGAATAAACATTGATTCCTTGACTGGAGACATCCCTTTGTGCAATGCCCTAATACAATTACATACATTTTTAGCATTAACAATGCAGTATTAAGTTTTACCCTTTGATGGTTTTAGATATATGATGACTGCTGGCAGTTTAAGTGTTAAAGTGTTGTGTCTTTTCTTTTTTTCTTGTGTTTTATCATGGGCTTTAAGAGCCGATTCTGCACAAGTCAGACACTGTCTAACATCACCACACAAACCTTGATGTCAGTGCATGCAGAGGCAGTGTCTACCAGGTGTCTGAAATATTCTCACAGGCTTTGAGTGAGTTAAGTACTGTTGTGGTTCTGCTGTGCCATGACCACAAGGCATGTCTGGAAATGTCTGTATAAGCACTGAAACCTGGCTTCAGATAAATTGTTCAATAACAGACAGGCTACAATTGTTTTTTTCAAACCGCGTTTGGTACAAAATTTTGTTTTGGCGCTTAGACACTGTACAGTTTATTTAGGGCCAAAGAAGTGTCCTTGGCTCACATGGATGCAGGTGATAACAATAAATAAAGAATAAAACCAGTACCAGTTCAATTTCCACATCAGAAACAACTTTAAGAGGAATAAAAAGCAAACAGCTGTGGATTATTAAAACAAATTCATATAAGGAAGTCACTGTTTCAAAGATTTGACTAGTATTGCATGTATCATACAACAGTGAATATGCTACAGATGAAGGTTTTGGCACTTAATATTTTATGCCACCAGTTTATCGTAATAGACTTGGTGTGTTTCAGATGAAGTGTCAGATTGTCTGTAACTTTCTGAAACAGCCAATCTGACATTCACATCCTGTTTAAAGGCAACCATACTGACACTGGTCCTTAAATCCATCCATTACATTGCTCATACTCTTGGACTTGTCCTCCTTTGATTGTGGACATCAAGAACAGATGTAAAAGCTTCAGCCTTTATACATGGTCAAACTACAAGTTGTACAGCCTGGTTTGTTTGACTTGTGTCCAAGTCACCTGACACTTGTGGGAGGAAACTGGAGAAGCCAGAGGACACCCAAACATGAATAACAGTGGTTTCAAACTATGGGAGTACAGATGCTTGAGCAAGCAAATTCTGGTGATTCCGTAGTCTAATGCTACTTGTGAAATACTGAAATTGAAGGTAATAAAATCACTCATGCATAAACCAAAAAATTGTAATTACTGACAGACACACAGCTTTATGAGTTAGATACTCAGTCATGTTAACAGATAAACCTGAACACATTTCTGATGCAAGGGTGTAGGTTTGGTCTGAACAGTGGTAGGGACCTAAGCCTTCTAGACTACAATTTCTTCAAAAAAAATATGAAACATTCTTAATTCATATAGGCTTCCTTAATGTGTGTACATCCAAAACGTTAAGTCTGTGAGTAATTCTAGAGGCAGCAGAACCCCTGGAGTTTCCAAATTGGATTTGTGATGGTAAAGCCAACATCTCAGCCACTATAAATCTCAGAAACACGTATACAAATCATCTTGAATTATGGATGGCCATATGCCATGCAGTGCCACTCTCATACGGAGGAGTGTTCGATAAATGTTGAGACAAAAAGGAAGGAAAGGAGAGAATGATGACATAAAAAAGTTGCAAGAGGCACAAAAGAGAGACAGGCTTGGGAGGGAAGGCACTAAAACACCCCCATAGCGGTAAACATATTTCATTCAGTAATGTGAAAAACAAAACACTGAATCAGACATACAGTAATTCTGAAAGGCCTTGCTTAACCTCTAGAGTCCTGAGCTTTGGAAACCCAAGCTGTGCGGTCCTCATATGAGGACGCAGGGACTCTAGAGGATAAAGAGTGCAACCAGACAAAAGTAAGAAGAGGGTGGAGAGATGGAGAGAGTGTACAGCAATGAAGGTCAATGGCAGAAATAGAGTCTGATGAGTCAAACTGCTGTGAGCAGGTGTTGATCAGCTAATAGCATACAGCACACAACACTTGGAACTCATTTAGTATTTAGTATAAGACTTCCTGATTAGGGAGCTCCTAGATACTGTATGTGTATTATACTAATGTAGCCTTGAGCTACTAGCCTCAAGCATATGTATATGATGAATGGGCTACAGAGGTATAGGCCCAGCTCAGTTCCTTAAGATTTCTTTGTAATTTATTAACTTGTACTTTTCAGTCTCCCAAAGTCCTTATGCAATTGTTTTCACACTTTGACAAGATCTTTTTAATAGATGGGACATGGCCAGCCAAGTTGTTGTGAGTGCAGTCCGTGAGTGAGCGGGTCTACAACGAGACAGAAGTTTACAATGTCAGAAAATGTTGATGCTGAAAATAAAGTATTCATAAACATGCCTTTATTCTACCTTTCTTCTGCAAATGTAGTGAGGTTAGTATTCTGCTCTGCGCCAAGTCGGCGGTGGCTGTGAAAAGTTAAATGCTGCTACAAAATATAATATATAGGTGGTTAAATGCAAATTTAAGTTGGCCTTACACTAGAAGACTATGATAAGACTCAAAAATGACTTTTAAATGACCAAAGGCTGACACCTCATGCCTAAAGACAATGGGTCATTAGTCAGTTTTTATTCATAGACTATGATTTTGCAAAAACTGGAAAACATGGTCACTATTTGCAAAACTGCAGCTAGAGTTCTCTGGAGACTACTTCCCATATGCTCCTGTGTTAGGCTAAAGCTACACTTGTGTGTGTGGTGTTTCACTTGGAAAAAAACTGCCAAAAAGAAAAAGAGAACTTAATGCAGAATGTGGACACGACCCTGCTAGGGGACAGTGGGGTCTGTCCACCCTCTCTGTTGGCAGTACAAACTGGATGACACATCAAACAGACACTCTTGCTCCCTCTGCACCTCCAGCAGTTTCTCCTCCTTTGTAACAGTCAAACAAAACAGTTGTTTCCGAGGCGCCAAGTCACCGGAATCTCCTACATATTTACCCACAGATGTATTATGTACAGTATTTAGTGCTGTTTCTGTACCCTCTATGCTGCTTTCTGTTTGGTGCTGGAGAGGGCTCACCTATTGGTTGTTTAAGACTTTCACATCACTGTTTGCATGAGCTAAGACTAAAGACTTATGATAATATTAAATGTTTGTTTTTATTGGATCAGCATAACCAAGAAAAAGACTGACTTAAAACACAAAATGACTGATAAGACATGAGTGCGACATGACTGTAGCAAAACTCTCATCACTTTAATGCAACTTTAGAAATTTGTCTGCAACTCATCAGTCATTCAAGATTTATGTATATAACACCTTTCAAAGGAGTTCCTGTATTTCAGAGTGCTTTACAGATGATATTAAGGCACAATAAGGCAATAAGGGATAAAAGGATAACAATAATAATAAAACATTTTCATGGTGCAAGATATATCTATTGGATGCACTGGAATACATCATCAGTGATGTTCCTGGGTTCACTGGGGGTTTCAAATCTTTCAACATCAAACCCCCTCACCCATGTGACCCAGCTGGGGCTGATCAGACCCAGGTTGCATCCCAGCATCTGCCTGCCACGGCCCTGCCTTCTTGAGCCATAGCCACCTAGATACTCTCTCTGTGGCTTCTGCTACTGATCTCAACGCTTTCCTCTTGGCCTCTCCTGTGATACCCAGCATGCCAAACACTTTGAGGATCGAGCATCCTGCAAAGCCTCTGCACCCCACTTTGACTGGCTCAAACTACAGTAGTTACTGGAACGTCCCGTGCTTCCTTTTCTTTGGCCTCCTGCATGTGTTTTTCCCAGGCAACTGTGAGCTCCAGCATGATTACCTGCTTCATGGAGTCAGAAGAAATGATAATATCTGGTTGGAGCATTGTTTATGCTATGTGGTCTGGGAACTTCAGCTGTCTTCTGAGGTCTACCTATAGTGCCCAATCTGTGGCTAAATGTCAAATGCCAGGTGGTGATTTTAGCTGCTGGTTTGATTGGGGCTTTTCTCCAGCCTGTTTGCTTGTTGGTTTCTGACTCTTGTTCACACTAATGGCTTTTTCGATGCACTCAGCAACTACTTTCAGAACCTGGCTATGATGCTAGTGGTACCTCCCTTTGCTCATGGCCTTTGGGCAACTTGCTGAGGGGATCTTCCAGTGACCCTCTCCCATGGCACAGCTGGCAGGAGTGGGCCTCAGTGGCCTTTTGTTAAAACTCATTTTATAAATATATCTGCATAGCTGAGAAAAAAACCTTGATCAACACAGAGTAAAAATGTTGACATGTAATAGTCCGAACCTCAGCTTGGGATGATGTTAACTAACTGGAATTTTAATTGCAGGGCCCTGGTTTACACTGAAATGTACAAAAACCAGATACTCCCGGTTTTACAGAACAAAATGGCCCAACCCGATCAGAATGTGACAGAGTACCTGGTTGTGGGTTGGGTTGGTCATACTGTATATACAGTATCTGGACTTGGCTTTTTAACTGCTCACGCTCCCTGCTTTCCCCACTTTCCTGTACTGTACAGTATTTACAGTAACTACTGAAACAGTAGTACACTATAAAATCTGAACAATCTTAAACCTTTCTGCATTTGTTTGCAGTATACTGTTTTTAAAATGTAGCCTGTTCAGCTTAAGTTTTATAACTAATAACATTCAGGACATGTGGCCTTAACAAAGAGATGACTAGACATTTTTCATGGTAGGGGTATTGAAGTCAGCAGTAGGTTTTCAGGAAATCTCAGCTGGCTGAATGTTTCATTAGATGCAGCAGCATACCTACGCGGGAGATGTTTGTGTTGCATGGCATAGGTCCCAGAGGTGTGGACCTGAGACACTGGCTCCAGACCAAAGTTAGAACATACTGCAGAGGCAGAGGAAGGCTATTTGCTCTTGCACCTCCCAGCATAGTCTCCACCTGACCATGCAGTTTTCATTGAGAACACATACTGTAGACCAATTATCTCATTATTTTCCATTTCATGTTTTAGATTTTTCTCTTTTTATTTTTTTGTTCTACAAATTTCTACTGCCTCTATGAAACTTGTTGCTGCAGTATTTTCTGGCAGAGTTCAAGGCTTCACGAATTCCTTGCTGACCTTTCAGACTGACCTGGTACATTTATCAGAGTGGTTCCTCCATCTACTGGCTGTCTCCTCAACACCACTAGTGTCTGGACTGTCTTTGCTGTTTTACTACCCTCATTGGGCTGCACCTGGGCTGCATGTTTTAACAAAGCCTCTAAAGCTCTTCTGTATATCAGCTTCACATAGAAGCTCTTATTCACCTCAGCTTGAATTCTCTGTATTGCCAAAAAATGTCATATTATGACAGAACTGACAGTTTACAACAAAAACAACTGGCAGGCAGATTACCTGTCACCATCTGACTTTTGCTGGTCTGCTCTGAAAATGGCAAAAACCAGAAACTGTCCAGTTAAAAGTGATGCTTGAAGAAGAAACAAACCCGAATAATTTGTTAGAATCTTAACATACTGTATGCGTCCTCTCTCTAAAGCGCCTGAATATCGTGAATATTTTCTCCTTTGACGTAAACCTATACAGTACTGTGTGTTATTAGCTGAGAAATGCTTGCAAAGCATTGTACCACTTCTGGCAGAATGTACTGATGCAGGTTCAGTAGCTGTGACTGCATAAACAGGGAGAGGGGCGCATCTGTACATAAAAACAAACCAAACATACCAGAGAGAGTTGTTTGGGTACCATGACTTTAGAAAAGAATAACCAATAACCATTTCAAATTACTGTATGCATCCAGGTTAGCAGGTGATCATGGTCTGTCACTCTATATTAGTGGGGACATTTTTGCATAGAGGTCATTCTTTTCACAAAAACTCGGATCCTCTGTTATAAAACCTAAACTTTTGGTAGTTTTTCTATAAGAGATGCAGGCATCCTGAGAATCCAATAAAAAGAAAATCACTTCCAGCTTTTCTCGTTTTGAGGGGTCGCCACAGCGAATCGTCACACTGACAACTCACATGTTGGCATTTGGCACACGTTTTACACTAGATGTACAGGAATACAAACATGGCATCTGTGCGGGAAGAAATATTATTGTATTTACTCCATTCAAGGAAACAGTTTAAATTTCATTCCAAGTGTTTTCATTTGAATCCCTGTCAAAAGATAATTATAGTCCCCAAGCCCCAACACTTAGTTTGATGCCCATGTTTGCACTGCAATATACTCTTTTGTTGAAATGTTTGAGATCGTCTAAAAAAATACAATTTTATAGTCTAATGTAGGACAGAGGACATTGATAGATGTACCTAAAATGACTTGCTCTGTATGATAGTATGATGACTTAAAGGCCTAACCAGAAATTGGGGCTGCAAATTAGTTTTAGCTAGATGCCCTAAATGCAAAATGTCAGTTGCTCTGTCTGCCTGTGTGTGTCAGTGCTTCTGTGTTTGCCGCTGTAAAATTAACAAATAAATAAATAACTATTTCTGCATAAGTTTATTGGTATGACACCAGTCAGGCACAATAAAAATGCTAGAAAGTGGAAAGAAGCTTAAAAATGACATTGCACTGCATGGCTTTGGAGGGAGAAATATGAAGGAAAGTGACAGTTGTCACATGGAACAAATAAGTGGTGGTGTTCCAGTTAAATGACAGGATGTGGAGACACCCACTCAACACTGGAACCTGTTGACAATGCACTGCAGATCAAGGAAGAGGAATGAGAGACAGTACAAGGAAGAGTTTGACAGGAGGGACTGAGAGGAGGAAGGAAGTGATGATGCTGCTGTGAATTTTCCTACTCAACAGTGGGACCCTGCTGAATACATCACATAAAAAGTAAAACTATTTGGGATTAAGGAAAAATCACATGGATACTGTTTCTCATTACTTCAAAGGGACATAATGTTTCAACACCCAGAAATATTTATCTTAACAGATCATTTTGTGACTCAAAGCAAAAGCTAAAATCAGATGAAAAGGAGCAAGGAATGCGCCTGTTGGAGGAATATGGCACTTGCAAATACATTAAGGGGACATTTATTTATTTCAAATTTGGCACTGATTAGTTTTTGGTCAGTGACCTCACATCAGTTCCATTCCTGTGAATTTGACTGGTTGGTGGAAGCATACAGCCACAAAGTGGTAATTCTAGTTTTCATTGTCAACTGAATAACTAATGAATATCTGTGTCTCTATTTTATTTTCATTGTATTGTTGGAATATATTTGAGTTATCAAAGTAATAACAGTTATTAGTTGACAATGAAAATATTTGTTAGGTGCAGCATTAAACTGTGCTGAAAGTAAATGTTAATGGCATAAAGTGGCACAGTGAAATTCATTCCTGCCTCTTTTTGCAATTTCACCTATAGTTTTAAAATCTTGGCAATGTAGTTGCTACTTGCTGGTTGGGGTGAGTGGATAGAGGAGAGAGAAAAGCAACAAGACACAACAAACAATCAAACACTGGTCAGGTTGATGTGGCCGGTGACTGCTCATCAGAAACGTAGAGCTGCAGAGCCAGAGCAACCTGCAGAAAGGTACAGGGAGAGAGAGAGAGAGAGAACACACTATGGGAGAGAGGAGACACAAAGTTAGTGATGTGTAATGGTGGCATATAAGTGCGAGGAGAGGAGAGGAGAGGAGAGGAGAGAAACTCAGAGCATCATGGGGGCCCCCCAGCAGTGTAGGCCTATAGCAGCAGGGTCACCTGATCCAGCCCTAAATATAAGCTTTATCAAAAAGGAAAGTCTTAAGTCTAATCTTAAAGGTAGAGAGGATGTCCACCTCCCAAACTGAGACTCGGAGTTGGTTCCATAGGAGAGGAGCTTGATAGCTAAAGGCTCTGCCTCCCCTTATACTTTGT
>NW_018127954.1:1404415-1426793 GCF_001952655.1 Monopterus albus
ATCCCAGCCGCTTCACACTCGGCTGCAAACCACCCCAGTGCATGCTGGAGGTCCTGGTTTGATGGGGCCAACAGGACAACATCGTCTGCAAAAAGCAGAGACGAGATCCTGTGGTCCCCAAACCGGACTCCCTCCGGCCCCTGGCTGCACCTAGAAATTCTGTCCATAAAAATAATGAACAGAACCGGTGACAAAGGGCAGCCCTGCCGGAGTCCAACATACACTGGAAACAAGTCTGACTTACTGCCGGCAATGCAAACCAAGCTCCTGCTCCGGTCATACAGGGACTGGACAGCCCTTAGCAAAGAGCCCCGGACCCTGTACTGCCGGAGCACCTCCCACAGGGCGCTGCGAGGGACACGGTCGAATGCCTTCTCCAGATCCACGAAACACATGTGTACTGGTTGGGCAAACTTCCATGAACCTTCTGCCACCCTGAAGAGGGTATAGAACTGGTCCAGTGTTCCACGGCCAGGACAAAAACCGCATTGTTCCTCCTGAATCCGAGGTTCGACTATCGGTCGAATTCTCCTCTCCAGTACTCTGGCATAGACTTTCCCGGGGACGCTGAGGAGTGTGATCACCCTATAGTTGGAACACACCCCAGTCTGCCAGTCCAGAGGCACTGTCCCCGGAGGCTTTTTAGGGAATTATTGGGACATCCTGATAGTAAAGAGTTACAGTACTCCAGCCTGGAAGTAACAAATACATGGACCAGTTTTTCAGCATCACTTTGATTTTTGTGATATTTTGTAGATCAAATAAGGCAGTCCTAGAGACTTGGTTTAGTGTGATTTAAAGGACATATCCTAGTCAAAAAAGACTCCAAGGTTCCTCACAGTAGTACTGGACACAAGAGCTATGTCATCTAGAGCAACATGGCAAACAGTCAACTACATTAAAGTATAGTAGAGGTCAAGCTAACCTATAACACACTAGACAGCTGGGAACTTGCTAGATAGCCACATAGGTTGTCAAAGCTTCCTTTTGTCTTCTTTAAATTGTGTTGTTGTCTCCCCCTGTCATTTTGTTGTCAAATCAGTAAATTAACAAAAGTGGCCAGTTATTCTGTCAGAACTGTTTGTCAGATGGTTGGATGGCCTTCCAGTGTGGCCACTGCAAACAGCTTCAAAGCGCTTTTGATTTTCTGTGTATGAGCCATTTCTTTTCTAGTAGAACCCAGCCAAGGCTTGGTCACTAATGGGACAATAGGTTTACCATGAAAACCTATTTTATAAGTTTCAGGAAACCATTCCTCTTTTGTGGAGCTGTATGTACTCTGACACACAAGGTAAATAAGAAAATATGTGTGCAGCACACTCATAAAGTGGATATGACACAGCAACAAGGTTTGATTGTTTGCTGCATTTTGGGCTCCCAGGGGGCAAAATTTGAAATACTGATGTGACTGAACCTTTACCCAGCAAACAATTATGTTAGTGTGGCCTATCTTTCACCTAATATAGATTAACCCAGTGGCCTACCTGTCCTACATTAAGATGTTCTTGTTTGTATGTATTTAGTGTATACTTTTCCCCTGACCTGAGGAGGACAGGTTTGATCCACACACTTACCATTATCACTTGTAATGGCTACCGTGTAGTAGATGTGCATGGCTTTGGCTGTCCTGCTTTTCTCTTTATGTAGGTTGTTCAAGCTGCTTTGTGTTGAGAAAGTGTCAAAAGGTTACACTCACTAAATTGTTGCAGTCTACTAAAACAAAAAATAAAACTAACAAAAAATAAATACATTGAATAACTAAAAGTAATACATGAAAACAAAAATAAAACAAATGAATCTTATAACTCAACATGGCCATTGTTGTCTCCCACGTGTGTATCATCCGTGGCTAATGAGACCTGCCAGTCATATCACCTCCGCCTACACACTCCCTAATCTACCAGATTAAGACTGATTCATCCATAGACATGGTTTGTTTGAGTAAAGGAAAATATCTTGAATATAATTTATATATGGAAAATAAACTCACCAGCCACTTTAATAGGTACTCCAGTACAATTGTATGCAACTCAATGCAACACTTCCACCTTAACATCTGTGTTTATGAAGCTCAAAATGTTTCAGTTTTTGGTGAAATTGTCATAAAATTGTCATAGTTAAAAGGTGGTATTTTACTGGACTACATTGTATTTAGAGGTGTTCCTAATATTCTGACCCTCTCATGTATGTAGCTGGGGAAGACAAAATATAAAGACACTTTCATAGTACTTTGCTGGCAAAGCAAGTACTAAATTTGTCTTATAGAAAAAAAATCCTAATATCTCATCACTTTTAATGGATGTGGAAAAATAAATGAGAAAGTTAGTGTGTTAGTTAGTGTGATACGCACTAGCCTTCCTTAATGATGTGCCTCTTGCTCACATTTCTCATCATTTTCTACAAGTATGTGAAACTCTCTAGACATCTTCCTGTACAGCAGAATGATAAGTCACACTTAAGAAGCAGGAGGTGACAGAAAGCAGCTCACAGGCACTTCAGTATTTAACGCTGATCCTTGATTTGACATTTCAGTTATTGTGATACATAGGAGGAGAAGGAGCCATGTAAGAGTGAGGGGAATCAGTGAGTTGCCTTTCTCTCTGCCTCTCCATCATTGTCACTAGTTTTCTGAAGCATCATATTTTAATATAGCAAATAATTAAATTGTGAAACCTGTGAAACAGCCAGTATATTAGAGAGACTCTTTACAAGCTTGGTGCATTGTCACTGCTGTTTGTGTATATAAAGAGTGTGTTTATTGGTGTATGCATTAGAGGGTGGCTCAGTATGTGTGTGTCTGGAAATACTTAAGAATGTACAGTATGTCTGCCTGAATATGGAAGCATTTAAGAACAGATGAAGGGTGATTCTGTGTGTGTGTGTGTATGTGCATGCTCTAATCCCTCTATTTTCTTCAGAATTGGACAGAAAATGTCAGCAATTCAAAGCAATTAGAGTGCAGACCCCACATTCATCTAGCTTTACTGTGTATATGTGATCTGTGCTCCCTTACACACTGAAGTCAGAAGTTCACACACACTTAGGCTGAAGTCATTAAAGCAGATTTTTTAACCACTCCACAGATGTCATGTTAAACTTTGTTATTGGCAAGTCTGTTATGACATGTACTTTATGTATGACACAAGTAATTTTTCCAGCAGTTGTTTACAGATAGATTATTTCACTTATAATTCATTATATCACAATTCTAGTAAGTCAGAGGTTTACATACACTCAGTTGACTGGGCCTTTAAACAGCTTGGAAAATTCCAGAAAATGATGTCATGGCTTCTGATTGGCTAACTGACATCATCTGAGTCAATAGGAGGTGTAGCAGTGGATGTATTTTAAGGCCTACCTTTAAACTCAGTATCTCTTTGTTTGACATCATGGGAGAATCAAGAGAATGCAGCCAAGACCTCAGAAAAAAACAGGACCTCCACAAGTCTGGTTCAATCTTGGGAGCAATTTCCAAATGCCTGAATGTACCACGTTTATCTATACAAACACTACTACACTAGTATAAACACCATGGGACAACACAGCCATCATACCACTCAGGAAAGAAATGCGCTCTGTCTCCTAGAGATGAACAGACTGTGAACAGTACAAATTAATCCCAGAACAATAGCAAAGGACTTTGTGAAGACACTGGAGGAAACAGGTTCCAAAGTAAGTCCTATATCAACATAACCTAAAGGCTGCTCAGCAAGGAAGAAACCACTGCTCCAAGACCGCCATAAAAAAGGCAGACTACAGTTTGTAGTTGCACATGGGGACAAAGATCTTACTTTCTGGAGAAATGTCCTCTGGTCTGGTGAAACAAAAATTGAACTGTTTGGCCACAATGACCATTGTTATGTGTGGAGGAAATAGTGGGACGCTTGCAAGCCAAAGAACACCATCCCAACGATGAAGCACAGGGGAGGCAGCCTCATGCTGTGGAGCTTTGCTGCAGGAAGGGCTGGGGAATTTCACAAAATTGATGGCATCATGAGGAAGGAAAATTGTGGCTATACTGGAGCAGTATCTCAAGATATCAGCCAGGAAGTTAAAGCTTGGTAACAAATAGGTCTTCCAAATGGACAACGACCCTGAGCAGACTTCCAAAGTTGTGGTAAAATGACTTAAAGAGCCCATGTCATGCTCATTTCCAGCTGTTTAATGTTTAATCTTGGGTACCTCTAGATTAGCTTTGCACCCATCACAACTCTAAATAGTCTGTAATTATTTCGGAATGATAAAACCTGAGAGCCTCTTCCTAAAACGATAGGATAGTTTGTGAACATGCATAGCTTGTTGTTGTGTTAAAATCTGTCCTCATTGAGATGTGTTTTCCCAAACCTGAATCCTAACATTATCCTAACAACAACCACTGGTGGGGGGGTTACATGAAGCCAAGTTTTGAACAGGGGAAACACATCTCGAAAGGGGAACAAAAAAACACTGACAAATAAGTTAGGTTTTTGACAATGACAAGTGGATAGCATGACAAACTACAACATCATTAATTGTTTGAATTTCTCCTCCACAGGTAAATAAAGAATGGTATGTGTACCCATGAGAAATCACAGACAGCAGACACATTGGCTTCAAGCAGTCAATACAAATAGGTACTGTGCTCCAGGGGAATCCAGCATTGATGAGCTGATCATTCACCACTGCAGGGGCCTTCACTGGCTGGCTACTTGTAGGTTAGACCCAGTTAGGTAAAGCAGTGAGTCCCTGTACAGGAACATTCCCGGACATGCAGTAACCTCAGGCCCTGTATTTGTTTTCACATCCTCTGGTCACAGTGCAGCAGCAGGAGCGAAAATATATCTTCAAAATCGGTCGAAAAATGTCGCTTTTACAATGACACTAGTGGATGTCAGGCAAGCTCACATGAATGCGCAACTGCCTGGAGATTATGACAATTAAAGGAAATCCTTAAACTATCACGTAAGACTAAATTTTGTTAGAAAAAATGTTTGAGAGAAGTACTAGAACATACATTCACCTCAGTTTTTAAGCATTAGGTCACGTTTAAGATGACAATTCAATGTTGTAACATTGTAAATAAGTCAGAAAATAAGGAAAAGCATGCCATGGGCTCTTTAAGGACAACAAAGTCAAGGTATTGAATTGGCCATCACAAAGCCCTGACCTCCATCCAGTAAAATGTTTGTGGGCAGATCTGAAAAAGCATGTGAGAGCAAGGAAGCCTACAAACCCGATTCAGTTCTACCAGTTCTGTCAGGAGGAATGGGCTAAAATTCCAGCAACTTATAGTAAGAAACCTGTGGAAGACATCCTGAAACATTTGACCCAAGTTAAACAATTTAAAGGCAATGCTACCACAAACTAATTGAGTGTATGTAAACTTCTGACCCATTGGGAATGTCATGGAAGAAATAAAAGCTAACATCAATCTTTCCCTCTACTATTATTCTGACATTACACCTTCTTAAAATAAACTAGTGATCCTAACTGACCCACAGTAAGACAGGGAATGTTGATAGGATTCAGTGTCTGGAGTTGTGAAAATCTGAGCTTAAATGTATTTTGGTAAGGTGTACAGTGGTGTGAAAAAGTGTTTGCCCCCTTACTGATTTCTTATCTTTTTGCATGTTTGTCACACTGTAATGTTTCAGATCGTCAAACAAATTTATATATTAGTCAAAGATAACACAAGTAAACACATCATGCAGGTTTTAAATGAAGGTTTTTATTATTAAGGGAAAACAAAATCCAAAACTATAGAGCCCTGTGTGAACAAGTGTTTGCCCCCTAAACCTAATAACTGGTTGGGCCACCCTTAGCAGCAACAACTGCAATCAAGCGTTTTCGATAACTTGCCATGAGTCTTCCACAGCGCTGTGGAGGAATTTTGGCCCACTCATCTTGGCAGAATGGTTGTAAGTCAGCCACATTGGAGGGTTTTCGGGCATGAACCGCCTTTTTAAGGTCATGCCACAGCATCTCAATTGGATTCAGGTCAGGACTTTGACTAGGCCACTCCAAAGTCTTCATTTTGGTTTTCTTCAGCCATTCAGAAGTGGACTTGCTGGTGTGCTTTGGATCATTGTCCTGCTGCAGAACCCAAGTTCGCTTCAGCTTGAGGTCACAAACGGATGGCCGGACATTCTCCTCCAGGATATTTTGGTACACAGCAGAATTCATGGTTCCACTTATCACAGCATGTCTTCCAGGGCCTGAAGCAGCAAAACAGCCCCAGACCATCACACTACCACCACCATATTTTACTGTTGGTATGATGTTCTTTTTCTGAAATGCGGTGTTACTTTTACGCCACACATAATGGGACACACACCTTCCAAAAAGTTCAACTTTTGTCTCGTCTGTCCACAGAGTATTATCCCAAAAGTCTTGGGGATCATCAAGATGTTTTCTGGCAAAACTGAGACGAGCCTTTATGTTCTTTTTGCTCAGCAGTGGTTTTCGTCTTGGAACTCTGCCATGCAAACCATTTTTGCCCAGTCTCTTTCTTATGGTGGAGTCATGAACACTCACCTTAACTGAGGCAAGTGAGGCCTGCAGTTCTTTGGATGTTGTTGTGGGGTCTTTTGTGACCTCTTGGATGAGTTGTCGCTGCGCTCTTGGGGTAATTTTGGTCGGCCGGCCACTCCTGGGAAGGTTCTCCACTGTTCCATGTTTTCGCCATTTGTGGATAATGGCTCTCACTGTGGTTCGCTGCAGTCCCAAAGCTTTAGAAATGGCTTTATAACCTTTTCCAAACTGATAGAGCTCAATTATTCTCTTTCTCATTTGGTTTTGAATTTCTTTGGATCTCGGCATGATGTCTAGCTTTTGAGGATCTTTTGGTCTACTTCACTTTGTCAGGCAGGTCCTATTTAAGTGATTTCTTGATTGCGAACAGGTGTGGCAGTAATCAGGCCTGGGTGTGGCTAGAGAAATTGAACTCAGGTGCGATAAACCAGTGTTTTGACAGGGGGGCAAACACTTGTTCACACAGGGCTATATAGTTTTGGATTTTGTTTTCCCTTAATAATAAAAACCTTCATTTAAAAACTGCATGATGTGTTTACTTGTGTTATCTTTGACTAATATATAAATTTGTTTGACGATCTGAAACATTACAGTGTGACAAACATGCAAAAAGATAAGAAATCAGTAAGGGGGCAAACACTTTTTCACACCACTGTATGTAAACTTATGACTTCAACTGTACACACACAAATACATACACTGGAGGTAGACAAAAGCCATCATAAACACACACTAAACTCGAAGAAGGGGAATATTTCTAAGAAAGATGGTTATTATTATCATTTTATGGTTTTGGGAAATACAATAATATACTTTCTTTCTGAGAATGAATGAAAAAATCAGTATCATGCCTGTCATATCATGTCTTCATGTTTGTGTGTTAAGATCCACTGGGATCTGAACAGTTTTATCTTAGCTTAGCATAAAGACTGGAAGCAGGGAAAGCAAGTAGTCCACCTATGTCCAAATTTTTTTTTTTAAGTTACCAATATCTCTGAATCTGTCTCAATTTCAGCATGTATCTTTTTTTAAGTTTAAGTTAATCTGCCAGGCATTTTAATCAGCTGATTGCAGAGAGGCAGACAGGAAACAGGGGAGATGGAGACCTACAGCAGAGCTGTCAAGATCAAAGATTTTTATTGTCAATTCACTACATGTGCAGGACATACAGAAAAATCGAAATAATGTTTCTGTCTCACCTAATGTTGAATGCCCATACCATTTAAGAAACTAAAATAGAATAAAAGTAGAGTAAGCATAGAATAAATTGAATATGAAAACTGAATTAAACTGAATTAAAGTAATAAGGATAAACTAAATGGTACAACCTAAGAGGCTATGAAGAAACTCAAAGCCACGTGCAAACAGTGACAGTAGTGCAAATAATAACAAGAAGATTGTCAGTGGTCAGAGCTGAATTGCTGATGTTGAATTGCAGTTTTGATGCACTTGTCTGCTTTAGATGTTTTTACATTCTTGTCTATATGTTTTTATGCTGTTTTTGAAGAGTATTTACCAGTGTCTTGCAGAACTGTATCTGATTTCAGCTGTATTTCTTCACGGTTGAAATTATAATTCTTTATATTTGCTTTATATATACTTACCAGCTCAGGTTCTATGCTGTAAACATTTTCTCTTCTTTACCAGCTCCCTCTCTTATATTTCTCCACCCTATTCATATCTTTAACCTTGACTCTCATGTTTTATCTCTTTTTCTATGGTTGAGAAAGATGAATCAGATGAATCTCTCCTCCTGTCCATTTCAACTGTCTATTGAGTGTCATGTCTCCAGGGACTTCCATTTTTTACTGACATGTGGCACAGATGCATGCCCCAGCATAGAGTTGGTGAGAATGGGAGAGAATCTAAATAATGAACAAATCAACACCTCATAGTTCCATATTCTATACACATAATGCACATCAAATCACATTGCTAGCTGGAATGGATCTGTGAGAGACAGAGATAGTCTGTGTGCATGTGTTTTGCATTTAAATTTATTTTAAGCTGCAGTTAAGCATATGTGTAGATTTAAAGCATTCAAGCCTGTGTTTGTTCGTGCTTGATCTGAAGTGTAGGTAAGTCGCTATGATTAAAGCAGACATGGTTGATTTACTTCACATATGAGTAGGTGCTTGGATGTCTGTCTATGTGTGTGTATATTTTATTCATTATTCCATTTCACTGAAGACCATCATGTGAAAAAAAATGTTTTCTGACTTAAGGAGAAAGGTTTAAAACAATTTCCAAATTTCCAAACAAATCCTAAGGTCTTCATTTAAAGCCATATACATGGTCTTCAGTACTGTATTATATTATATTATATTATATTATATTATCAGCCTATGATATATTAGAAGAAACAATATCAAAGGCATGAAAAATATTGAATTCTTTTAATGTTCTGGTGAAAAGGAGACCTTCACAGATCTTTACTTCTTGGAAACAGTGTATCCTGAATGGTGACTATATGCTGTGCAAGTTAAAAGTCAAAATCAATAAAACCATCATGCAGCAAACCAGCTTTCTACCTTTCCTCACTAATGTGTCAGGCTGATATTCTATTGGTGTGCAGTGTGTTCTACAATCTGGCATGGTCTATTCACTCAATTCACTGTTTTCAAGGTAAGGTCTATTCATCGTAAGACTAACTCAACATACTTACTTTGCTTATGTGTGTTAAGGATGTAGAGGAGGCTCTGAATGGCAATATGAGTTCACTGTTAAAATTTTGTCCTGTAATTTGTTTCTATATGTGCAGTTGATCACAACTAAAAGTATGTTCAAACAAAAACCCTTGCTCAACTTTACCCCCACACAAGTCGATAATATTGTTGTGCTGCAGCCTCCCTGCGTACAATACTTGATACTGTTGCCCCTCTGAAAAAGAAGGCAGTGAAACAGAGGAGGCTAGCCCCATGGTACAACACTCTGAGTTGCCTTCAACAACTGCTTCACCTAAATAAACATGTCTCTTAGACCTCATTTCCCCATATCTCAAAGTGATGCTGAAAAACTGGTCCATGCATTTGTTACTTCCAGGCTGGAATACTATAATTCTTTACTATAGAATGTCCAAATAACTCCATAAAAAGCCTCCAGTTAATGCAAGTGCTGCTCAATGGGGATTTGTTGGGTTTTTCCTCTACAATAATAATAATAGTAAGGTCTAGACCTTACTTTGTAAAGTGTCCTGAGATGGCTTTTGTTCTGATTTGATGCTATACAAATAAAATTGAATTGTATTGGTTTCATGGATTGTGCCTACAAAGATGAAATTCACAAACTGTCAACATGATGCTCTGCAAATAAGTTGACCTGGAACATCAAACCAAGGAACTCATCATAGATTTCAGGAAGTGCAGAGCTGATTACCTCCTATTATACATCAGCAGAGATGGGTTGGAAAGGGTTCACAGTTTCAAATTCCAGGGAGCCCATACATCTGTCAGCTAGACTGCTAACACAACAACTATTGTTGATAATGAACAGCAACATCTACACTTTGTGAAGCTAATGAGGAAAAACAAATTAAATGGGAAATTGCTGGTGGCTTTCTACCACTCCTCCATAGAGAGTCTCCAATCATATTGCATTACAGTGTGGTTTGCTGCCTCCACAACAGCAGACAAAAATGCTCTTTAAAGGGTAATAAATATAGCACAAAAATCATAGGCTATTCTTTCCCTTCCCTGGAAGATATCGCCATCGCATGTTACATGTACATATTCAGAGTGCAAAACATCATAAAAGACTCTTCACACCTTGGATACTAGCTGTTTGACCTGTTGCCCTCAGGTTGGGGCTACAGGTCAAGGTACTCCCATGTGCTTTTGGTTCATGCTTAAAACTTGTTGTCAAGTCTTTGTGACTGTTGTGTTATTTCACTTTTAATTGGGATATTTATTTATTTATCTTATCTTGCACCATGGTAGTGGCACTCAAATTTCATCTAAGCATGATATACTGTCATTAGAGGCTTTCTTCTTAAGAATACATATGTTTAAATGGGTTGATTAAGATCTGTATTATTCATTTTATATATATATTACTGCTTTTACTGTTAGCTTTAGCATCTGCTAAATAAATCAATAATCAAGGATTATATTGTTTTATTACAGTATCATTTCAAAAAGGCCTTTTTAAAGTTTTAACCGCCTCTTGTCAACGATGTAACTGTGCCAGTTTGAATGGAAAACAGGTTTCCTTAGCAGTAAAAGTATACTTAAAATTAAAATATTTTCCAGCAACCACAATAGCTGTTCCAATAGGGGGAAGCTGTCATCCCTCGGCTGTGTATGTTTGCTGGCTTTGACCCTAGACTGTATTAATGACCTGAAAGTGTTATGTGCCTAATCAGTATCTGGTTTTGTGTTATCGTTTGTGTCTGACCAGTGCACTAATTAAAGAGACTGTTTTACTTATCCTAGTCTAGCTATATAATTGAGTTCACCCCGTGACATCATCGGCAGCTTTACGCATCGATCCTGACAATTAATCATTTAATCATATCTTACCACTTTAATGCAAGCTGGACTCTTAAACTGGAGTCCATGGTAACACTGCAGTTCTTCCTCAAGGTTCTCTTTTCCAACAGAGCCAGTGAGGCCTCATCACAAGGCACTTATAATCTAAAAATTGTTACAGGAAAATGAAAGTGCGCTCTATTTTCCTGCCAGTGCAATTTCTGCGCTGCTTCAAATGCAGTCCTTGTACAGTTTTCTTCAGGCACATATACTTTTTGTTATGCATTGGTGTGTTTGGTATTTTCCTACCATGAATGAATGCCCTAATGCTTCATCCGGAAGGGCATCCGGCATAAAACATGGCAAGTTTAACATGCGACTTAGGTGGCAACTAGTGATTCACTGTGGCGACCCCTAGCTGATGCAACTGAAAGTAGAAGAAGAATGAATGCACTAATGCTGAGGTGGGAGGAGAGGTGCTGCTGAGGCTGCGTGTATGCTAATCAGACAGCACAGTGCGTGCAGTTTTGGTGCTCGTTTTGACCCAAAATAGAGATAATAATAACACCTGTCATAAGTACATTTGCAATTTTCCTGACAAGCGCATAGGCTGGGAAGCACAAGATCAGGTATACATTTAATGGCCACAGCTAATCCACTGGAATTCACATTGAATAATTTACTATGTATCATGAAGTACAGTATGTGTGATCATTTAGAAAAGTTAAATTTAGAATAGATAAATGAACAGTATTTTATGAACATTCCTAACTTAAGTAATCACTATTCCACCAAATTAGGAGAGCTCCAGAAGTGTCCTAAGTGGTTAGGAGTTGCCAGGATATGGTGTTCAGATCGAGATTTGTACAGTGTCTGTGGGAAGAGGGATATTTTGATAACACTTAATGACAATGAGCTCATGAAAATAAACCACCTGGACAAATGTTTTGTAGGTTTATGAGAGATCTTGTGCAGGATGTATTTGCTCCATCAACAAGAAGAACATGTGCTGTCTCCACAGAAACCAAGGCCATTAAAACATTCTGTTATTATTAACAGGGAAGATGCAGCCTTGCAATTCAAGTCTTTGATCACTCTTACATTACCACAAATAATGCACAGATTCATTCATTTTCCCCACTACTCAGTATGAAATCAGTGAAAAACCAACTGCATTTATGCATTTGAATTGAAAAAGTCATCACAGCATTAACACTCAAGTGGTTATGGATGCGAACTGTGCGATCTTTGACTTAGTAGCCAACATGTCTCAAGGGTCCTCGGTGAGAGTGGGCTAAGACTTTTATTTGAAAACAAACATGTTCCCTCTGGATACACATTTTTATTAGAGAGATTTAGACTAAATGCATGGACGGTGCTGAAAAAGATAATTTCACCTAGTGGAATCGGTTTTCCAATAAACTTAGCCTATATACTACAGAAGTAGAATCGGTATAAAACTTATTTCTAAAGCATTTAATGACTGTGTTATCTTCTATTGCCTGCTTTTTGTTCATACACATAATACATAAGCCTGCACTTGAAGTGGTGCTGATTTTGGGACTTCAGTTTTCCCACAGTCTAAAACTAAAAATCTCAACTGTCAGAGAAACTGCAAATAATAAACAATTAAATGTGCAAAATAATGGGTGAGCATTATGCAAACCACACTTAACATCCTTTGCACTTGCTCCTAATCACTTTGTCGCCCCACCTTGTAAATCTTTTGTGAAAAATAAAAGCCCCAACAGGCTGGTTAGCTGGTAAGAGCGTGGTGCTAATAATGCCAAGGTTGCAGGTTCAATGCCCATACTGACCATTAAGTTGCTGTTGTTCAGAATTAGGTTTTTAAAGTCTTCAAAGGTAAATTGTGCTTTTAAAGGCCATCCTCTGGCATAAGATTGATGGTTTAAGTCTCTCTGTGGGTGGAGATTGCATCCTACGTGTCAAAGGGAATAAAGTGTCTCTATTTTCTCAGAAATAGGTCTTCTGTAATGCAGGCAATTGACCATATTCATGTGACTCCTGTATTTTGTGTCACATGGCAATTGGTGTGGGAAACTTGTTAAGCTGAAACTTGATCTAGTTGAAAAAATAGGCTAAAGAGCACATCAATGACATCTAAATATGCGCTCACCTAACCCCACTCTTGTCTAAGATCTCCTCACGCAAGTTTTTTTGGTCCATGGAAACAGCATGGGACAATTCCTGGAAGCAGGTATATTTTGCCAGTCTATTCATGCCACACCAAACACTCAGTTCTAAAGTGCTTTGAACAAACTTTTGTGTAGGACGTAATCTGGTACAAAGAAATATTATTCCAATGAGTATACTGTCACATAATCTTACTGACTCAACCAGAACTTTTCGGAGGTCGGGTGAAGAGATAGCAAAACAGTTGATGTTACATTATGAGCTTGATTACATCTTGTGTGTTTTGCTTAGAGCCTTAAATAAATGTGTCCAAGATGTGCGCTGAATTTTCAGAATCATATTATGTAACACTAACGCTATCAGATTGTAATGTTTGCCAAGATGTGATTGAATGCTAAGGTTAGCTGTTGTCTAACAGTGACGATAGCTAATTGGTTATCAAATATATTGTTTTACCTCAAAACATGGCCTGATGTCCTTCTGAATTTTCCCTGTTCACTGTCTTCTTAATTGGTGATCCTTCTGAAAGAGGTGAAATGATAATGTTTTGTCAGATTCCCTACATTTATATGACTTACAACCTGGAACACAACAGACATTGTGCTTTTCATAAACTGCCCAACTCCTATTGTCACGTGACAACAAATATGGCTGCTGTGTGAATATGGCCCATTGTACTCCACAAACAACATGAAGAATTCTGGCATCAATTCACTAATTCTAGTGTGTAAGCATGACTGAATATGTACATTGAATTTCCTGTTGTCTACCTTGTCCCAGTTAAATCTGAAACAACTTAAATCTGTACATCAGGTTTCTCATTAATGCCTGAAAGGTACTAACATGGACCTGTGAACACAACAGACTGGCGCTGGTGGACCTAGGCTTCTTAAGCAGAATCCTCAAGGCATCATTATAAGCAACTTTAAGTTTCTGTAAAGTAGCTACCTTATATTTACACCACAATGGGGCAGTATACAACGGTGTACAGTATGTTCTGAACAGATGAACTTTAACATTAGCAGAACACATGTGAAATTTCCTAACCAACATATTAGCTTGAGCATACAAAATGCGACACTGCCGATATATATCCTCATCATCAGAAAGCTGATCTGTAATGAAATGTCCTAAATATTTAGTTTTTCTACAGACACTCAACCTTTGTCCAGACAAACAAAAGTCTGGGAAACAAAGTTCTTTGTCCCCTTTAGTCCGACAGATCAGTACAACACTCTTTTTTGCATTATATTTCACATCATACTTCAATCCATAGTCCGAGCACACATTCAGCTGTTGCTGAAAACCAGCACTGCTGGGCAAAAGTATGGCCAAATCATCAGCATACATAAAATGATTTACAAGATTAGGGCCTATTATACATCCAGTGTTACATTTATTCAGTTGTTCAGACAACTCATCCATATATAAGTTAAACAGGGCTGGTGACAGTAGCCCCCCCTGGTGCACCCCATTACAAACACCAAACGAGGCTGAAATAGTCCCACCCCATTTAACCTGCATCTTCTGATTAGAGTACCAGTATGCCAAGATTCTTACAATGCTATCAGGAACCCCTTTTTTGCTTAATTTATCCAAAAGCTTAAAGTGATTAACCCTATCAAATGCCTTGGACGCATCAAGAAAGCCCATCAAGACCAAGGAGTTTTGTCGGAGGTACTTTTGTGCTGCCAATATGGTTTTAGGTCGAACAGGAGCTTGGATTTAAAACCAAACTGATTATGTGTGGTTGTTATACAATGACACAGGCGATCAAGCAATATCTTCTCAAGAACTTTAGATATAACACTGGCCAAAGCTATTGGCCTATAGTTATCCAGACTCCCAACTTTGCCAGCTTTGTCCTTCATAACAGGCACTAAGGTAACAGACAATAAAGAATCAGGTAGCAAACCATGAGTCATGAACCCAGAGAAGCACAAAGCAAGCAACACAGCAATCTTTGGGCTTGCATGCTTCAGATGTTCCGCTGTAATATTATCCGCACCAGCTGCCTTATCATCAGACAATTGCATTATTGCTCGATGCACCTCACTAGAAGTGATCACCACAGCATCCTCACTAGCAATGCTTCCCACTACATAGGGATCACTTTTAACACAATTAAACAATGCAGAATAGTGTTCTCTCCACAGATCAGCAATATTATCAGCCCCAGATACTCCCTCTATGGCACTGGGCAGTGGTGAATTAACCCTATTCAGAGCCCTCACCTCATTCCAAAATCCCAAAACATTATTGTGTGCCAATTTTTCAGCCATAGCATCCGCTCTCATATTCTGTTCACATTTAGTGATATAGCGAACAGCATATTTATACCTTGCCCCAGTGATCTTTTTATTCTCCAGTTCCATTCCAGCCCTGGGTCTACCTACTTGCACCCATTCCTTATACGCTTTTATAGCTTCTGCATGATGTACCGCCACATACTTCTTCCAGCCTGGCTTGATGTTTTTAGCCTTTATACCCGTAAAGTATGATCTACTACTCTCATAGATAGCATCAGCAATACCTTCATACATTACACAAAGATCCCTAGAATGAGAAGTATCCTTACAGTTAACATCCGTACACATAATGGCCTGTCTGGGCAATTTTACCTTACTTAAACCATTATCTGTCATCATACAATATGTGGCAAGATCATCTTTTGAAAGTTTGGCCCAGCACAATTTAACCTTACAACCATCATTTACCCTGTGTGTCAGCTCAGGAAGATTGTTTATATCCAGCAACATAACAAACAGTACATGATCTGTCATAGAATAGTCATATAAGATTTCCATAGATTTCAAGACAGCATGTGCATCAGCAGTGCTAATGCAATGGTCAAGCCATGACATTGTATGCCATGCTTCACTTATATAGGTATAGCTATCTGCTGGTAACAATAACTGACTGGACAAAATATACCGACTATCCTCACAAAACTGCAGCATATGCTTAGCAAATGCCGACTGACTGTCCAAGATATCAGCATTCATATCACCTACCACACAAATGGATGTACAGTTATACTCACAAATAAAAGAGTTAATAAAAGCAAGTCTATTCAAATACAAATCTTCATTCTGTAGACACTCATATGGCATATAGACATTCAAAATGACAAACTCCTTATTAGCCAACTTCAAATGAACAGCAATACACCAGTCGACCCCAGTCCTTACCACATTCATCACTGAGTCCAATCTTTTATGCCATAGGATAGCCACACCCCCTGCTATCCGTCCCCTCACAATACCCATAGTCAGGTCTACTGTAGACTCCCCAGCCCCATAGAATTTATCATTAACAGAGTTCAGCTGACCTAGATCCTGTTTAGACAAGAACGTTTCTTGGAGGCAAAGTATGTCACATTTTTCCAGCAAGTTATCCACAACCAGACGTCGCGCTCTATCCGCTGCAGTATTTCCAACACGCAGGCCACGACAATTATAAGAGATGACCCGCATGTTTTTATTAGGAGAGCGCAGCCATTGCTCCTACAGACCCCGTCACCACATGGTTCTGGATGATGTCAGCAGTCCCCTTCCGCATTGCTTTCCTTGGCTCATAATATCGCCGCACCAGCGATCCCTCTGGCCACAGCTCCGAATTGTACACCTCAGTGACGTCCTCATACTCAACGCTGACTTTAAAAGAGCTGCATCTGGTATTCCCAGTCACAATACGTTCACACTGAACATGACGGCCAAGTCTCTCTTTAAGATAGTTACAAAGTGTCTCAGCATCAAGATCAGGAAGAAATTTGGTGGCAAATACATTAACAAGCTTTGTCTGGACAGCTTTTATATTACCTTGCACACCAATTCCATGTATAGGCTCCAGCATCTTGTGCTCAGATTTATTAATGCGCTGCTTTATGCGAACGGGATGACTCTTATCCTTTTTACGCCAGCCTTGTTTCACTACCGTACTCCATTTAAGGGAATTAGGAAGATCAGCAACAACTTCAATATTCTTATTCACAATATCAGTATTAACACCCCCGGCGTGACCTTCCCGGATTACATCACCATTAGAAAGCTCAGAGCCCGTAGAGGCCTGGGAGCCAGCCAACACATCCAGCACTCCAGGAATCTCCCCGGCTACGTCCGTGGCGCCAGCTTGTGCATCAATGCCATGGATCCTCACTCCAGGCATGTCCGTACCCAGCTGCTCCCTTCCATCAGACATCACATGTCGTTCCACTACAACAACTCTGCGATCGATGGTTTAGGTAACAACACGTAACTCCTCACCAACATCAGCCTGAAGCTTGACGACTTGTCTGAGAGCACAGATCTCACTGTGCAAACGCTCCATCTTACATAAAAGGGTAGAAACGTCCAAGCTATTAAATGTCACCGGTCATCAAAGAAGTGAGAGACAAAGTCCGGTATATCATCTCCACACTCATTTAAGAGTTGTAAGCAACTTTTGATGTTATTTACATCTTTCTGCTTGCCCTTAAATGCCACATAGCGTTGCTTTGTGTTAGGACACAGTTCAAACAACACCTTTCTAGAAGATTCAATCCATCAAGTGTCAAAGTGATTCGAGGCAAGTAGGACAAGCTCGTCCTGACACATTGTCTTAATCTTAACCGCAAGAAAGTTAAGAAACTCGTACTCGACTACCAGCATACCATCTACAGTTTTATAGACCTGCGGTTTCACTCGAGGTCGACTAAGGCTCGGAGCAGCAGCACCCTGCTCCACACCGTCCACCATGAATGTAAAGCATGTAAAATATGCACACCCACCTTGGCCCACTGCTATTCCAACATCAAATTTAATCATACTTGTGTGTGGATATGTCTCAACTGTTTTCATCAACAGTTTTCATCATTTCTTCCTTAACACAATAAAATGGAAATGTAATCAACCACATAAGTTGCAATCCAATTGAAAATGTCCGCAGAGCAAATATTTTCATTTCCCCCTACTGTATTCTGATTGTTTACTTACAAAGTACTTCTCCTGTCATAACTTGTTGATGTAGCATCACTGTGGTGCTGTGGATGCCTCTATTTGAACTTGCCATCCGTTATGGCATCACACCCCTGCACTGACACCAATTCAGCGCTCATGCCACATCTTTATTTTTTTTTTACCACTGTAGGAAAAAGATTCCTTTTTTAATATAGTTGTTATGACTAGGCATGGCAGGTGGACTCAATGTACCAACACACACCAGGAATGGAGCACAGAAAAAGAGTTTATTGTTCACTTATGGGAATGAGGGAGAAGATGCGGGGAGCCCGAAGGTTGGAGAGATTGATGAGAGGTGGATGCAGGGTGGTCAGTGGCGGAGAGGTGAGGTGACTGCAGGACTGGTGGTAGAGGTGGACAAGGAGGCAGCTGGGAGATGGCAGGACCAGAGATGGAGTTGGTGAGATGCCTCACAGGTAATAAGAGGTACAGGCGCTCACAGGGAGACGAAGAGGTGAGTTCAATCAGGTAGCAGGAACTCAGATTCTCACAGGGAGACAAGGAGGACATAGTTAAGTTAGTACACAGGTAAGCTGGGGCACAGGTGGTTACCGGGAAATAAAGGGGTGAGTCGGCACACAGGCAGCTGAAGCTTGCAATGTTAACACTCATGGAGAGATGAAGAGGTGAGTTCTTGTCACGAGACAATGATCAGACAGGAGGAAGCCATGGTCCGTTCTGTAGAGAATATACAATGATCCTATGGGCGAAGAACACAGGGGTGTAAACACATGCACTGAACTAAGTTAAATATATGAGTGTCACAGCAAAGGGTCTGAATACTTATGACCATGTGATATTTCAGTTTTTCTTTTTTAATAAATCTGCAAAAATGTCAAATTCTGTGTTTTTCTGTCAATATGGGGTGCTGTGTGTACATTAATGAGGAAAAAAATGAACTTAAATGATTTTAGCATATGGCTGCAATATAACAAAGAGTGAAAAATTTAAGGGGGTCTGAATACTTTCCGTACCCACTGTATGTATGTGAAACATACATTAGATACAAAATAATAATGAGGATGATGTATTTGTAACAACTAAAACACAGCCACAAATCTTTGATTCATGCTTCATAACAACTTCACTGTAATGGTTAAATTCAGTTTAACTGTTAACTTTAGTCTTTGTGGGCTACAGCACAGTGAAGTAAAAATAAGAACAATAAACACAATAAAATATACAAGAAAGAAATCACTGAACAAAAAGTCCACTTACCCTTTGTAGAAGCTCAAAAACAAGCAAAAATAGCCCACATGAAAAGTCAGCACCACAACGACCCATTCCATAGACTCTCCCGGTGGCACATGAAGCCACGCAAAGAACGGATCAAAACCACATCACAAATAGAACACGACACAGCTGCACCCAGTGGAAATGAGGGGTAACAGATACAATCAGCTGGAACACCTGTTAGTTATGTGCTGTGGTTTCCTGACACCAAACTGCTCCTGATAATAACAAAACTGTGCGGAATGTCAGTGGATCTCCTGACAGGATATGCTAACGCATTAAAATAAGTCATTTCATTCATCATTCAACACGCATAATCAGTTGTCATCACTTCTATAATTATGCATCAATAGGGGCAAACTGAATCTACTGGTAGGCAGCAAGGTGCATATCATCAATATTGTTTCTGACTGAAGTATAATTTTTTTTAAAGACTTTTTAGGGTTTGCTATCACAGACAATTCAGTCAGCTGACCGATGACAATCTGGTCTCTGTTCATTTCTACAATATTGACACTTATTTCTACATACAATTTTAGGAATTTACCAACAGCTCATGTGTAACATACTCTTACAGTTAGACCTTTTTGTAACACAAGAACTGGCAGTCACTCCATTGAAATAGAATACCTGCTGTGGTAAATATACAGTACTGTATATTTAAATGTCTGCTGTAAATGTCTATGTACCAAGACCCCATCACACCCCCACACCCCACAAAACCCCCCCACATATGATAATTCGTACATCCGAGACAACACAGTGCTTCTGGTGTCATAGATTTTATGGACTGAGAAGTTTTACTTTCATCTGTTCAATGCTCTCAAAATTCATTGTTATTTGTTTTGCACTGAGATGCAGCATATTTACACAGTCTGTACATGTGCCACAAACAAGCAAGAGCATGAACCATACATGACCTGATCTGTTTAAACTTAAAGTTTTTCAACCTGTTGCATCTGGCTGATTTACTTTTATATTCTTTCATAATTGATCCAGCATTGTTCTATCCATTGCTTCAGATGTAAAACATGAATGGAGACATGATGATGTAACTGAATTACTAAACATCGACATCTCTACACATTTTTGTGATTGGTTATTCACTACCTGTTCATCTCACCCTAATGGACCTAGACACTGATTACAGGGCTCCCTTCCAAATCAATTTCCTCACTCATGTTGTCAAGTAACAACTACAAAGTGACTCGCACTCATTCCCAGCGGGCATGTTGTTAATATTTGATGTGATCTGCTACTTCTTACAAATAAAACAGACACCATCATTATTTCTGCTGATGTAGTAACTCTGTGGATATTTAGATTAAGAGAGGTGTAAGGGGCTGATTAAGAAGGTGCCAGATGCTGTTGAGTAAGACATTTAGGAATGACATAAATTTGATTCACACATAATATGAACTGGAGAGGATGGACAGCACAGTGGAGCATGATTAAGAAGGGTGTCAGTGCATATTTATAACTGGGACTTTTAGTGATAATGTAAATTTTATTTGAGTACAATAGGGCTGGATAAGCCTGACAGGAAGGAGAGGGGGAGGCTGATAGGGTAATTAACATAGTGACAGATAGTCCTGACTCAGAAATATAGGGTATAAGCACTTAATTGAGGTATTCAGGAGATAGCTGGATGGTGATGAGTGAGGCAGAGCCAGAAAGAGAGAGGTAAGGGAGTCCATTTAGGGTGATTTTATTTTCTTTGCTGTAATTAAACATATTTAATTCCAAATTTCCGGACAAAATGAGAGGCATTTACCAGTTTTCAAATTGAGCTGATGCTTTAAGTTTAAGCCCCCCCCCAGTGGGAAATGTTCCAAGCAGCAAAGCAATGCTTAACCAAACTAGGGACATGGATGACATAAAGAAGCATTATGGCAAATTAGACGCAGTAATATACAGTTAGCAGCAATAAAGACAGCACAGGGAGTTGGGTGATGCATTTAAGTGTCAAAATTAAGTACATTTGCAGCACAAGTGTAAATGCTAACTTCAGCCTATTTGATTAAGCCTTGATTAAGTGTTCACCTGAAGTACATTACCTCTCTGAGACCACCATTTCATAAACATAGCATATAGGTCACTGACTGTAATCTTCAGTTACATTACAGCCTGCCCTGTGCTCATTGACAACGATGCAAGTATTTTTTTTTATCACACATCTTTTTTAAATAAATACATTTCATCACACATCTCGGCATCATTTGTGTCAGTCCACATCTCTGATTTGCTCAGTTATGCAAATACAGGCTGATGACAAATTAAAGGTCAACCTGAATAATGAGCGGTCTCCTCCAGGATGACAGTGTCCCCATCCGCAGGACACAAGGGTTTGATGAGGAGGAAAATGATGTGACTGATATGCTGTGGCCTTCACAGTCACCAGATCTCAACCCAGGTGAACACCTATGGGCCAATTTTGGAGCAACATGTTTGATAGTGTCTCCACCACCATCATCAAAACACATGAGGAAATGTCTTTTGGAAGAACAGTGTGCATCCCCTCCAGAACATGATTCAAGATTCAAAATTTTTATTGGCCATTTATGCATAAACACATAGTCTAGGCATATAGGAATTCTTGTGCAGGGCTCTCTGGGAGTCAAGTAGAGTTTAAAGTCAAAAGAACAAACACCTAGTCTAAATATAGGATCACCCAAGAATACAAAATACAAAAAACAAGAATATCCAAGAATACAAAATAGTTGATAAAACTTGTTAGGTAATTTCTTAGTTAGATAGATATTGATTAGAGATCTGTTGTATTAGAAAATGTTAGTGTAGCCAGGATGTCTTGCTCAGGCTGTTAAATGCTCAGTTCATTGTCATGAGTTCTGCAGGCTGCATCTAGGCCAAGGTCAGCTAGATTGCAGAGTCTGCCGGCAGGATGAATATTGCTAGTAGCATGATATGCTCAGCCGTAATCTTAATCATAACATTTTCCGAGGCTTACTGTTCGGACATGTCCCTGAATGTCCTGTATGTTTTTAGATACACACCACA
>NW_018127954.1:1426839-1450631 GCF_001952655.1 Monopterus albus
TGGGGGTGGAAGATGCCTGGACGTGTAATGTTAATTCTTGCCTGTGACCCTTTGAATAAACCAGCACGGTTATATTTTTTTATATACTCAAGTGGTCCGCTTCGTCTCACTGAGTTCCTGGTTTGAAAGAACCGGACGTGGCTTTATAATAGAATAGAGCCTTTAAACTGTATATACAGGAATAAGATAGCAGGTAAAATGGGGCTCTGGTGTGCCTGAGGTTGTGGGTATAGTTTTTGTGTCTGAGCAGAGTGTGAGCTGGGTGGAGTGGGGCTCTGATTTTGTTCTCTGCTCTTTTGCGACAGCACTGTGTGTATATTGTGTCCACAGCAGGCAGTTCAGTCCCAGTGATCCCCTCTGCAGTTTTTATGACCCTTTGAAGAGCCTGCCTGTGATACCATACCAGACTGTGATGCCAGTAGTGAGGATGCTCTACCAGTCCTCTATAAGCCTGGGTGAGACGGCAACAGTTCCGACCAGCTTTTCTGAACCACCTGATGAAGTATAGCTGCTGCTGGGCTTTCTTCACTGTGGTAACTGTGTTCAGTGACCAGCTCAGGTCAGATGTCACCTGCAGACCCAGGAACTTGTGGCTGTCAGCCCTCTCCACCTCAGTCCCTTTGATGGTCAGAGGCAGCAGAGGGGAGGGGTTCTTCCTGAAGTCTATTATTTCTTTTGTCTTGTTGATGAGGCCCAGTATGGTGGTGTCATCAGCATATTTAATGATGGTGGTGTTGTCCTGGTTGGAGACACAGTCGTGAGTGTACAGGATGAAGAGTTTAGGGCTGAGACAGCAGCCCTGTGGTGAGCCATTTGTGGTCTTTCTGTAAGGAAGTCCAAAATCCAGTTACAGGTGGGAGTCGGGACACCGAGATCTGACAGCTTCTCAATCAGCCTGCCCAGGCAAATGGTATTGAATGCAGAACTGTAGTCCAGGAAGAGCATCCTAGCATATGTACTGCTGTGTGTGTCTTACCTGATAAGCAGTGTCCCCCAGGGCACAGGGGGATTTTGAGGGGGTATCCGTGTTCAGCCTTTCAATCCTAGCATAGAAGTTATTAAGGCTATCTGGGAGGGTGACATCATGGGAGACTGTAATCATTGATTCGTTCCTGTAGTTTGTGACTGCCTGGATGTCCCCTAATGACTGAGTCGTTATAGGCCAGTATTGGTGAGAGCAGTTACCTGTCTTTGAATCCTCCCCTGTCGACCCGACTCCTATTGTCTTGGTGGGCATTTCTGGGCAGAGATCTCAAAACAGGATTGTAGATGGATGATAAGTTGTCTTAGTCCACCAACCCTATTTAGTGAGGGGTGTTCTATTTTTACAAAAATAGCTTCCTTGACTCCTCTCTCAAACCAACGATGTTCTCCTGAGAGGATCTGGACTTCACTGTCCTCAAAAGAATGTCCTTTGTCCTTCAGGTGGAGGTGGACTGCTGACTCTGGTCCACTGGAGTTGGCCCTTCTGTGTTGGGCCATGCACTTGTGAAGCGGCTGCTTAGTTTCACCAATGCACAAGTTGTTACACTCCTGACTACACTTAATTGCATACACCACATCACTCGGTTTATGTCTCGATGTTTTGTCCTTCGGCTGGACCAGTCTCTGCCGCAGGGTGTTCCCTGGTTTAAAGTTAACTGGGATATTGTGGTTGCGAAATATCCTTTTTAGCTTCTCTGATAAACCAGCCACATAAAGGATGACAGTGTTTATCCCAGAGAGCTGTGATGCTGCACACAAGGGAGTGCCATTTTACTCACTTACCATCAATTATAACTATAAGGGTTTTCTGCGCCATATTCCAAGACAGGGACAAGGAACTTGTCTTTATGGTTTCAACAAATGTGGGAGAGACTGATGCATCTGTGCATGTTATACTCTAATTCCACAAACACAACTCTTAAATCAATGTGTTTTCTTCATTGTGTAAAATGTGAATCTAGCTGCTTAACTGTTCCTGCCGCTGAATGACAAACGGTGAATGTTTGCCATATTTGATTTTGAGTGTAAGTTAATTACGCACTAATTTTCGGGCAAATACTTGGATTTGTAGATTTTATTTCAAGTGCATGAAATAAAATCTATGTATGAAAAACATTTGATCATCTACCAGTATGTACGAATATATCATGTGTAAGAACATAATTCTGCCTTTGAAATAAAAACATTTACATGTGGAAAAATCATATTACCATGTTTATATATTAAAACACACATAAAGCTAATCGTTTTGTGCTTATTATATTTCAAATGATTCTGATGAAATACATGTAAACTGCAGTCTATATGGTAGTTTGAACCTGTTATTTTAGTCTTCCCATGGGGAGGCACCAGAGTTAAGAATGTTCAGGTCATTCAGGGGCTTCAAGCATCACTTTAAGTCAGTAACTCACCTCCATAAACATGACACTAATGTGCTGTTGTTGCACTGATTTGTTCAGGACTGAGAGAATGTCATGTTTTTTATTATTTGTGTAGCTCACTTGGGTTCAGACAAAATCTGTAACCCCATCAGACATCTCCACCAGATAATCTTTTCAGACCATCAACTCCAGCCAATCCTCAGATCAGGATTTCCCTTCCAAATGTCAGGATATAAAATGGTCTGATAATTTTATAGTGTCCACAGGCTGGGAAGAATAGATGAGATGGCCTGTGGGTCAGACAGATGATCTTTTTAGAAAAAAGGTTGGAGGACCTCCAACGATGCTGATGCTTCTACTGATATATGTGCATTTATTTAAGAAGCAGAGGGATGTGAGATGAAATAGTTTTTTCTAAGCTAAATTTAAGCAAAAAAAAAACCCCTAAAATTTGAGATATTCACAGGGAAGAAGCAGCTAGATGCTAGTTACGTATGTCAATTACACAACAAAATCTATTTAAAGTTAGCTAGCATTAACTGTAACAGGCCACGTGGTCATACCTAGACCTAGTCGGCTTCAGCAGCAACAAACCTAAATTCAGCAATGGTATGTTTTATTGCTAACAAATTAATTATTTAATTAGTAAGAAGAAGGCTAAGTAATTTCTTCTTTGAAAAGTTACATAGTTTCTCTTTAATGCGCATACTGTAAAATCAAGCTAACATCAATCAAAAGACATGATCAGACCATGCTGTTCTTCAGTATTCTGAACAAGAGAAACACTAGACGATAATATGTGTGCAAAGTAATAGGACTCTGAGGAGGTCCTCGTTATAAAGAACTCCTTTTCAGGCTGAAGGGTTATTTTCCTCCCAGTACTCTTTACCATGCTAACTCTGAGAGACGAGGCGGTCCAAGTAACTTTTAAACCGTGCTGGTTTATTCAAAGGATCACAGGTAAAACTAAAATTACACGCTCAGGTATCTTGCACCTCCAAACTGCACGCAGGCAGATGGAAGATGAAAGACCCCGAACCCAACAGGCCTGTACATTATATCTGTTTTGGGCTAACCCCATTCTACACAGGGACGTCAAACCGCGACGTCTCTGGTGCCAGCCGTTGCAGCTGGTCATAGCAATTGTCAAAACATGAAGAAAATCAATGTGTGTGTGTGTTGATTAAGTGGTGTGTAGCTAAAAACATTCTGACAGGACATTCAGTGACATGTCCTGACATTAGGCATAAGAAGATATTATGATTATGATTAAACACGTCATACAGTAATCAACTTTCTATCTAGTTATCGTTGAACATAAACAACCTGGAGTAACTCATGAAAATGAGTAAGCATTTAACAGCCTGAGCTAGACATCCTGTCTACACTAAAAACATTTCTAATACAACAAGTACCTAACCAATATCTATCTGACTAAAAATACCTTAAAAGGCTTTTTAAGCATGAGAATATCTGGAAGGTGCTGATTGGAAGCAATGCTTATCAGACTCTAGCTGGGCTGGGACCCAACAAGTGGGCTGTGGGAAGATTAAACTGAATCTTTAAATCATTTTGCAGACACAGTTGAGTCTAATTTAGTTTGAAGCTACCAGCTGTTTAGTGTTGCCAAAACATATGATGTAGCTGCAGTGGAAGATAAAGAGCAGGAAACACTTAAGGCTAGTAGGTAGTAGCCTCCCAAAATGGCTCAGTGCAACAGCCTTGACATTAGCACTTTATTTTGTCTGGTCTGAAAAACTAAAAAATCTGAAGGGTTGACGCAAGTAATCAAAATGGATCTGACTCAAAAAATGTATTATTTTTAACTTTTGATAGGGCAGCACGGTGGCACAGTGGTTAGCGCCGTTGCCTCACAGCGAGAAGGTTTCAGGTTCGGGCCCTACCTGGGACCTTTCTGTGTGGAGTTTGCATGTTCTCCCCGTGCTTATGTGGGTTCTCTCTGTTTACTCTGGCTTTCTTCTACAGTCCAAAGAAATGTTGATTGGTGTCTCTAAAAAAAATTGCCCATAGGAGTGCGTGTGTGTGTGGTTGTTTGTCTATGTGTTAGTCCTGCGATGGATTGGCGACCTGTCCAGGGTGTACCCCGCCTTTGCCCGATTGCCAGCCGGGATTGGCTCCGGTGACCCTGCTCAGAGAACAAATGGTAGAAAAAAAATGAATGGACTTTTGATAGGAGTGAAAGATGTTTGACCTTTCAGAGTGTAGCATGCTAATCTCTAAGTGACTGCCTCTTTTTTCAAGCTGAAAAACAGGCAGATACTGTACTTACTGCAGTATAAAAGAGAAAATCCCAATCACAGACAGACTTTCGTGCGGACTAGCCTGACTTAGCAAAAGAAAAGGAATCAACCTGTGTTTTCTTCTGTGAATGACCACATCATCTGCTCTCTTCCTTTGTTCCATGATTACCATTCTACATCACTTTGCTGCATCCTCTGGGGCAACTGAAGAATCCCAATACTTGACTTGCTTTTACTGAAGTGAAATTGTTTTATTATGACCCTAAGTGAAATTCTATTTTCAACAGTGTATATGCACAACTGCAACACTGCTATGTTACACACCCAATACACATGACCTATGAGTCATTACTGTTTGTTTGTCTGTTTTCTTGCTAAAAACCATTTTCTTTCTTTCTTCTCTCATGCC
This sequence comes from Monopterus albus, assembly GCF_001952655.1. NCBI lineage: Eukaryota > Metazoa > Chordata > Actinopteri > Synbranchiformes > Synbranchidae > Monopterus > Monopterus albus. The sequence goes on from NW_018127954.1 coordinate 1,431,876, forward strand.
ACTACTCATGCTGGTGGAGAATATTGAATGCAGGATTGCTATGACTCATTTTTGAAGTGGTTATTTATGCTTTTATTACCACTGAATGCCTAGCCCTTCTGTGTCTAAAACACTCCACATGAGCAGTTTCTTATTAAACCTGGCCCTATCAGCAAAATCATTTCATTTGCCACTCTTTCAAAATTAAGTCCAATTCAGTTCAATTTAATTTGTATATCACAAAATCACAACAAAAGTCATCTCAAGGCACTATATACTGTGTATATATAAAACCCAACAAAACCCCTTGAGCAAGCTCTTTGCAACAATGGGGATGAAAAATCAGATAATGCAGTTTGGTTGGTTGACTTCCTTCCTGCAACAATATCACTCCTGACTTTGGTTAACTTGACCTGAGAAAATAACAGATGCTTTAAGCTTTTTCTTCTGAATGTGATATTGACTACTATTATAAAGCATTAAACACTGCATTATGGGGAATCTATCAACAACACACTCATACAAAAAAGAATACATAATGTATATACACATATTGTACAGTATATATGCATTTGGGCAGACCGCAAATGTTTATGTTAGATTCATGCCATACTGAATTTATTGTAAACACAGACTGCCAATGTTCACTTCACAGTCCCCTGTGGAAATTACAGAGGAATGTGTGAATTTCCGCTACAATATCATCAGCCAGGCATCACAGACTGTGGAGGTGTGAGCACTGCAGTGAACGCACGGTTACTGACATAAAAATGAAAGGTTAGAATAAACTGAATGGTTAATAGATAATGTTTCAATGTATTCTAGAAATCAGCTTATACAAAAACATGCAATATGCACTACAGCTGGTGTATATTGTTTCAGTTTAAAGTGATAAGTAATGCAACTAGATGAAGTCGCACAAATTCACATACTGATGACATCATCGTGTCGTATTTGCATAACAATACATTCATGCCAAGCAGGGTGGTGCCTGTCAGGATTAAGCCCATACAAGCCAAATATGCTTGTGCTTATATTTATACACACAAACACACACACACACACACACACACACACACACACACACACACACTGGAGATCAATATGATTTGACATTCGAGGAAGCACTTGTCCAATTCCAAAGGATTTGTTTGTGTTACAGAGACACCTACTGGTATGGATCTCCTGGGTTGAGAGCTTTGGGCTGCAGCCCCCCCGCGACCCTCTTCAGGATAAGCAGTATAGATAATGGATGGATTAATGATTATATTATTGTTCCTTCATAGATTAAAACATTCTCATACTGGAAACTATGGCATACACATGCATACCTTATTCATGTATCTGCCTGTGGGAGTGCAGTAGGCTGAACACTTTAGCCCTTTTCAGACATGCACTGGAACCCTGAAGTTCTCTAGACATTACCCAGGGGAGCCATATGTGAGAACGCAAATGTCAGAGTCAGTCGACCCAGACGTTAAGGGGACTTTACTCTGCCAGCTCCCTAGTACAAAGTCTGCATAAGGTCCAAGTGAGCTGGGGCAATCCCATGTGGGAATACAGCAGCATATAGTCCGGAGTATTCAAATGGAGCTAGTGCATATGTTGATGACATTTTATTAAGTGACCAGTGCAAAACTGTAAGAAAACAAACATTTGATGATGAAGAAAAACGACAATGACGACAGCAATGAAAATATCTACAGTATCTGGAGACACGACAAGATTCAGAACCTCCTGTCTTTATGAGCTGGTCCACACCCCCCACACATAAACCAAGCGGAGCATTTCCAGTAGGTGACAACAGATTATCTCCTGTGGTGTGCTACATGTGTGAAAGGGCAACTCTCAACAAAATGTGGGCCTGTTTTCGCGAACACAGTCTGGAGTTCATGTGTGAAAATGGCTTCTGGCTCTGCACCTCTCCTCTCCCATTCACTGAGTGGAGTAGACGCCAAGAGGGGCGTTCCTGCGGCTGGCAAATAAGACCCTCACAGGCAGAAATGGATTAAAATGTGTTTTTTTACTGGACTGGACCCGATTATTTTTGATTATGCACCTTTAGAAGAGTCTATGAGGGTTTGGGAAATACCTTTAGAATTGGGGTGTGTTGTCTAATTATGGTATGGGATAAAAATGTTTGGCAAGTCCCGATTTTGCAGGTTAGAAGAAGAGTTATCTCTGTGACTCCAGTGTTTGTAATATATAAGAGTCACAAGCTGGGGCTATTGGCCATTGTGCTGCATGCAAAAGATAATAACTGTAAAAGAACTCTAGAACTGCATTTTGATTGATTAATTAAAAATATCACTTATTAAAAATTTTAATGTTGCAAATGTCATAATTGAAGAAACTGAATATTTTGGCCACCCCTTACCGCAGCACCAGTGAACTGCCTTGCCTTAATACATTACAATATTGGCTCTCAGCCTACAGGCTACACATGTCCAAAGACATGCAGCTTAGGTTGATTGGTGTCTCTAAATTGCCCATAGGAGTGCGTGTGTGTGTGGTTGTTTGTCTATGTGTTAGCCCTGCGATGGATTGGCGACCTGTCCAGGGTGTACCCCGCCTTCGCCCGATTGCCGGCATTTGTTTTTGCTGAGTAACTGTAGGTCCACAGCTGAAATAGAAATGACAAATGTGATAGACATTCTCAATATTGATAAATCAAATTTGTAATGTGTTGTTAATCCACATCTACTGTAATTAACACTACTCAAGTCTGAGAACTGAGCAGTACCTGTTTTCTCTGTCCTTTTGAGCTTGTGTGATGGTCCTGTAGCTGAGGCCTGTTGAGTCAGCATGTCTCGCTATACTAGTATAAGACCATTTACAATTGGCTCACACAATCACTGCACAATGGCTCCTTTCTTTTCCCTTACCCCATCTTATATCATTATCGCTATGTACTTGGGGAAAAATAATGATATGTACATCTATTCAACCTGGTGACATGCCACTGAGCAGACAATCCCCCTGTCTCCTTGCCTCTTTCTTTTTTTCCCCCTGCCTCTCTCTCAGCAGACGTGGGGCATTTGTTATTTGTCCCCTAACCTACAATGTTTTCTCTCACAAAGATTTATAAATAGGGTGCTGTTTAACATATCAAAAGACACTGAGGCAGGGGGAGAGAGAAATAAGCAGAAAGAAAGAGTGAGAGAAGTGCAGATAAAAGATGTTAAAAAGAGGAAGAAGAGAAAACTGTGTATATATATATATATATATATATATATACACACACACACATATATAGACATGATCTGACTGAGGGCTTCAGGCAGCGGAGATAGTGCACCATCATGGTATACGCTACACTTGATGTTCACTATAGAGCCATTACTGGGTACCCATGGGTGTGGCATGAGCAGCACCTCCATGTGTGCACCAAGGTCCTGATTTGCTCAGGAAATAAAATAGATGCTCAACACCACCCACAATCTTGGAGACACGTAAATACATTTAAAAAATAAATAAATACAAATATTCACTGAAACCAGTTTTTTGTAAGTGATTCATTCTAAGCCTTTATTTGTAAATGAGCAATTGTGTAATTGTTATTGTAGTGTTTATTAATTTTTGTTTGCTTTGCAAAATCACAGAACAATAATAAAAAACATTAATGATTAATGATAATGTCACTGTAATTGAAATCATATTATACAAAACTGCATAAGTGGGTTTTAAGAAGATATTTCTTCCTAAGCATGGCTGGTGAATGAGGCCCAATATTATTAATAAATAATACATATCCACGCAAGGTTTATCCTTGTTGGACTACCTACTGTTCCAGTACTTTACATCCTTCTTGCAGCTGCTTACTTAACAAGCCAAATCACTTGCAGGAGAACACACATATCCAGGAGATGTTTATTGGTCAGTGCACAGATACATGTTGGAGAGCAGGTTATGAAGCATGAAATGAGTTGTTCATTTTTCTCTGACAAGCTGAAATAGGATGAGGATGGGGTATTGACCACAACCAAAAGGCTTATTTTACAGACATAGCAGATGTCTTGTTCAATACAAGGATTTCCCAGTTTCTGAGGAGCATGCAAAAGATCAGCAGAACTGCACTCATTAAGTGGGATAACGCAGGATGGGGTGTTGCAGTCATCATCCATTTTTAACAGTCTGGCTATGTTATTGTCTTTTCTAACTCAGGGGGTGGTTTTAGTGTATTTATCTGAGAGAGTTAAAGGATACGATCAACATTTTTGGAAATGTGCAATGATGGGAAGTACGGAGAAGCAGTCGGTCTGACTCTGAATCTGCCAAGCAGCATCTTACACACAGAAACCAAAGTGTAAAACTGACAGTTTGTGGTTTAATAGGGGGTTGTGTGTGTTTGGGTTATACAGTACATGTATGACTGGTATTTGGCCTAACTCAGTAACTTCTTGGTGTCTCTACCGGTTGCCTGGCAACCTTGTAGTGACGACAAGACTCCAGAAACCCACTATGTCTGTAATTAGTGAGCCATAGAGGTAGTGGTGGGTGGATTTTGTCACCTCTGGGCAGAAATAGGCTATGTGTTTCCCCCAGTTCCAGTCTTTATGCTAAGTGAAGCTAACAGGCTGCTGGTTGTAGCTCCATATTTATCATACAGACATAAAAGTGGTATCAGTCAAATGTAACTTGCACAATGTCACTTGAACATTGATTCTGAGCAGAGAATACAGTTCTGCTGACTAGTCACACAAGGCAGTATGTTCAATAAACGCATATGAACAGACTATCCTATAACAAGCTTTAACCTAATTAACCCACTACCACTGTGCACATGTGAACAAAGCTTCTGTGTCTTCATGTGGAAACTGGGGCTGGGATTGAGTCTTGGCTGAATCCGTCGGGACAACCAGGTACATCGGGGTCCAATTAACTTCTGTCTATATCTTTGTGTGTCTCAGTGGACATAGGAGATGAGCCCTGAACACAGAACCGTGTCAAGACACCACCGACAGCAGGACATATCCTTGAAAGGGGCACTGGTTGTGTGCAATTTTGTACAGTTTAGTACAGTCCAAGCAGCTCACCTCTTGTCTCTGTTCCTCCCTGTATGCTTCTCTGTGACTCTGCGTACTGTATGCATATTTCTAAGGATCTATACACATCGGCTGTTTGTAATAAGTAGAGCTGCATGTCATGTGACTACATTAAAGAAGTAATGAGCTATCAAACACAGCTGATTTATGTAAAGCTAGCCAGAAATGTAAGCCTTTATTTCCTTTTCATCACTGGCTGAGAGATAAATAATGAGTGGAACATCTGGCTCAGAACAGGACGTCACAGTAAGGGTTAAAGCTGTCCCACTGTGCTGATAGCATGCGATAATTCTACCTGGATTACTACACCTAAAATGTGTCAAATAAACACTGTTTATTTGACACACCCAAAACTAATTTTTGACTCATTATAATTTCTGAGAATTATATGAAAGTACTCTGAGCACATGAAGAATGTTTAGTAAGCAGCAACTAGTCACATGTTAATGATCTAATTTTAGCCAGCTATCACCTGAGTACAAACAGAGGGTCAGAGAAAGTACTGCCAAATGATCTCTTCACTGTAGTCAGCATTTCAATTCTTATTTTTTAAGCCTAATGTTGACCCTACAGCAATGATCAGACTGCAGACAAAAGTGACAAGTTGTCTGTTTGTTTTCCTGTCATTTTTGACACTGGCCTGGTTTTTAATGAGTGTGAAAACAAGAAAAACGCCCAACAATAATATGAAATCTCTTTGGCCTTAGGTTTGACACTGATTTGTGTGATCTGTGTCAGTGAGACCTTATTTGCCACACTCAACAGATTTTATACATTTTTTCAAATTCAGCATGATCCATATAGGCATGCGGGTCTATACTGAATAATTTTAGATGACTGAAAACCTACAAGATTCTAGAAAAAATAGGGGGGGGAGACACAAAACACATACTAAGATAACTGTAGTCAAAAAGAAGCATTCTCAGTAACACTTTATTGTTATGGGTCCTTTATTCTCTTAACAACTTTATGGGTTTGGTGTTCATTTTGGGGAAAGAGAAACTAAATTGAAAGTGCCCACTGTATTCGAGCTCCTAAAATCTCAATGAAAAAAAACGGATATCAGTTTAATTCCATGTATTTTCTCCATATTTGTTGATCTGTATGTTTGTCTTTAATTCACAACTGAGAAAGAAGCTTTACATTTTGGCATGTTCACTTGACCCGCTGTGCAACTGACTAAAAAGAAGGTTACCCTACCATTTAATTAAAAGTGTGCCACTGGAATCCTGCATTTGCCTATAATTATCTCCAAACTCACATTTCCTGTGTTTGACAATTACTGGGGATTGTCATGTGAAACCTCAAAATACATTATCTGGATTCCCAGGGGTTTGTGGGCACTTGCAGGTTGCGTGTTTGGTGATTGAGCAGCTTGTACCAGGAGTGTTTGATTTTAACACACTGTAACAGATGATGGGGTTAGTTTGAAGAAAGGCTCATCATTTTTAGTGCTCAGTGTCCATTTGTGATGTACAGTAGCAAAGCCAGTACTAGGATAGATATTGTCATTGTTTTTGTTGCTGCTTACTCACAAAGTGAATCAAAATACAGCTACTTCAAGTATATGACGAATGACACGACCATCTCCTGTTTCAATGGATTTAAAACAGTGAAAATTCCTAAATCAGTGTGTACTGATTTTGATTCACTGTGTAGCACTGTCTTCGAAATGTACTACAGAAATCCAGTTTTACTTACTTTTACTTGCATACTTGTGCACATGTTTGCTGGGATGTGATGTCTTCGTTACTGTTATTCTTGTGCACAGTCTATTATTCTTTTTAAAGAAGTGGAGGATGATAGACCTATTTTCACAGTCCCTGTACCCCATTGCCAGGATTAACCCCAGGGAATACTCTGCAAAGGAACACTTAATAATTGACCTCTCTGCTCCTCACGACACCTCCACTTCAAGCATCAACAGTCTCATCCCCAGTAATGATTTTTCCCATGAATATGTTACAGTTCAAAATGCCATCTCACTAACCAAGTTGCCAGAAGAGGTGCTTGGTTCTCCAAGGTTGATATTGCCCCACTGCCTTCGAGGTTCTGCCTCTCCATCCTGACCACTGGCACCTGTTCAGTGTACACTGGCGGGACTCTTTCTATTTCACCTTGAGGCTAACATTTGGGTGTAAAAGCAGCCCAAAGCTTTTTGACACCTCTGCCAAAGCCTTGTGCTGGATATTACAAAATAATTATGGTACCCAGCTTCCCGTGCATCTTTTGGACGATTTCCTTCTCAGACCTCCTAGATCTTCTCTCCCTGTGCAGCCCATTTCTTTGCTCATTTCTACTTCTAAGACCTCAGAGTTCTTTTAGCTAATGAAAAGACTGAACGGCCCACCACATCATTGGAGTTCCCCAGGATCCAGCTTGACCTCTTTCTGTTCCAGGCGTCTCTGCCATCCGCCAAAATGGAGCAGACTGTCTTCCTCATATTGAACTTCCTTCTTGCCATCTCCTGTTTCAATTGTCAGCTGCTTTCCCTCCTGGGTCATCTCAACTTTGCTCTTCATATTATCCCTCCAGGCCGGGCCTTTATCTCACATCTTCTCTCATTTGCTTCCTCGCTCACTAACACTGTTCATATCAACACATCATCCAAAACTGAACTTTCCTTCTGGCAGTATCTCCTCAGTAACTGGAATGGTATCACCTTCTTCCAGGACTACATTTGCCATGCCCCTCATGATCTTAATCCCTTCACCAACTCTGCTCCACCCGTGGGTTCTGGGGACATGTGTGAACCAAATGGGGCTCCGATTTGTGGCCAAATCATCAGTTTCTCAAACCTCCTCTATGTACAGTTTTTGAAAGCTCTATAGTGTTCTCCTCAGTTTTGTCAAAAGTCCATCCTGGTCCATTCTGACAACATGGCAACTGCTGATATAATCACTCAAGGCCGAAGTGACTCTCCTTCCATTTCACCTTTTTTTATGATGACTTACATGGCTAACTATCCACCGTCAATTCATGCTGACATCAATATCATCGACTCTCTCTCTCTCTCTCACTTCTGTTTTCAGACATTCAGGATATTGGTTCCTGAGGCAGATAAACTCTTGACTCCCATGCATCTGTTTTCCTCTACAGTGCTGATACTTTAAACTATAATCTGGATCATCTCGTCCACTTATCCCAAGACTCCATCCTCAATAGTGTCGCTTCCAGAACTCTTTCATCCTACTGGACCACATGGAATGAATTTCATTCATGCCATCAGTGTTTCAATATTGACACGACAGTCATCACCAGCTTCATCCCACACTCATTCATCTGCCACTGTCAGAGGATATTTGAGGTGACTTTTTTGTGCATTTTGAACCAACATGCTGTCAACCAACCCTTGCACATCAACAACAGAATATCACTGAGCAAAAAGCTGTATTTATTTTTTTCACCCCAAGGTCAATTTTTTTTTCAGCTTTCCTCCAATGACAGGAACATGTGACCAATCATGGCGCAGCTTGCTGGAATGTTACAATATTGGTCCCAAAAGCAGATGGTACACCTGTCAGGTAAGCCTATCTGATTTATTTATTAAATGGTTTTTAGTATATATTTCACCTCAGACACATGGCCAGGTGCTACTCCGGGTCAAATAGGTCATTGTAATAGCACTTGAAGAGGCGGAGGAGCAGTGGCAGTAACTCCTCAAATTGTCCCACAGACATCCTGAAGTAGGTCCAGAAATGACCATGGTACAGCTGCAGCCCTTGCACCAAGCAGTGAAACTTTCCAAGTTGCCTTTTTATCAATACAGGATGCACTCATTGTATTTGTAGCAAAACCAGCACCTGCAGGTCATCATTGCTTGATGTGGACTTTGGTAGCACAACCTTTTAGAACTTCACATTCCATATTCATGTCACATTTGGAGTGAATATATATGTTGAGCTTAAATCACCTCCCAAAAAATAATCGCTCTTTCATATTGTTTATTCATGTCGTTCTGTATGTTAAAAAGATCAAACAAGATGAGATTAGCAGTCATATTCTGACCTCTTACTAATTTGGGGAGTACTCTCTGTTTCACTTGCACTACACCACTGACATCAGCATTAAATTTACAGTTTCTAGCAGTAAAAACTGGTGATTGTAATGCTGTATCACATCTATCCCATTTTTACTGCTTTCATTAGACCTCCATAAACTACAAACCAGGCCTCAAAATGACAGACTCCAGCTCTGTTTCTCACTGCTTGCTCGTGTATTGTGCCTTGTATTGAGACTAAATTTAGAGCAGTGACTGTCGAGGATGTCTTACACCCAATGTCCATTACTGTATCATACTTCATTATACTACATAGGATTTCACAATTTAAGTTAGTGAGTTAAACCTATTTGAAATCTGTGACAGGATTATTACTGATCACAAGAAAAGAAGCCTTTAACAAAAATGTTGCTGTAAACTGAGAATTTTAGATTTAACAAAGAAAAAATGATTGATTTCACATTATGAGACAAATGAGAGTTTATTTTTTCTGGAGTTTTGCTGCTGTGTGCAAACAGTTGCAGCAGAACAACAGGTGTGAAACAGGCTGAAGCTGCTGATCAGTGACTGTGGAAATGTGCCACACAGCAAACAAAATAAAAAGAGGAAATGGTGTGAACAGGCCTCAAGGTGTGCAGCATTACTCACTTATCTTATGAATGCAGTGCAGTTACTTTTTTGTCCAGATGAGGGCGACACATCAAACACTAAATTCTAAGCAAAGGAATCATTCCCAGCATTCACAGGGGCTGTAAGTGACAAATCAAGAGTAAAGTGGGGGAAAGGGTGACACACAGATGCTTTTAAACACATAAAATGCTTTATTTTAATCTAACAAATGGGATTAGAGTACATGAGATTTGGTGTTTTTCTGATGTTTGGACATAGGAAGCTGTGTCTCAGCCACATGGCCAGACTCAATGACAGTTGAGATGGAAGCAGAGGTTTTGCCAACTGTCTGACTCATTTTCTAGTAGGCCTGTTTCCCTCAAATATCAGCACACTCGCACTGAGGAGAATTAAGGAGGAATGCTTGATTTACTTTTTTGATGCAGATGATTACTTTTGAAGCTGCTTATACACCCCAGTTTGCATACATTACTGTAAATCAATCAATGGAGCAAGTGGCCTTTTTTAACTACTGAAGAGTAAATGGTATTAAAAGGCTGGCAGATTTGTCTGAATGAGAAATAATTGAGACTAAATGTTCTATCAAAACACGATAACTCATAGTTTGAAGGGTCCTTAATTACCAGCTGGCTTTGTGGTGAGAACGAGGGTTGGTATCAAAGGAAGATGACTGTGACAGCGTCAAAAATGCATTTTCACTATTCAGACCTTGCACTCCCCATAATGTGTATGTTCTTTTATACAATGGCTTCTGTCAAACATGAAATTAATACAGTTTCAGTAAAAGATGATACATCCTAGCAATTATGGTCTTTACAAAACCCAGCTGTCACCTGTTAATGTAAAGGTCCAAAGGAAATGCACTGCTTGTGTGAAATGAATCACACCTAAAGCCATTTTACAAACACGGTATAATGCTGACTTCTATTCAGATATAAAAACAATGCTTAAAACGCGTGACATTTGCCTTCTTTGGGAAGACATCTTTATATCAACACACAGCTTCTCAAAACTATGAATGAAACAAGTTGACAGGGCAGATTTGATGTTTGACATCACAGTCAAACATCATATTAATGCCCAACTAATATACACTTTAACAAGACACATGCTGTGTGTGACATACCAAACTCAGTGACACATAGGTGTCTCTTTACACCTTTAACAAAGAAAGAGCCTATAGCATATTGCTTAGTAGCATGCTTTATAGATTAGTTATCAGCAAAATATATGAGCAGGTTTTTGGTTGCCAAGTTTTATCTTTCCTTTCTAACAATAGTTAGTAATAGTAGTAATACACTTTGGTAATCTCTAGTAGTTAATGTTCTTAGGGTTCTGGCTGTCTAATAATTGATGAACTGCAATTTTTAAGGTTACTATTATTATTCAATACATTCACAACCAGCAACCTCGCAGTTATTCCTATTAATTGCTCATAAGTAATCTACAAAACATCAGCAAAGTATTTATAAATAAATACAAAATTACAAAAGCCCTTAATCACAAGCAGTTCAGAAAAAAATGCCCTGAAACTGGCTCACTTGATGTGCACAGAATTTGCTCTAATATTGCAGATAAAGGTTTCTGGATGATCACGCCATATGAACATATGCAAACGGAAGTGCTGGAGTTTAAATTCTGTGTCTTTGCTGCTGACTTCAGTCTGTGTCCTGTCCTTTGGAATCAACATAAGAAGATGAATTTTAGGTTAAAGCAAAAGCTCTGTGCTTTTGAGTAAGGATGATAAATGGCCCCCATGTAGAAAATTGCTATGTGCACCAAAATGAAGTATTTCTAAGTAGTTACACCTGGAGTAATGAAACAGAAATCAGGCTTTGTTTGATTAAACCACAGCATTTTGTTTAAATGCTGGTGGCTCATGTGACTTACATCCACAGATTTTAGATGCTAAATCAGAAATAAATCCTGCCATTACAATAATAACCTGGGTTCTAACAGCATGCAGTGTTCACATCAGATTTCATTCTGAAACCTCTTATATACAGGACAGTTTCCATATTGTCAGTTACTGAAACTTTTCTCATATTAACTGATAAGAAATGTCACCCACTAACATTGAACACAAACAGCCCTGCTGTGAGGCTGGCCTGGTGAAATCCATACTCATTCCCATCTTCCCTTTCTCCAGCCTGGGTCACTTGACTCTGCCACCTGTTGCAAGAGGAAACCAGAGGTGAGGCTTCCGGTGAGGCCGAGCACTCGGGTTTCAGGTCTGACTCCCTTTTCTCCCATGATTATCAGCTGTGAGTGCGGGCACTGTGCCACGCTGGCACTCCTCAGCCAGGGACTCAGGTCACATGAATAAAAAACACAAGGATAGATGGATAGATAAATAGATGGCTAGCTAGATAAATAGATAGATAGATGTCACTCATTTTAATGAGGAACTTAGACAAATAATAACAGAAAAATAATATTTGAAGCAGGTGTACTCATACCTTAAGGCACAACTCCCCATATCTCCTCTTGTCCTCAGCTCCTGTCTCTCTGGTTCCATTCTTTCCTGCAAAAACACATAAAAGGGAGAAATAATGGAAACCTGCATAAGCCTCTGATTGACTGATTTCCCACCTCCTTCTCCCTTTCCCCGTCTTGTGGCCTGTCTGACTGCAGCACTCTTGAATAATAACCCCCTCTCCTCGTCCTTTCCTTTTCTCTTCTTTCTCTCTCTCCCTGCTATTTAAAATGCCGCTCACATGCGCGCTCCCGTGCCGGTTTTAATCTCTCTCACTCTCTCTCTCCCTTTCTTTCCAATCGACTTCGGGAACGCGCTCGAGCCGTGTCCCGCAAGTCAAGCCAGTGCTAAGATTTGGCAGGTTCTCACCATCCCCTCCGCGCTGCTCGTCAGCTTTGATCTTCAACACCTTGGAGGTTACACAGGAGAAAAACAAGTAAACAAACAAACATGTGAGAGCCTCCGTACAACAGCATTTAAAAAATATATATGTAGAATATCCAGAATAGAATATCATAATAAACTGTCAGAAGTACAGTATGTGCCGAAAAAAACGGGTCTGTATCTGCTTCAAGCGCTAAAGTTTTTAAGTCTTTTGCCCCCCACTCCCCATCTTTGGTCTATCTGAGAGAACACCCCCTCCCCATTTCTCTCTCTCTCTCTCTCTCTCTCCACCTCCCTCCCTCCTCCTGTCTTTCTACATCTCTGCATTCTCCTCTTTTAGTCGTGTGGGAAGCTCAGTGAATGCGGCTGCAGAAGGAGTCAGCATACTTATGCGCCTGACGCGGATACTGTTCTGTCTTACAGAAGGAAAGACAAACTTGCTTTTCTCTCTTCTGACCCCCCTCCCCCCCCTCCCAACCATCTCCTCGAACTGGATACTCTGATTGGCTTTAAAGATCTTTGCGCCTCTGTCCCATGCTTTTTGTGATTACATTTTTTTTCATGACCGATGGGAACAAGAAAAAGCACGGAGTTTCCAGCTCTTCACTTGCACCGCGGCGGGCTAAAGACTTAAAAACTGCATTATTAATTTTTACGCACCGGTTTTTGTTGTCCTGACGTGTTTCTCTTGTGTATATCTTTGAGCTTTTACGCATTTCTTATCCAAGAGAGGAGCTTCGCTATCGCCATTGCCCTTATTTTTACACCCCCCACCCCAAAATTCCCTCCCGTTGGATGGAGACTGCAATTAGCAAATCTGCTGCTTGCAAATAAACCGTAAAAAGAAAATAACTGTTTTGCACGGAGTCTGAGCCAATGACCGAATTTATGTTGTCCGGATGGAAAAAAATGTACTGATACACAAACCCTGATGGGAACGTTTTGGCTGTTTTGCCCTCAGAAGCATTATCCCTGTGCGCAACTTCGCTCGAAACAGACCCGTATCTCTCCATTCGATCGGCGGGAATTGCAGAGCCGAGCTGAAGCCAGACGCATAGTGTGGGCCATCTGCTTTCTCCTCATCCTCCACTTTCCCCGTAAAAAACTCCAAGAATGATGGACTTATTTCACCGCATCACGGACAGTCTTACGCCTTTTTTCATGCCTTGGAGTCGCCGGACGCGCCATCAAGCTCTCTAAAACTGCCTGCCTCTCCCTTTCTCTCTCCCTCCCTCCGTTTGCTCTCCCAGTCTAACTCCCCCTGTCTGTCCTGCAACCAAACGAATGCTTTCCCATGGAGGTAGTACAACCACCTTGGGGCCCGAACGAACAGAGGGGTGATTTTTCCAAGCAAGACGAGCCCGTCAGCAAGAGACGCATCGGGTGAAATCGGAGTGTCAGTCCTTACCCTCTTTCCTCATCTCCCCAGCACCCCTTCCAGTGTGCTTGGCAGGGGTTGATATACAGTAGCCCACATGGGGATATACGGACTGGAGAAACCGTGTTGTGCCCTATAACTGTCTGGGTTCTACTTCAGCTGTGAGGACTGTTTGCGCACGTCTTCATCCATGTCTCACCAGTGCTGCCCCGTGTCTCCAGAGGGAGCCGCATTCATTACCATCTCAGCTTTGGGTAAGTCTAATTTATTTACACTTCACCCGCGTTCCTTCATAGTTTCTGGACATTTTTATATTTGAGGAACCTTTTTTAATTTTTTATTTCTTTTTGGTGTCACATGTGTGTGTGTGGGGGGGGGGGAAGGATGGTTCGCTCTGTGATAAATGCGTGTCGCTCACAAACCTCTCAATATGCCAGTAATGGGCACAGTCTCAATTCTCCCTCTCCGCTTGCTTCCACAGTTGCTTTTTCTAAATAACCTCAATGTGCTGCTTAGAGGTGCTGCTGGCTTCAAATAATAACCCAATGAAAAAAGGAGCCGCAGCCGTTTGGCTTTGATTATGTTGAATATGCTGAGAGGAGAAGAATAGCGTCGTGAGTGTTAAACGTTTACAAGAAGATGCTTCATGCTTTAGATGTAAGAATAAGACTGCAGAGTTGTGCAGCAGGTCAAAGGTCAAAAAAAATTCTACTGAATAATCTGCATCAAACATTTGTCTCGTTGAGTAATTAGGGTAATCACTGAGTCAACCCAAAACCACTCACTCCAATGATTCAAACAAAAAGTGCAACAATTAGAATTGTGCATCATCTGAATGGCAAATTGCACAGTGTTTTATACAGTAAAAATAACAATAATATCCCTAATGTGCTTTTTTAAGAAAGTGCCAAAATTGATTACATATTGGAACTGCAGTATAATCAATATCGAATATGCATTTTGATGGTTTGCTTTCTGTCTGTGTGTGTGTGTGTGTGGGAACGCATGCGCCTCTGGGCTCGTTTGTGCATATGTATGCTTGTGTGTGTGAATGCTTGTACATGTACCTGTCTTTTTTTCTCCAAAGGTTACTAAATGGTTTTCTGGGGGAGGATTTCTAACCGGCGAGATGCTGCTCGTTCTCCTGCTGGCAGCCTTTTCTTCTTACATCTCCGGCTCCCTCTCCTCCTCCCTATCCTCCCCTTCCATGTTGGACGGACTCCCGATGGCAGACCCGTCTGCCTCAGATTTGATGGCTGAGACCTGCAGCGCCTGCTCCTGTATGTCGGTGGAAAATGTTCTGTATGTAAACTGTGAGAAGATCACTGTCTACCGACCCACACAGCTCATCCCTCCAGCCTCGTCCCTCTATCATCTGAACTTCCAGAACAACTTTTTAATCATACTCTACCCAAACTCCTTCCTCAACTTTACCCATGCTGTGTCACTGCAGCTGGGGAACAATAAACTGCAGAACATCGAAGGTGGAGCATTCATGGGCATGAGCGCATTGAAACAGCTGCACTTGAACAATAATGAATTGAAGGTGCTTCGAGCAGACACTTTCCTAGGGATAGAAAACTTGGAATACCTTCAGGCCGACTACAATTTGATTAAGTACATTGAAAAAGGAGCTTTTAACAAACTACACAAGCTAAAAGTGCTGATCCTGAATGATAATCTCATACAGGCACTTCCTGACAACATATTTCGCTTTGCTTCGCTCACACACCTGGATATAAGGGGTAACAGGATCCAGAAGCTTCCTTATTTGGGGGTTCTGGAGCACATAGGGCGCATTGTAGAGCTGCAGCTGGATGACAACCCCTGGAATTGTACCTGTGATTTAGCACCTCTCAAGGCATGGCTTGAAAACATGCCCTACAATATTTTTATCGGCGAGGCCATATGTGAAACACCAAGTGACTTGTATGGGAGGCTCCTGAAAGAAACCAACAGACAGGAGCTTTGCCCCATGGGAACAGGAACTGCACTGCCTGATAATGGGCAGTTGCCCTCCAAAATGTCCCCAACTGTCATAGCTCCTATAGCCACTAAAACACCAAAAACCACTGACTCATCTAAGATTTATGGTAATGGTATTGTTGCTGGTTTGCCCCCTTTTGGAAGAAATAGCCAGATAGTTTCCTTCCAGACACGGACCCCTCCATTGTTGTGTCCACAGCACTGCAGTTGTAAAGCTCACCCCTCTGACTTTGGCGTTAGTGTCAGCTGTCAGGAGAGGAATATTAAAAATTTAGCCGATCTCATTCCCAAACCCCCAAATGCCAAGAAACTTCACCTGAGTGGGAATTACATTCGTGACATAAGCCCAACTGATTTCCAAGGGTTTGAGGGTTTAGATTTGCTACATCTTGGCAGTAATCAGATTGTCACAGTCCAGAAAGGTGTGTTTGCTAACATCACTAACCTGAGGAGACTGTATCTGAATGGAAACCAGCTCGAACAGTTGCACCCAGAGATGTTTTTGGGCCTCACAAACCTACAGTACCTGTATTTGGAATACAACGCCATAAAAGAAATCTTAGCTGGTACATTTGACTCCATGCCGAACCTACAACTCCTGTATCTTAACAATAATGTGCTGCGGAGTCTCCCTGCCTACGTGTTTGCAGGTGTCTCTTTAGCTAGACTGAATCTGAAAAACAATCACTTCATGACCCTGCCAGTAAGCGGTGTCTTGGACCAGCTGCGGTCACTGACCCAGATAGACCTGGAAGGGAACCCATGGGAGTGTTCCTGTGATCTGGTCGCCCTTAAACTTTGGCTAGAGAAGCTAAGTGATGGAGTGGCTGCCAAAGAGGTGAAATGTGCCTCCCCTGTGCAGTTCGCCAACATTGAGCTGCGCCTGTTGAAAAATGAGATCCTGTGTCCTAAGCTTGTTGCAAGGCCTCCATTCATCTTCACTAGCGCCACCCCTGTTTTGACCTCAGTGTCACCTGCTGGAGTTGGCAAAGCCCCACCGGGGGGGCCTGTGCCTCTCTCCATTATGATACTCAGCATTCTTGTAGTGCTTATCCTTACTGTTTTTGTGGCCTTCTGCCTTTTAGTCTTTGTCCTGAGGCGGAATAAAAAACCAGTGGGCAGACAGGAAGGTCTTGGTAATCAAGAGTGTGGCTCCATGTCATTGCAACTTCGCCGACACAACCACAAATCGGGTAAAAAAGGCTCCATCCTGGGAGATGACCTGGGAGGTGAGACGTTCATCCCCCAGACTATTGAGCACATTGGCAAGAGCCACACCTGTGGGATTGGGCGTTCCTCAGACATGGATGCCGCCTTCAAGTTTGCGGACTCACATAGGCAGAAGATCATCCTTCGAAACAGTGCCGACAAGGATAAAGACTCGCTTTCCACCCTGGAGCGCAACAAACGCCTCAGCACCATTGACGAACTCGAGGAATTCCTCCCCAACCGAGAGCCCAGCATGTTCATCCAGAACTTCCTGGACAGCAAAAGAGATTTCAACAGTATAGGGATGGGCGGGTATGAAATACGGTATCCGGAGAAAACACTGGATAAAAAGATGAAGAAGTCATCACTGATAGGCGGAAACCACAGTAAGATTGTGGTGGAGCAGAGAAAAAGTGAGTATTATGAGCTGAAAGCCAAGCTCCAAGGAACGCCTGATTACCTGCAGGTGCTTGAGGAGCAGACTGCACTGAGTAAAATGTAGGGATTGTTGTGTTTGATTTCATGCATTGATTACACACCCATACACAAGGAAACCAGACACGCATACAGGCAGACAGACAGCCAAACACATCTGCCCTTCTCTGGTTCTTTCTCCCCCTTTAGCCACACACACACACACACACACACGCACATCATTCATTCCATCACTTTCTGTTCTCAATGCTCTCACACTCTGCACATGCACACACACACACACAAACACACACAGAACAAAAAAGTGCCTTCTGGAAACCCATAATGACCGATGCAGAGATGGACAAAATGGCTTCACAGTACAAAGCTAATACTAGAATCCGCCTGGATGTATTTCGCAGTACAAGACCTTTTGGATTGTCCATTTCACTACATGTATGAATCCCGCATATATACCACAGGACACCCTGAAAAGCAACCAGAGAGTCATAGTATTTTTGCTGCTATTGAAATGGGTACTTTTTTGTTGTTGTTGTTGTTCTTGTTCTTTTTGTCCTCCTTTTGTTTTTCCAACCAAATCAAAGGGTCTTGAACACAGTGCTTGAGAATATACCTCGCCGTCTTCAACCCTTGTTTAAAAAAAGGAGAAAAAAGAAAGGAGGGAGTGTTAGTTGTTGTTCTTTTGCTCCAGAAAGTATCAAAAACCACTCCTTCTGGGATGAGATTAACAAAATCTGTGACTCAGCGGATGCTACTTTGCTTCTCTTTTTATTTTAATTTGCGGGGATATCTGTTTGATCTTGGGGAAGCTCCCTGGAGTCGGCCGCAGACTCTCTGCCATCTTGTGTGGATTACACACCAGTAGCAGCACACCTGCTCTTTGCCGAGAGTCTAAGTGGCTCCTGCTTTCCATTTACGGGAATTGAAGGCACTGCAAAATGCTTTGGGGGAATGAGTTCATGACTTGTTTTCTTTGTGTAAAGAGCCATGTTAAATATAGTGTCTTCTGAACAAAGTTGTGTTTCTCTTCAAAATTGCTATTTTCAGTAACTGTATGTTTTTGGGTGAAATCTAATGGCACACACACTGTCAGAGGACATTTCTGAAAAATGAAAAACCCAAGGATAAAAAAAATACAAAGCTGCTTGCTATGTAAGCGTAACCTGGAATTTATTTTGTAAGTCTTATATTATTTGTATCTGTGGGACTGGTTTGTAAATTACAAATAAAGTTA
>NW_018127954.1:1450731-1461925 GCF_001952655.1 Monopterus albus
ACCCACACACACACACACACACACACACACAGTACAACAGAACATCATCATCAAGAGACTACAAGCCAGAATTGTCAAACAAACTATTAATATAATTCAAGCAGTGATCCCCCTCCCCTTGTCAGCTCTCAATTCGTAGTAAAAAAAAATGAAGAAGAACATAGTTAATTTATTTTTCTATGCAGGTTATTTAAAGAGTTATTGGTATTATTTAAAAAGAATAATACACAAAGAGTGGAAAGGACTGGCTGGAACAATGCATCAGAGCTTTTTCAGGTCAACGATGACATTTGAGTCAGTTGAAGGGTTTTTGTTTCTCTCAGTTTATGGAAGCACTTGACCCACTGGACTAAGACTGTGATATGACCTGTGATGTTTTCTTTTTATTATATCGCACGGCAAGATGAGATAGAGTCTGTGACGTTTTAAGCAGTTTCCTTACTCTTATCACCCACCTTACCTGTAAAAGTTTTCTTATTAACATTATGCAACCAAAATAAATGTGCATTAAACTTGATATGCTTCTCGAATTGTTGGGATGGGAATGGAGAGAAAAGTTGACAAAAATTGAGGCTCTAAATTGTTTTATTTGGATAGAATCGTATCAGAAAACACCATGTGCAATATTAGTAAAACTGCTCAGTCATGATGGCTTCAAATAATTTAGTTTATTTATTTTGAGGTTATGTTGTCAACACAGATTCTATTTCAAAATTATTTTATAAACTTAACTTGTTATGTTAAAATTATGAGTGTTTATTGACATTACAAATCATTAGAATGTATCTTGGAAAGTATAATAAATACAATTTTCTATCAGTCATAAATCTCCTGTATATTGCTTAATTTTCTCTTGTATAATCATGTTGAAATCAAGGTATTAAAATCAGCACCTATTTGCAATGTGTTCCCCTAATTCTTTTACTTCACATGTGCTTAGGTTTTCTAGGTTGCTTTGCTTTAAAAAGAAAAAAAGTCTTGCATTCTTGCATTGACACCGCCAACTCCTTCATACTCTACTTTGAGTTTTTCACAGAACAAGTTGGTTTGCCTAACAGCTTAGTGTTGGACAGACTTCAGCTCAAGTGACAAATTATTGTACTTGTTTTGTTCATGTACAAACACTGGCTGCCCTTCAAGCATAATATATGTGTGCTTAGTCTGTTTAGTTTTGAGGAAACCGGCTGTGGAAGCAAGGAAACTGCTGCTTGTTACACTTAAGGCCATGAAACCGTTTGTGCTTTTTACACTGGTTTAAAAACAATGGTGTACACACAGCCGCCACACGTTTCACTTTTAAGATATGCTTTAAGCATTTTTATAGATGCCAAACTAAATGAAGTGTGAAAACATGATTTAAACTGGGTTTTGTCTTGTTGTGAAACTGTCAGAAAGTCAGATTTCAAAGATTAATACCACGAAATTGGTGTTAATGTAGCTTTTTTTTCACATTGCTTAAAATGTTCTGTTTGCCTTCATTTATGTTGAACCCATGTCCTGACATCCCTAATTTTACTTTTCTCTTTGACCCTTTGAAACTATGTTATCACTGACTTTATTGTCTGCCAGGTATCATCATCCATCTGTTTTAACCACTTATCAAACATTCATGCTACGTCCATTTTAGCGTTAAAAATTCAGAATTCCTGTTTCTGTGTTAATCCAGCTACTGGGGCTTTTGGGAATGCAAGGAGCACAAGGTATGACTCATCCAGTCGCCAGAGAATTGTCCTCATTAATTATTAATATCCTTGGCAATAGTGAACTAAAAAAGGAATCTATGTGCGTGGGGGAGGGGGGAGGAACTAGGAAATTGATATGTCCACCCCCTCCAAACTCTCCTTTGCTCTTCTACATCTTTCCTGTCTTCTCTATCATTTTTCATACCACTCTGTAACAGAGCAGAAATATCATTTGGATACTTAAAACAAGAGTTAAATTGGCTGGAAAAGTATTTTATCAATCCAACATGCGCTCCTGTGCAGGGTTGTGTTCCTGGAAGCTCCAGGGGTCCTTGAGGGGCTACCTGAAAACTGAAAAAAATACTTGTTGTTTTTCACTTTAGGTGAATGCACTAGACATTGCTACAATTAGTGCAAAATGCATAAAGACTCGTTTTTCTCTCCCCTGGGATGTTATCATCCCACCTGCTGTAGAGACAATTATGCAGTCCTGTGCTGAATCTTAACTGTAAAAGCCATCTCTGCTATGTTTAGGATGGGGTTGCTTGGTGTAATGCATGCCTTTTTTTTTTTTTGGTGGGAACAGATTGCGAAGGTCTGCTGGAAAGTGAGGGTAGCATGCTTGAAGCATGGGACTAGCCACAAGGGGCACTGTGAGCTAACAACACAGCAGAGTGTGTGAAATGTTGTGACTGGGCTGCAGGGGGGATTTCTCCCTTTCTCCTTCCAAGGTTTTCAGATTAAAAAAGAAAAGAAAGAAAGTAAGTGTGTATGTATATAATAACAACAACAACAACAACAATAATGATAATAATTTTCAGAGGTTCCATAACAGGTTTTTGATGATGATGACAATCTTTATTATTTCTAGAAATGGGTAATAAGGGTAAATGCAAGCATTGGTTCAAGCTATACTTGGAAAACAATTTATTGCAAAAAAAAAAAAAAAAAGTATTAAAATATTGACAGGCTGATAAAAAGAAATGGAACACAGCTGGCCACACCTAGACTAAAAGATTAATATTTGCATGAATAATGTTAAACTGTCATTACAAAAAACATGTTCAATGACTCTTTTTGAGAATGTTTTCTTAATGTTCGTGCAACAGACCCCCCACCCCCATTCCCTCTTGTTATGTCAGTTTTGACCTGCGTGCAAATACATTTCACTTTGTTTTCAGCTGACACTATAGGACAGGGGTTTTCAAACAGTGGTCTGCAGTGATCTAGCTTCACTGTAGAAATCTTTTTGCTTTGGTTTCATTCATTTCCATGTATTTCTTATTCTTTGAGAATAATCACATTCATACAAATATATAGAATTTAGAAAATCTAAGGTGACTTTCAGGATTAAAATTGTTTCCATCCGGTGTGGCTACCCCACAACAGTGGTCCCTGGGTTACATTTTGTTGAAAATGTTTACTCAGACTGCTCTATGTAACTGAACAGAGAAACAAAGCTAAATCTGTCCACACTGCAGCAATCGGTTCAGGTACGTTTTAACTTCTAATTCTATACAAAAGTAAGGAACTGAGGATCAAATGGTTTCAAGAATATACTGTATAAGAACATGAACAAGTTTAGAATAATTTTTTACAGATGTCATTTAGTTCAGTTTTGTCACTGTAAACATCAAGCAGGTTTGAGAAGTCTTCAATTCAAATACACATTTTGCAGCCACTGGTTTTTATTAATTTCCTTTATAAAAAAACAAACAAACTGACTAT
This sequence comes from Monopterus albus, assembly GCF_001952655.1. Classification (NCBI taxonomy): domain Eukaryota; kingdom Metazoa; phylum Chordata; class Actinopteri; order Synbranchiformes; family Synbranchidae; genus Monopterus; species Monopterus albus. Next base: position 1,454,142 of record NW_018127954.1, read on the forward strand.
TAAACATTTATGAAAGCAAAGCCCAAATTAGAAGCTTAACCCACACCAGGCTGGGACTCAGCATATTTTGTCATTTGCTACTTCAAGTTTGAGGATTCTTCTTGAAATTGTGCACATCTGTGTAATGTTTTAAAAGTCTGCCCAACATTACTTTGTAACATTGGTGTAACTGGCAAAGATTTTTGATATCTTGCAGTGGACCATGCAGCTCAAGCGAACTTCAACAGTCTGATAATAGTTTCGTCTTAAAATGTATTTAATCAGTGAATGTATGGAAAGGTAGGAAAAAGGTATTCCAGAACACAGGCATGGTTTTCACAATATTGTATTGTAAATAATTGGTCAGTCATCTGTAGTTAATAAAACCTGCAAAACTACTGGCATGGCTCTTCATAAATAAATGTTTGTGGGGTTGATCAAAGCTTTGCTATGCATACATTTGCATACATTTGTAGTAATGGCCTCAGTTGTGGCTCCAGTGGGGTTGATGAGATTTTAAAGAGAACAGTTCAATAATGTTGTCACACTCATACATCCTGAGCACGATACTTTCATGCTAAAATCCCAGATAATTAGGTATAGTTTATGACAGACTATTCATTCTGAAGCTTTTTCTCATCATTCTTGCCTGTGCTTATGTGCTATTTATTTTAATTACACTGTTATTTTTTCTTTAACAACCTACTAAGCTGTGGGGGCACGCAGCTTAATATGTGTGTAGCACTGGTGGCCCATGTCTGCGCAATGCCAACAATGTGCTGTGGAGCTTTTTTGGCATCAGCCACGGTCAGGCGGCCATTTCGGGGGGATGAAAGGGGATGGCATCTCCCCAGTAACCGCAAATTACTCAATGCATCCCCAGTGAGTAGAAAACAATGCCTCGCCTCCTCACCAACTGCCTCATTGAACATCAACAAATCCACCAGTGGCGCTCTGCTGTAGCTCTGTTGGCTGCTATTTAGTGACGTTCATAAAAGCAAATCACCGGAAATCTCCTGTCACCCATCTGTTGAGGCCACCACAGCCTCAGAGCATCAACTTTTCAAAACAAAAGTTTGATTTGGATAATTGTATGCATACTGTACCTTCATGCAGTTACAGAGAAAGATGTGTGTGTGTGTTTCAAAAGCACCTATGGTCATGAAAGATAAGCAACAGTGTGCCAACATTCAATACAGGTATGATATCTTTTCACAAGTGTGTTAAAATCTTTTGTTCTTCCCTTTTGTCTGGATTTGATTTAATACTGTGACATACTTAGGCCCCACTAAGGTTTATTTTGACGTCTGTGTCCATACCATTAAATTATATTCATTTCTCATACATTTTGTCCTTTGAAATGTTACCTAATCAGTCTGAAAAGAATGATGAGCTCCTGATCAAAATTAGATATTTACCTTGTGAAAAGTGACATCTGCTCTCACAAACTAATCGAGTGTTGAAAAGCTCACTATTCGATGATGTTATTATTACCTATCTCTGAGGCTAACACATATGATTATACTGCTCATTTTCCACCCTTGTTCTGGAAATTGGCTTATATCTCTTGTTATTTAATAATGAAAGTAATATTTCACACAAGTGCGCATATTGTTTCCCATGTAAAACAAAGTCAAATTGCCTTTGTTAACTGAAATGCAATATATAGTGTATCCACTTTTAATCTAGGGGTGTATTATGTTTCATTGTAAAACTGAGACCAAATCGATACGGACACTGTTAGCGAGAGCTTTAGCTTTACAGATTTTAACTTCACTGTGGTAAAATGAAGTTTTAAGCCTCTTATCTAAATACACGGGTGTGTACAAACTCTACTTGCCTGGCATTGTCTTTACTTTCCTGTTATGGAAATGTACCATGTTATCATTCTTAATATTATGTAGCATTTGGTCATATCACATAATACCCAGCACAGCTCCACCTAACAACCACCTGACTAGAGGTCGGATCAGTCATTTGGGTGTGTATGCAGAGCCATAAAGTCTAATCCTGCATTCGTGCAATGTTAGCAGTATGGGAGGAACAAGAAAAACATCTCTTGAGCTGACATGGAAGTATTTATACATCATTCCAAGGTTGTTAGCCTTGGGGCTAACTTTGTCTTTATGCAAGATAAATAGACTGAATTTGCTACTTTTGTTGTGTTTCATATTTTAGTAACAGTTTGTTACTAAGTGACATGAAAAATAACTATAGCTACTATAAATTTAGCTGAATCAGTTGTTCTACTGTGAATATTTGACTTTATTTAGATGTAACTGCCAGCATGGTGTATTTGCCACTGTTCTGTCAACAGTTTGTATGTCGTTCTTTTCACCAAGCAGATATATTGTCAGAAATTTCCAATTTCACCAATAAAAACAAGATGACACGAATGCAGAGTAGACCCAAATATCTCCGAAAGGGGAGTGTGTTGTAGGTGAGCTGCTGCAGATCAGCCCATGCTGTCCCACTTCCATTATTTTCTGCACTAATTCTAAAGAGGTTTTGATTATGTAGTGTGTTCAAACTGGGAAGGTGACAAAATCAAGAAACACAAGAAAGTGTACTGTTTATATACATTACTTGAGGAAATATTAATCTATCCATCCACTATCTATACTGCTTATGTTAACGAGGGTCGCAGGGGGGCTGGAGCCGATCCCAGCTGACATTGGGTGTGAGGTGGGGTCCACCCTGGACATATCTCCAGTCTGTCACAGGGCTGGCTCTTAGAGACAGACAACCACACATACCCACACTCTTGAGGAAATATAGGAACTGTTAATAGCTGCAAAGAATTTCAACAAATTCCTGAAGGTGGTAAAACAGCACCAGAAAAAAGTATTCATTCTGTTAACTGGTGCTGACATTGTAAAGTCATGAGCTATATCCCAATAGAACACTTTTCAAAACAGACATTCTGACCTGTCATAGCAAGAAAACAAATTTGGATGATGAGAGCCAGTCTGCACAATACCAGGACCCTGCTAGCTCACCTACAGTACAGTTATTGTTAATCGTATTGTTTTTCAGCAGGGCCTTTTCTGCTATGACATGCTACATGCAAATTGTATACAGTACAGCATCCACTACAGTATATACTAGTTTTCCTAAGGGGGTCTTCCATTATAGGAGCCTTCCAAAACATGTTGCGCTGATTAACAGCACAAGTTCAGCATTTGATTCCACTACTGTGCACCCGCTTTGGTACATTCTGGGAGCTAAATTTCAGCACCCCTCAGTAGGTAGTACTAAAATCAAGAACTGTACCAGGACCGCAGGAGGGGAGGGGCTGTGCACACAGAGCAGTCACAAGTGTTTAGTTAAATGTCCATGTCTTAACCACTCAAGCATTAGCATTACAAGCACCATGTGTAAACACACAGCTGACTGTGTGTGTGAGGGAGGAGCAGCCCCTCACTCCTCTAAGCAGAGACTAACAGAGAAAAGACAGTTGAAAAACACAGCAGGGCAGCTCATGTCAACGCTGGAGGCTATGCTAGGTGATGGTTAAGGGAAGTACGGAGTATACCACTTGTTAGGTTCTGACAGTGGAAATGCAGCAATAGTCTCCAGTTAATTTAAAAGAACAAAGTGATTTTGCTTTGAAAATGACAAGATCAGATAATGATTTTAAACTGCAAACAGATAACAAGTAACATTTTCAACAGTGTTGTAGGGCAGCAGTGCACCTGAACAGGACAGTCAAATAAACAAACAAAACTTTGATTTGTATATGTATTGTGTCATTTCCTGTTAATACAAAATGGCAAATGAATAAGTATATTGAATTTGCTTTACATTTATTTTTTAATTAAATTTTTCTTTTACAAAGAGAACATTTTCTAAAATGTTCAATAACATCTTTCTTTTCTCCTACATTTACTGGTTTTGCTTGTAATGCCCTTCTCCTTTGCCTTTATCCTAAGCAGAGGACTATAGTGGATAAGAACTTCACCTGTGTTGTTTTTTTTTTTTTGGAAATGAATTAATAATCACATATAATGGCATGCCCAGGCTAAGAAGTATTTTACTGTTTAAGGTGGTCTAATTACTCCATTTGCTGCTGTTTAGTTTAGCTAAGACTTTAGCTAATACTTTAGCCAAACTAACAAGCTTTCACATTTTAAAAATAATGCAAAATCTTTTTCTGTATAGTAATAAACTACTGCCTCTAGGAAAATATCGCACTAGATAGAAATACCCAAAATGATACTTGAGTAAAGCACCTGGCTACCAGTGAAGCTCTGAATTACAGTCATTTTGAATGATCACATTTGAGTATCCAAAAGCCTTGAACATAATTTACACCTTTATAATTTGGCAGATGAGCTCTGAAAATCTTTGATAAACCAATTCATGCTAGTTCAGAAGCAGCTGCACATGTAATGTTTCTGAGCACAGGCTGTGATTAATATGCTGCTGCTTCCTCCAGGTGCAAACCTACACCCATTTCAGTTTTATTACATTGATCTCTGAGAGATCAATGAAGGCAAGGGAACAATTGAAGACAAGTAGGAGAGACATATGTAGGCCTTTGGGACTGCCCCAATGGTTCTGTGCTTGTTGGTGTGTATGTGCGAGTGACATCCCAGGGAAATGCATCAGAGGCTCCCTGTCACACTAATCAATAGCTTATATGTTATTATGAAACCCGGACCCCATTGAACATACCGCTATTAAATGTTTTTGTTGAAATTATGTATCAAGTAAAATAAATGCTCATAGCGGACATCCTTTCTGCTGCTTGGTATTACTTATAACAAAATAAGGACTGCACTGTAGCCAGGACATCAAAGAACTTATATCATAACCATCATGTCTAAAAAGGAACAGACACTGTACTACACCACTTTATGATTGACAGGTAATCTCTAATGACAGCAGCACCAAGCATTTCTGGGAATAGCACCCTGGCCTTAAACTCCCTGGCCTGCAGTTAGAGCCGCAGTCATCCTTCTTCCTTAGTCCCTGCCTTCCACTCTGTCTTGTTTGTCTTTCTTTCCATCCATCCCTTGCCTCATTTCCCTTTTTTCCCCCTCTTTGCTGTACCTGAGCTGAATTATGATCTGTGGTCTTCCATGATACATTGTGATTAATTGGGCTTTCCAGCTAAGTAATGAATTGGCCCCTCAAGGACATGTAGGGGGCTAGCTTTGGTAATAATGTGGCCTTTGCTGAAGGCAGCTCAGACTCCTGACACCACAGATTTAGCACTTACAGTGTTGATTTGAATTTGGCTTTAGCAGGAGGATTGTTGGGGTTTAATTTTTAAATAGCTACCAGTTGCATTTCTAATAACTTTATACACATTGTCTTATAGTGAATGAGGTATGATATTAAAAAGTAATACTCATTAAAGCACAGGTATTTCTTAGTGCGGCTCTACATGGAACATGTCTGAGAAACAGTCCTATAAACCATGTTGTGTTTTTTTTGTTGTCCTCTGTGTGTACGTTGTGTGTGTATGCCACATAAAGTTGTACTAATCAATAGTTTATAAGAACACTAGGTCAAATGATGGTGCAATGTGAAAGGTGTCACTTATAGTAATGAACCCAGTGTTTTTTTCTACCTTTCAGCTTATTGTTTTGGTTCTAAGTCCAGCACCTTTACTGTTCTGATTCAGTCTTACTGCTCTCTGCAGCAGGCTGCTGGTAAACTGATAAATCCGCTGTACACTACCTGTTCAGTGCCAAACGGCAAACAGTGAACATAATGAAGCATTTAATTGCTAAAGAGCCAGATATTTCCCTCAGGAGCTGGTGGAGACAAAAACGGAGCTAAAAGAGAGTGAATGCTGGACTCAAATGACCAGAAACACAGCTCCAGATCAATGAAAGTGTTGCCCCATGTTTGCTGAATGTGTAATCAGACAGCTGTTTGCTAACAGGGGAGCCCTAACAATGAGTGATATATTAACTTGTGTGAATCTTTAGAGAACTTAATGCTTTTAACCATATTCTGTGCTCCTTCACAGTATTAGTTATGAGCCTCCTCAGAAATAACCACACGTCTGTGAGGTCAGCTACAGACTCTGAATAAACCAAAACAACAATGACAAATGCTTTGAAGAGAAACTAACAAGAGATGACAGCTCTGCTGCTTTTTTCTCTCCTGATGTTGATGCTGACAGTGTCATAGACTCCTGGAGTGTCACCAGTGTTTGAGATTCAGGTAGTAGGCTCTTCATTTTTTTTTTTATCTGGCACTGACCATATTGGCGTCCCATAACTGCCTGTTTATTCTGTACTGCTGAGATACATGAAAGTATTTTATGCATTCATCATCCACTTCTGTGTTTATCTCATTTCCAAGGCACAAACTGAATCAGCACCTGCTGTGGTGGTTTGTCATGCAACATCAACTGTGTGGGTATAAAATACTATGAGAACGAGATGAAATCCACTCATTTTAATGGGGCTCTTAATGTGATGATGGAGGAGACTCAAGCATATTGGGACAGCTACATTTAAACACAGTTTATCTTATTGGTCATTGGCCTACTGAAGCATCCATGATTACTGTGTGAATTCTGCCTTTTAGAACTGTGATATGGACCTTTTGTTAGAACATACTTTTCAGCACTGACACAGGCTACTGAGCATCACTGGCACATTTTCAAGCAGTGAAGTGGTTTATGGATCTGTGGCATTTAATGTCAAGCATCGAGACAAACGTCAATGTCAACATGCATCTTTTTTCAAGTGAGAGATAAAGCTGTGAGTGTGTGTGCAGTCGCATGGTTGTCACTGGGAGTCTGCAGCACCTTCAGTAATTGTTTCTGTTTTCTGAGAACATTTGACTCTCAAAACCTGCAGTATAGTACAGAAAGCAGAAGTCATAGATCAACCAAAGAAATGAGACAAAAAAGATTTTATTTAACACATGCAACTCTACATATCCATAATATAATAATACCTATGGTATGGTTGTCTTGTACAAAAGCCACTGGGCAATAGACAGGTCACAGTTAATACTGTATATTTGGTCATTTCAGTTTAAGGGCTGATGAACAGTACTGTCACTGAATGTGAGGACAGTTAAAATGGCTGAGTTGCATGACTGCAAATGTGCATCTCATATTTATTGTAGTTCACTGTTCATATCTATTTTCTCCTCAAACATGTGTTGACATGTATTAAACCAGCACCTTATTTAAACAGAGCTTCCGTATGACCCAAATGGACTACCTAGAGCATCAACAAACCAATAGTTGTGGTTCTTACACTAGAAACAAAATGAGCTATTATGCTTGGTTGTAAATCCACTTTACAAGTTGCTGCATCAAAGTTTGGCTGTTCCCCATTCTCAAAAACCTAAGTGACAGCTGAGTGTTGTTGCACTCAGTCGTTGGCACTAACTGTATGTGCTGGTTATGAGGCTGTTATTGTTACTGTCAGACTTACCAAACACCTCACAGATTTCGCTGCTGCGTTTAATTAGTTTTGTAAAGAGCTGTCATAATTGACACTTTCCCAACTGAAATAAAATGCCTGTTGTAACAGACAATTTTGTGGTGTATAGACATAATCCACAATAAAGCTTGAATGCATTTATTTCTTCATTTATCATGAAAAAGAAACCATGCAACACCTACAGTAGATATTTGAAGGTAATGGGGGGTTTTGTAGCTCAGATAAAATCCAGTAGCACCAAATCCCTGTTTTTAGACTCGGACTGTTGTGTTTAAAGGTTTAACAGTTTAATTGTATGTGTATAATAATGCTGGGTTTAGCTGCACGGCATACACTGACCAAGACGATCTGAGTTTGTAGTCTTCATCTGGACACGTCAGCAGG
>NW_018127954.1:1462066-1471628 GCF_001952655.1 Monopterus albus
CAAACAGCCACACCGCAGACCTCTGTTGTTTCAAGGTAATTGGCCGTGTGGCTTTCATATGACACACAAAGGAGAACTGTCACCAGTCAAACCAGTTCTACAGGATATGGACATTACAGTGCAAGAAAATATTAACAGTTTGCTATAAAGCACCACTCTTTGCTCAGTCTATGATAGTGTACATTCAGCATGCTGCATATAGGTCTGGGATGGATATCATCAATGCGGCACATGTGCATTTTTTTGATATGTATTAATCCACTGAATGTATTGATTTATTTATGTTTGATTAATTTTTCTAAAGAAAGAATTTTTTGGTCTACAACCTCTTTTCCAAGGAAGCCCTGACAGATGAGGTCATTAAAAGAAAAGAAAAGATAAAAACAGAAATACAAATACAATATTAAGAACCACACAATATAAAAATCATTGTATTGTGATGTAATATTTTGAGTGGATTCTTTTGCATATAACATCTGTAGCTCATTTGCCAGCATCATTACTAGCCTTTGCACATCCAAACTCAATGACACCGACGTGTGTGTTTGTGTGTGTGTGACCGTAGTGTTTTCTTACCTGCAGTGTTTAAATGCTCTCATATTACCCCTTCTTTATCTCTAATCATTCCCTCTCTCCAACATCCGTTCTCTCTCTCTCTCTATCGCTTGCCAAGCCAGCCGGTGTTGACGGCACGCTATCTGTTGAAAGAGAACAAGTGTGTGTGTTTGTATGTGTGTGTGTGTGTGTGTGTGCTGTTGGCAGAGCTGAGAGATTTAATTGACACCCACAGAGAGAATTATACAAGCTTCCAAATGCTCTCTCAATCTCTGTGAATGTCTTTAATGTTTTTCTGCATCTACGTCTGTGCATGTGCGCGCGCTCATGCCCACCCATGAAAGCTGTCTGCATGTGCACAGGGTCTCAAGTGTGCATGGAGAGTGTTTTTCTCTGTGTTTTCTAGAGGTAGTTCTGTTTCTACTCTTCACTTCTGTCCTTCAATGCTCCCATTATTCTTTTTTAACTACTTCAGTCTTTTAGTCTCACTCGTTCTCTTTCTCTTGTTCCCTTTTTAGCTGTAACTAGTACTCCGATGTGATCTGTTGTCTTTTTACAGCATGCTGCATTACAAACGCAGGGAATTACAACATATCCTTCAAGCTGTTACCATTCTGCCTTTATGATTTGATATGTATCTACATTCTTGCACAAGTGTGTATTGTTATACTTGTGAGGCTCTTCCATTGGCTGTCTTTATTGCCCAGCCTTATAATGTTGGTGGAAGAATTAGGGTCCTTCAAGTGTAAGTGTATGTGAAGCAAAAATATAGCATGACAATACTCCATTAAATTAAGCTCCTGCACAGAGACAAACTCAGAGGGAGAGATTATCCAGCTCTACTGTTTCTCTCATGGCTACAAGGCATTTTAATGTCTTTTAGCTCAGTGTTTTGGTTTTTATGGCCATAACTTTACTCAAACTGCACTGGCAGCACTGTATACAGTTTCCAGTTGCAACAGGCAGATGTTCTCAACAAATAAACTTCTGATGAACCTGCTCAACACTAAACAGCAGACAGGCTCAGTTAGCAAGTAGCCGTTTAATATTTAGCAGCTAAATGCTCAAATTTCTGCTGTAACTTTGTGAACAGCAATTTATAACCTTGTGTAAGCTCTTTATGATGTTTCACTTGGTGAAGTGTTTCATTCAATACAGTTATGCTCACATGATGGTTGGTGTAAAGGGTAGAAAGTAGTAAATGAATTGAAATGAATAGAAACAAATATTAGACAGCAAAGTTCCTCAAACTGTACAAAAATACAGAATGAAATTAAATGACTTTACTTTCTTCTGCTGCCTTGTATGCTAACCTATTCAATGCTGCATAGAATAAATCTTAAACTGAAAAAGCGCATCCTCCTTCCTATAAGTTTTGTTTACATACAGATTTCCCTACCCACCTATATTATGTGCATGAGCATGTGCTTGCAAACACAGACACATACCCATATTTATACAGTTATGATCTGAACTACTCATGCACATCAGCAAACACATCATAGACAGACACACAAATCATAGTGGTAAAAAAAAAATTATGAGTTTAATCCCCTTATATTTATCCTATACTGCTGCCCTGCTACCTTTTCACCAGCAGGAAAGCAGTTTCATGCATGACAATATTTTATATCATAGCTTGTGCAGTTTATTTCATCCTCGACTATGTTGATACTGTGGTAAAGTCAATGATCATATGACATTATTTAATCCCGTGGGCGTGTGCTTGCTATCTAGTGCATACGCAGAAGACGGTAGGCAGGGAGGCACGTACTAGTACATTCATGTTTGTTTTTTCCAGTATAATGTTTGTGTTTCTATCCCAGAGCGGTGCCTTTCAGGGGTCTGAATATGTGTATGGATTTGTCAAAGTCTTTTCAGAAAGATGATGAATGCACATTGGTAGACCCATAACTCTGAGTCACCCACATAAGCCACTGTGCTGTGTGTGCAAGTGCATGTGTGCATATGATGCCATATCGGAATTACGTAAAAAAAAAAAGCCCCAAAATATATAATCAAAATGACTAATGTTATTGTAACTGTTGGGTGATTTTTTAATATTCCCGAATTTCTAATAATCCCTCAGCATTTAATATCATTTTTATATCTTTCATATTTTGCATGAATGTTGAGTATGTGCAGTGAGAAACAAGACACCTTTGCCTGGCCTCTCATCTTATGTGGAGATCTACCCATGAGATGCTGTTTGAATAATGTCTAAGACAGATGTTAACTGTCAGCTATAACAGGTATGGAATAACCTTACCTCTGTTAGATACACATTTAGCATAAGACAAAACCAAAGTTGATCTCACAGAAGCCTTAGAAGAGCTTATGTAATGTTACTCCTTGGGTCCATCAAGTTAGAAAGGTCTTCCATAAGCAAACTATAAGAATTAGGAGTGGGTCTTTGTGCATTTTGATCAGTCAAAATATGTTAATATTACCTGATGACATACCATCTGGTGTCTGTACATATCCTCTTTCTCCCAACAGTAACCTATAATAAAATTGTTTCAAAGTAATGAATCGCTTTTATATGCATATGAACAAGGGTCATATTGATAGAAATCAAAGAGTAAATATAGATGTGATAATAAATATTGAGGCACTGGTTACAGTACTGATGTATATCACAAACTAATCTTCAGTATTCAGGAGCATGATACTGTATGGACAGCATTCTAAATGACACATTTCCATATAAATTAACATTGTGCACTCAGCCTGAAAGTCACCCCATACTGCTTCACTGTGATGCATGTTAGACTGTATAAACATTCTCCACTCAATGGAAATGCTTACAACCTGTCTCAGCTGGGTAACGGTATTTGTGGAGGTGGTTTGCTGTGACCTCAGCATTCTATACATTTCAGCAGCAATTAGGACTACTTATTAGAGTTTAGATAAAAAGAAGGAGGAATAAAAGATAAAATAGTCCTTTATTATCCCTAAAGGGCAAATCTATATATTGACAGTAGTATATACACAGTCATCACAGCATCATCCAAAAAACTCAAATAAGAGGAAATAAATTGTTAAATTGACTGAAAAGAAGGCACAATCCTCATCTGACCATGGTGGCAACTGATGGCAGCTGGGGCAAGGGGATTGTAAAACCTGTTTGTCCTGAATCTTGGCTATTTGTACCTGCCACCAGATAGAAGCAACTTAAACTCTCCAAACAGAAGATGACTGGTTGAGTGCAGAGTTGGACCTGACTTTCTTCAGAGACCTGACTTTAAAAGTAGGTATTGAACAAAAATAGGTGCCACATTATAAAAAAAAATCATGAAAGGCTTAAAGTAAGTTTTCACTGTACTTTAAACTTTTACAACAGCATGGTGATGCATGGATGAGTAGAAAAAAGATGTGCATTCCCAATTAAAGTGATAAACAATATATTTTTAAAACCAAATCATCAAATAATGATGTGGTGAAATATCTTCTGAATTAAAAGATGGACTCTCATGAAATGTGGTACAATCAAGGTCCCCAGGGGATACATTCTAATGACTCTGGTGACTTTCTGAATTTAGGTTGTTATTGAAGGATCTCCACAGCTGTTGGATGGACTGCTGTGAAATCTGGTACAGACAGGAGACTGTAACTGTATAATAGTATAACTCCAGAGCACTGGACAAATTTTTAATTAAATATAGTATACTTTGTATATACTTTGTGATTAGTGCTAGTAGCAAATCTTAGCATGCTAATCTAAGGTGGTTAACACGGTCAGTGTTACCTGCTAAACATTAGTAGGTTATCACTGTGAGCTTGTTAGCATGCTGGCAGCATTTACTGTAGCTCTACATTACCATCAACCACCATCGTACCGAAGTGCACCCTCAGACAGAGAGTCTAGTCTAATGTGTTCTCTCTCTTTTGTCTCAGAGACACTATTCTTTTGTCTGTCTCATCAGTCTGCTTTGCCTCCTCTTCGTTTTTATTCTCTCTAGAATTATATTCAGTTCCAATCTTATCTTTACAATAGACATGTTATTTGTTAATGTATTATACTCTGCTGTGCAAAAAAAAAGATTTAATTCAGTAACTCTTGCTAAACTGGGCTTGCTTTGTGCAGATTTTTTTTAAACAGGACTCTTCATTGCAACTGTCAAGAACAGGAGCATAAGTCGGTGATTCTTAAATGTAAATGTGCTTGACGAAAAAGCTGTTGCAGTTCACCAAGTCTTTGGCTGGGTCTCAAATCAATGAAATTATTTCTTCCTAAATGAGAAAATGCCAACTTTCCATCACAGTCAACAATTGGGGGGCTATGTCATTTAAAATGTGTTACCTTTACTATAAGAAGAATGAAACTGTTTTTGTTTTTTTTTGGTAGTTTGTTTTTTTGCATAACCTAAAGGGAAAATTAAAAGGGAACATTTAAATTTGTAACAGATTCCTTTTGGCTACCAGCAGGTGGTGTTTAGGAAGTTGTTTTCACTGGTCACAGTTTGGGTAGAAATCCTGTTAATGTAGTGCACATACATCTACCGTAGAGTGTCTGACATAGCAAAATCATCATGTAGCATCATCACAGAGAACCACCCAGAGTTTCATGTAATTTGAATTATATAATGAAATGTCAATCTGAGATAAAATAGAAGAGTTCTAAATTAACTGCATTAGTAAACAAACTCTAACTAGTGTGATCAGACTGATTACAAATTGCATGAATGAATATAACTCATGTTCTGAGCTAGTCTTTATTTGTTGCTTGGTGCAGCTCTTTCATCTGCCTCTCACTGGCACTTGAAGAGGCCTTTGGCTTTAGCACCTCGCTGCACTGCTGCATCTAAAATTATAACTCTCAAAGTGGGACAAAGAGATTTAGGTTTCACTGTACTGATTTGTAGATACCCAGATGCTGAGATAGTTTCATTTAAATCTTTGATATTTAGATCTGCTCTGGATACACTGTGGAACAGTTGGCAGTTCCCCTTCCAGTATTGCTGTGATTGACTTCAGTGTCCTCAGTGCAAGTAAATGCATTGCAGTAGCGAAAAACATGTTTATTCTTTTTTGACTGTGTCAAGTGTTTTCATATCAGTGCTACATTCAGCTGTCACTCTGCTTTCTGTCAGTTACCAGGCAGCAAAAGGATAAAATGGAAGTCTGTAGTTGCCTTAGAAACTTGATTTTCTAAGCAACAGTTTCCTTTAGTCTGGCCTCCATAGCAACACTAGTGATATTGTAAATTAGCGGCATAAAGTGTCAGACAGCTCTATGAGAATCATGGAATCATGGAAACACAACTACTATGAGTTATAAGTGTTTTCAAGTGGGCACATAGCAACACATTTAATAAGCATAATTGTTCTCATTTTCTACAAAGCTAAACAGGCAGTGGTGGGTCCAGGGAAATCACTGGTCATGCATGGTGGACCCCACTGTTATTAAAGGGCTGCACCGGGAAATTAGTCCTGCATTACCAGAAAGTGAGGGCAAGCTGGCAGAGAAGTATTCTGAACAGAATTGTAAAACTGGTGGAGCAGAGGCAGAGATATCCTCACTTTTAGTTCCTGCTATGGTCCAAACCTATTAATCCTTCACTTTATCATAAAGTGACTTGTCTTTTGTTAGACCCTGCTTGTCTGGAAATATGGCCATGTCGTTATAACATCATCCCCCTAGTGTGTAACAAAGGCTTTCTGTTCTGAATCTGAAGCCTTCAAACCCAAGGTGATGACACCACCAGTGCTATTTTCATAGAACTCAGTCAGTGATCACACATGTTGATGTTCAGTTTCAGAGTATATAAATAATTGTCAGGTCAAACAAAGGCTGTATCAAAAAAAGAAAAAAAAATGATATAAAAAAAACCCTCAAAACTATTAAAAATTGTCCAAAATAGACAAAAATATTCCAAGACTCTTTCTTTAAGGCCACATAACCCATTATACAGCTGTTGGCTGAAAAGTGCTATATCAAGCTTTGCACCAACTGTGCAAAGCAGGCAGCTGCTCTGGGGTCGGGGGTTAAAATGGGTCAGAGCCCGCTGGAGCCTGCTGGAGCTGAGCTCCACCTCCTGTTGTACAAATCACACTGTGCTGAAGCCTAGCTGCCTCTCTTTACTTATATCATGGGTTGCCAGCTCTCAAGCTTTTGGTGTAAGGCACCCTCTTTCAGATTACATCTCACATGCTAACAAATCCACTCTACAGAGTTGTTCTTTGATTTAGAAATCTAAAAAATAGTGTTAATGCAATTTAAGTCTGACTTTGATCAATAGCTCTGTTTTACCAAAAAATAGCTGAGTTTAACAATAAATAAGTAAACAACCAGCAATGCTGATCTCAGAATTAAAGAGAGGTGGTGCACTGATGTGGCACAGCATGTTCAACATCATTACATTTTTTTTATTCCCTGACTTTCAGTATCTGGCAGTATGTGTTTAATTAAAGAGCCTCAGTCATTTCTTATATAGGCTAAACATGGTTCCCTCTGGAGAATCAAAATATTTGATTTCTATTGTTACATACTTGTGAAATGGTAATCACATTGATCACAATTCAGGTAAAAGATGTGTTCAACCATTAAGTCTCAGCTGTCGGAACCTTAGAAAAATCTAATCTTTCCAGTGGAATCACTGGCTGAGAAAGAGGTTTGGTGAGGTTGAGACGTTCATTGCTCCAAAGGCCAAATGTGGACACTTTCTTTGAATCCAGGTAGGTCTTCTTTTGCTTTAAGCCTTTTCTGATCTGTGAAGGTGTGTTCTGAATCTCTGTTGCTATAAACAAAAATCCTGATCTATCAAGGACCTATTCAGAGTAGAATACTTGGCTTTTCTGAGCCTGTTCTCTCCATTTTACTTTTTTTAATGAGGCTTTATCTGCCTCAACGCCTCTGACAACCTTGGAGTCCACATTAACTATTGATTCTATTGTACAGTACATAA
The DNA here is from genome assembly GCF_001952655.1 of Monopterus albus. Classification (NCBI taxonomy): domain Eukaryota; kingdom Metazoa; phylum Chordata; class Actinopteri; order Synbranchiformes; family Synbranchidae; genus Monopterus; species Monopterus albus. Next base: position 1,469,529 of record NW_018127954.1, read on the forward strand.
TACATTGGTGTCTCTGCAGAGGCTGGGACTCTATGTGCTCAAAATCTAATAATTCAGTTTTCTTGTATGCTCTGCAACTGTGCCTTCTCGGTGATATAAGAACCCAGAATTAAATTTCTTTCCAATAATCCACGTCCCCACCGTCTGCTTCCAAAACATGTTGGTTTTGTCATGAACATCAGGAACATAGGGTATGATTCAAACACACTGTCTGCTGTCTGTCCCCCTGCTGATTCTTGGCTATTGTTGGAGCAAACAGTTCATTTGTGGAGTGACTAAGTGGTGTCATGTTTGTGTAGTAAACACAAAAAGCTAAAGAGGATATGCTTTCTAAAACGCTTAGGCTGTAAGGGTGAGGACAATAATTATCATCCTGACATACATCAGATCTGTCTTTTCTGACAATGAAGAAGTGAAAACTAAACAGTTTTGCAAAATCGGTGAACAGAAAATATTTTGACAAATGTTTATGACTTAATTTTCTGATATGGCAGTAAATGCCGTGTTTACTGCATGAGCCACAAGAAATGTTGTAGTTACAATTACAGCTCAGCCGCTACCTATTTTTATAAATAAACAAATAACTTCTGTTCTTATGTTATTTCACTGCAGTTTCTCTCTATTTTCCTCTTGAATTTGTGCATTATGAATTAGGGTAAAAAGTCCTGTGGTTAAGCCAAAACTATTCAATGCTTCATTTCAGGTTTTCACTTTGAAGAACTCACCTATTTGCCTTTTTGTATTTACACTTTAAGCAGTTGTGTCTACTCCAAAGTTATCTTTGTGCATCCCCTGAACATACCTTTATACCACAACAAAGGACGTCAGAGCACATGGCTGAGCATACAGAACACAGGGCTTTTAGGGCTATGTAAATATATAAATCATACTCAGGCAGTCAATAGTTATTGCAGGTAAACAAACAGAATACATGTTTCAAATGCTTTGTTCTTTGAAACAGCTCCTACAGACTCTGAGCAGCAGTGAGGTTTGTGCTGATAGAGCTTACCGCCTATTAGTAAACACACAGATGAGTGGTAGAGCTTGTTAAAGTCGACAATGCTGCATGCCTGGCACGCAAGGTGGAGGCTCGGGTGGCAGGATGAGCTGGGATGGCAAATGGTGTTGCCATGAAGCAGAGTAACAATAAGAAATGTTAGGTTATAAAAGTGGCACTGTATAAGACACTATGTTCAATGCAAAGCAGCTAAAGCCTGCTACTGTAAATGACAGCATGTGCTAATTTGTATATATGTTCCATTATAATGTAGGTATTTACATTTTAAAACAAAAAGGTGTTTCAAAACTTACTTTAATTGGCTTTATCAGTAACTAATATAAATGTTTCAAGCAGCTATCATCTCATCAATATGCAGCTAGTCCACCTCTAATTTCAAAAACGTTTTTATGAAGGCTTTAATGTCCAGACTGTGGAACCGAAGGATCCAGACAGCAGAACATAGTCACCCTTGTAAACTCTGTATAGTATGAGAAAAAGAAGAAAAAACAACTGGGGATCAGTGATTGGTTGTTTGGTCTGCACATTTGCGGCTCCTTCCCTTTTCTGTCTGGCCGTTGACTGGTCAATTGAACATATTGCTGCTTTGTTTACTTGTTGAACAGACTGAGAAGCCACAGACACATGAGAGAAACTAGGGGCTTTCCTCTAGGAGCTCACCTCTGCCCAAGAGGCTGATAGATTTGTCACTCTTTTTTGACAAAAAAAAAGAAAGTCATTGATGGGATCTTAAGCTCTGCTCAGTCTAGTGTGGCAGTCTCTGAATTGGAAGCACTGGATGCCAATCAGCTAATGCATCATGACTTCACCTGAGCTATCACTCTGCTCTGTTGCGAATATTGTGCATAGGCTAGAAGAAGTGTCTACTGGTGTTGCAGGTCTCAATCATAACCTTTCTGAGTGAAAATGATGTCCAACTTAACAAAAATATGACCTGGGTTGTAAAAACTACCACTATTCCTCCAGTGTGACCTTAGGTTAAGATGAGGATCCTGACAGTAACATCCTCTCCTTTGTCAGCAACAAGAAACCAGCACAGGAGTTGGGTAAATAAATTCCAGTCATGCTCTCTGACCCACACT
>NW_018127954.1:1471643-1493303 GCF_001952655.1 Monopterus albus
AGCAGTCAAATGGTCTGTTGTTTTAGAGGCATGACCGTGCCACTGAAACACCTGAGCTCAGCAAATAGGTTCACAACTGCTTCCTTGCCCTCTCGTCCTTCCTTCCCTCATCCTACTCATCTCTCCATCATCTCCCCTATTGGCCTCCACTCACTGCAGCCTTGTCTTCGGCACCTGCCTTCTCCTTCACCTTCATGTAGCTGCCTTGTCTCCTTCTTTTCATTCCCTTTATCACTCCTCCTCTGTCCCTTCATCTCTCCTTTTCACCCTCCTTTTTACATTCTTCTTCCCTCCTCTCCTTCAGCTTCCCAACCTTTTGCTTCAGAGATGTGTTCATAACTCTCTCTGTCTCTGCATTATGCCACCCACACATGCACACACACACACACTCTGTTCTCTTATTTCCCGCCAGCCCAAGCCCATTTGACCTTAGTAAATGCAGCCATAGAACATCTATTGATTTATGCATACAGATGTGGTGTGTGCCTCGCCTTGTTCACCCTTCTCAATGTCACATGCTTGTTAGCTTCCCAAGTCCCTTTCAGAGTGTGCGTGTGTGTTTATCAGTCAGAAAATGCAAGAGTGAGTATTATGTGTGTACTGCTTGTTTGTTTGTGTGTGTGGGTGTGCCTTTGTATTACTTACATTATGGGGACCAAAACCTGTTAACACACTCACATTGTGGGGACTAAGCCAAGGAAATCACTGAATTTTAGGGTGGCAACATGGTTTAAGGTTAGGGTGAGGTGAGGTTAGGTTAGGTGTTAGGCAAGTAGTGGTTATGGTTAAGGTTAGGATAAGTCTACAGGAAATGAATGTAAGACAATGTAAAGTCCCCACAAGTAATGAAGACACATCATGGGTGTGTGTGTGTGTATGTGTGTGTTCACATGCCAAGCCTGTTGTGATTGAGATGGAGAGGGTGTTGCAGAGATGCTCGTCTGCATGCACAATTGTCAACCCCCCAATATAGTTTGACGGACAGCTCCTCTGACCAACCAGGGCGCAGACATAAGGACAGGGCAGCCCTGTTATTGGTAGATAAAACACATGGATTAACCCACAGGGCCTGGTGTGCTCTCTGACTCTGTAATTCCTGTGCTGAATAATGTAGCTGTTTGTTTGATGAAGAACAAGTGAAAGGATGAGGGACAGAAATGTCAGAGCAATTTGCAAAATGCAAGGAGCTCATAAGCAAAGTGAAGAAATGGGGGGGGGACAGAAACCCAATTTGTTTAAAGTAAATTGGGTTGGGAAGGCAAAATAAAATGAAAGGAGTAAGAAGAAACAAAGCACAAGGAGGACTGGAGAGGAAAAAAATCAATGTAGATCAAACTATTCAAAAAAAAAAAGAAGGCTGAGGCAAAGGAACAAAGGTAACTGAGAAAAAAGACGGAAATAAAAAAATCTGTGATATTGTGACAAAAACACTGAGAAGACACCAGTCATGCCAGGTGTTAGAATGTATCAGAGGAGAAAAACAATTGAGAAAGGGTGTGAATGAGCAGTGTGTCAGTGATCGCTGGTGTGTAACTTTTCCAAACTGCAATGCAGAACCTTTGCTGTCTCATCCAAAGCACACTTACAGTGGATGTGTATAGATTTGCAGAACATTAAGAACCTCTGCTGAGCATTTTTGGAAAGAAGGGCTTGACTCCCTTATAGTGTTTTTCAATACATATTGATTCTGAACATTTGGAAGTTTCAATATACATTTTCTGCTCTTTCTTTTCTCTGACAGCGAGTTTACACACAAATATGCACACCTCTGCAGCACACACAGTCCCGTCTCCTCTCACTCATTCACAGCGCTGTCTGCCTTGTCACTTGTCTCATTTGCTCCTGTTGATAGCGAGCTAACAACAGACTGTGGTATATTGCAGGTTTTGCTGTGGTGTTAGCTCATTACAGATGACAAGTGCAGAACCTCTACGACCGGTTTTGACTGACAAAGAACACGGCAGAAAATGGCACTGCTCTGTAGCACCGCTAAGCAGCAGTGCCAACAATTACACAACTGATACCGATACTGACTGTGTGTCACATGCAGTGCATGCTCCAATGCACAGAATTTGCACCCATGAGTGTTTGTGTTTTGTCTAAAAACACATCGGTAATGTGGATGGGTCACAGAGACACAGTTAGGTGTCGACTACAGACTGTGTTTACAAAAGACAAGCGAGGGAAGGAAACTTAGATTCGTCCAGAGCAACAAACTAATCTCCAGGAAGAGCCGTGGAGACAAACATCAGATGCAACAATCAGCAGCAGAAACAGACATTTAACTTCAGTGATGCTGGGATTTAAACAGGCTGCTTTACCTGTGTACCTGCGGGTGATCAGCTGTAGGGCTATATGACACAACCAAGGCACAGGATGGCCAGACTCTGGCACATGCTGACCAGTTGTGAGCCCCATGCACAGCTGATGTGTTCATTATTGCTGGTTGACATGTAAACCAACATGAAGCAGGAGGAGCTCTCTGAACAATCAGTACATTTAGAGTCACTTTAGCAATTTTGAGTAGTGAACATGTATTTTTTAGAGCTTTATTAGGCATTTGAGGACTAGTCATGACTGGGGTGGCTGTGGCTCAGGCGTTAGAGAGGTCATTTCCCAACGAGAAGGTTGGTTGTTTGATCCCCAGTCGACAAGTGTCCTTGGGCAAGACACTAAACCCCGAGGTGCCCCTGGTGGCCAGGCAGCAACTGACAGTGCCACCATCAGTAAGACAAGGATTAATAAAGTATAATAAATGAAATATTGGAGGGGACAATTTTTCATAATTTGCCCCCTGGTCCTCCGTGGACATTAGGTCCTAGGTCTACAATTATTTTGCTATTCTTGACTGTCAGCCAAGAAATGAAAGTCGTACCTTGTTGTCATGTTATAGCCTTGTTATACTTGTGTGTGTCAGTTTTTCTCTGCACTATTAAACTGGTACTGAATATCAATATTTTATAGTTATAAAAATTAACAAACTTGAAATGAATGGTTTAGTTGCAATAAAGTGAAGTGCACCATTTAATAAAAGTTTGAATCCTATTGAAGTGTGAAAGTGAAAAATTACATTTGTTGCTGCCAGGAAACATGCTGTAACTATGCAGAGGTGTGGTGGAAATGAAAGAAATGAAAGAAATCAAATGAAAATAACTTCATGGACCAGAGTGTTGAAGGTTTTTTTTTCCAAGATTTAATTTCACTGTTGGTGCTTGTATTAGTTAGGCTGCCAAATAAATGTGGTTGTGGATTACTTAGATGGGTAAAAGATGTGTAGATATCGTTTGAACCTGGACTCGTTGTCTTTAAAAAAATTAAGGTTTTGAGCATTTTGATGTCTATATTTCAACAAGTGGTAAATTTGCAGCATTTCCTGGACCCATTCTTGGGACAGTTGTGCATCTTAGAATCAGTCCTTTTTCATACATTACAGCTCTGTTGTACATGTTTCCAAGTGAGATCGCAATGGACAGCCTGTCTGCTTCCTCTGTAACCCTTCTAGCTATTTTGGGACAGCTGTAGGGGTAGAGCGGATCGAGTGATCGCAGGGTCGGCGGTTCAATTCTAGTTCTCCCCAGTCCACATGTCAAAGTGTCCAGCTCCTTGTGCGTGAATGGATGGGTGAATCTGTAAAGTGCTTTGTCCAAGTAAGGTACAAAAATACTATATAAGTGCAGTCCATTTATTTAGTTTAATTCAGTCTTAGTCTCATAATTCTTTTTTCATCTTGGCAGTTTAGAACATAATCGTCCCTTACAGTCCAAGGAAAGCTACTGTATATGGTAAATATACAGATAAATTAAGGCAAAAGTTGTGAATTTAATGATTATATTAACAGTATCTCAGACACAAATGAAAACATAGAATATTTATTTTTAACTATGGAATTAATTGGATGCTCCTTCTCCATAGTCTGACACCATCATAATGTTTGGCCCAAAGGGGTTGCTACATACTGTAGGATGAGGCTGGTATTGGCCTGGAGAGGTGATATTTTGTTTCCCATTTTTCTCAGGCTGCAGAATGCTATTTTTCACCTTTTGTAAGTGGAGTGTATTGTGAGGCTCAGCTGGTCTCAGTGCTGCTTGTCACTTATTTTGATGAGCTGTCTAAACTGAAACAGAGTCTCGCCCGGTGCTGAGGTAACTCCCATCTGTAAAGCCTCTGTAGACTTTGAAGGAACAGATGTCAATCTGAAATGACAAAAATCAAACTGATGTGCACAGTATTTTTGGACTGGATGTGTCTACTGTGTCCAAAAGTTTAGTTTCTAACTGTTTTTGTATACTGTTGTTATTGTGACTTCTATGTGATGTAGCTGCTTAGCCTCAAAGTAGCGACAAGTAACTAACTGCTAGCCACACCTAGAGTAAACAGCATGCCACCTGAAAATCACTAATGTCCTGATGCAAAGGGCTGATTTTTGACAAAAAGGAAAAGCAAAGAGAGAGAAACTACAATTCTGTTTACTTACAGTAGTGATTTAATTGTGACAGCACTGTACATCACAACTGGCAGGTGACTAGCATGCTTTATTTGTGTCTACACCTGCCAAAACTACTAGTATAAAACTGCCAGGATAATTGTGGACTTTGGGTTTAAAAGGTTACAGAATCCCAGCTTAGTATGGGAGTTTGTTAATAGCTTTAGCCAAATCTGGCTTTGGAGGAAATGTGCCTGGTCTATCAGGCTCAGCCAGCTCAAGACAAACACTGGAGATAGCATCTTTAAACCAGGCAGGCCACTGTGAGGCCAGGCTAAATAGGTCACCAGCCGAGAGGTGGTGGTTACCCTAACATTCCCCATGAGAAGAGTAGTTGTCTTTTGTTTTTGTTTTTTTGTTTGTTTTGTTTGTTTTTTGATGCGTCTGGGCTCCATGTTGAGACTGCCTAAATTTACTCAGATTTTATCCAGGGATGAAAATGTAGAATGCTCTAAGCCATGACTGTGTAAGCCCATAGTGGAGAGGACAAAGTGAACGGGTGCGTTTCATGTTATTTGCATAGCTTGCTTATCAGCTGTTGATAGAAATGTTCACCATGTTGAGGGCCTGGATGAGTGCCTTTCTGGTTCAGGAAGACTATCTGTAACCAGTCAGCTTTTCAGAGGTGTAGTAAACCACACTAAGCCAGTTTGAAAGTTGATGCTGGTCTGCTGTATGCCTAGAGCATCGGGTGATGTGTGTGTGTGTCACAATGCCCAAAGGAGGTTGTTGGACTGTAGATAGGCCACATACAATGTTCCCACTTGAGATAAAGAGGGAGAGATGAAAGGAAACAGAACTGGAGAGATGAAGTGGGTATTTTTGGGTCATGTGGGTTGCCCTATTTAGCAATTTTTGCCAACATCTCAAAGGCAAAGTGTGTGCACGCACACACACACACACACACACACAGAGTCACATACTGGCATGGTACCCATCACACACCAACAATCCCTTTTGCTGAATAACATCAAAAAGGTCTGTTTGCTTGAGCAGAATTTCCATATTACTTGTAATCAATAAATCATGCTGTTTTGTTTCTTCTCTTCCCATTATTAGTGTTCAGAAACAGTACGGAAAGGAGATGACAACACAGCTGCATGCTGAAAAGCAGCCTAAGCTATTTAACCCTTTAATGTGTAACAATGTATTAATGTACTGTAGAGTATCTATCATACTTTCATCTTTTTGACAGATTTCGCTACAATTTTTACAGAATTTGCACTTTTCATTTATAATACATTTAAGGATAGCACCTTGAAGAAATTACATCATCTCAGAGTTGTAATCTGTTTATAACTGTAAATAGCTACGTCTTCCATAAACAATATATGTGTCACATATGCATGTCACTGCTGATAAGGCAGTGCTAACAAATACAGCATGCCAATTATAGTACAAAAGTATAGGTCTTTATGTTTGCATCTGCATCAGCCCCTCTTCTCAGCTGTAAAGGATATGCTACGTATATGGGATCGATTTCTAGTATGTAGTGTCCAGCTTCAGCACTCAACACTGTCTGCTGTCTGAATCGCAATATTAAAATCAGCACTTCCAATTCTTTGCTTGTCTCCTTAGGAGTCAAAGACCTCTTCTATGCTGACAACACAGTCACAACAACTGGTGATGGTGTTGTATATTATTATAACAGAGTTGAAAACCACTAAATTGAAGCAAATGTGGAGACAAGTCCATTACATACTTGTAACCGTAGCCACCCTTAGTAACATCATTGCACATGGGTGGTGTTAGCCATGCCAAAACAATGCTGTTTTGACAAATGAAAATATTCATTTATACAGATACACTGATAAATTTGAAAGCCACCAGTGAAGAACTTTAGCTAAATAAATTTCACTCCAAAATGAGCAAAATATAAATATGGGAATATCTACTGCATCTGTAATCAAATGTTTTCCACTTCACTTACAAGTATTTTAGTGCCTAAGTCTTTTTCACACAATAAATGGTTGTATAATCTTGTAACTTTTCAAGGACAGTTTTTGCTGTAGGATGTGGATGGTCTTTATGCTCTTTATGCCCCAGAAGCAGACAGCATCAATTGTATCAGCCAAACAAAACTGGTCACAGAGGGGTCAAAGTCAACAAAGGCTGGATATGGGCTTCAGTCAAAATCTTTGAAAACAAGATAGGTAGTAAACCTTGACTTCAGAACCACAAATATGTGTTCCAAAAGTTGAGAATGCAATTCTATGCTTCGGCAATAATCTCATCAAAAATAGTCAAAACTGAAAATCTGACAAAGATTCTTAATAAGCCTACAGTCTAAGTTTAATACCTGAGCCTACAATTTTTATGATAAAAACTCAACTCATAAAGCTTCAGACATAGAGAAGCTATTGAACTAAGGATGGTGTAGCTCAGAAAAAGAAAAGAACAATACATTGTTGCATTTGAGTTCTTACCCAGCTCACGATTACACTTGGTTAGATTAACACTAACTGGAGTAAACATGAAGTCATTCAGTCTCACAGGTAACAAACTGGCATCAGCGTATCATCATAACCCATGTGGTGGGTAATGTAATGCTTCAAATATACATCTATATTTCTCTCTCTCTTTCTCTCATATATATATACTGTTACATGCAAGAAAAAAAACATTAAATGTTAATCATGGTGCCGACTGAGGCAGACGTGTTTGCTGGTTCTGCTCTTGAATACCAGCTTTTTTTTTCTCTTTCGTGTGTTTTCTGCTTTTTGTGCAATGCACAATTGTCACGTCAGTCTTTTGGTACTGTTTACAGTACCAAAATAATTCAGCAGTGATCCTGGCTGGAATATACAGTATTTAGCACCAAGAGCTAATTCCTTGGCAGCTCTTGGCAAACTCCACGATGTCATCAGCACGTTAGAGACTGCCCATCCTGATGCTGTTTTTATCATCACTGGTGACTTTAACCAGTGCAATCCACAGACTGTACTCCCCAAATACTACCAATATGTAGACATTCCCACCCAGGACAAGAACACTGGATCATGTTTACAGTAACATACGGGGTACATACAGGGCACCACACCGCCCCCACTTCGGACACTCGGACCAATGTAACCATTTTTATACCTGCACAAAGAGGAGGTTTCCCTGTCCAGCTCCCATCGGATCTGCAGGTCCTGTGCTCTGATCCTCCAGCCAAATAGAAGCTAGGCTGACATGTATAGATCAGTGTGTAGCCAAGGGATGGTAGTTCAATGGCTCTCACATCAGACTGGGCTGGAAGCTCTGGCTGGCTGCAGTGATGGGCTGGAGAGGAGAGAGAGACAGAGAGAGAGGAAGATGAAAGACACCAAAGAGGAACACATTGGGGTTTTGACAAACAGGTTAAAGTTGGGGTGAGGAGATGAGCAGGGAGAGGGATCAGAGGAGCAACAGACAAGATTAGGGTCAGCACACAGCTAAAATAACGAAGGAGTGGCTGCACAACAACTCCGTGACTGTTCTTGAATGGCCCAGCCAGAGCCCTGACTTAAACCCAATTGAGCATCTCTGGAGAGACCTGAAAATGGCTGTCCACCAACGTTTACCATCCAACCTGACAGAACTGGAGAGGCTCTGCAAGGAGGAATGGCAGAGGATCCCCAAATGCAGGTGTGAAAAACTTGTTGCATCATTCCCAAAAAGACTCATGGCTGTATTAGCTCAAAAGGGTGCTTCTACTAAATACTGAGCAAAGGGTCTGAATACTTATGACCATGTGATATTTCAGTTTTTCTTTTTTAATAAATCTGCAAAAATGTCAAATTCTGTGTTTTTCTGTCAATATGGGGTGCTGTGTGTACATTAATGAGGAAAAAAATGAACTTAAATGATTTTAGCATATGGCTGCAATATAACAAAGAGTGTAAAATTTAAGGGGGTCTGAATACTTTCCGTACCCACTGTACTTTATATTTCACTTGTATTATGTGGCATTCATGTGGACAGCAAAGTAAGAATTTCATTGTACATGGAAACACGTTTCCTAACTGTGCATATGACAAATAAACACTTTGACCTTTGACCTTTATATATATACTGTATATACACACATATAAATATAAGCATAAGTATTATTAGTTTTAAAAATGACTACTATGAATACTATGACTAAAGACAAACCAGCTGAAACAGAAAATGCTGGGGGTATTAGTGTCACACACATTTGGACAGCCAAAGAACACAATGTAAAACACAAGCACACACTACAGTTTTATATCTATTTTTATTTATACCACTCATCCTGAAGGGGGTCGCCAGAGGGCTGGAGCCAAATTTAGCTGACACTGGGCAAGAGGCGGGGTACACCCTGGACAGATCACCAGTCTATCACTTGGCTGACACTCAGAGACAGACACACTCACACTCACTCCTGCGGGCAATTTAGACTCCAGTCGACCTAAGTTGCATGTCTTTGGACTGTGGGAAGAAGCCGGAGTACCCAGAGAGAACCCACACAGGCAAAGAGAGAACATGCAGACTCTGCACAGAAAGGCATCGGGTCAGCTGGGGCTCGAACCCAGAACCTTCTTGCTGTGAAGTGACAGTGCTAACCACTGTTCCTCCGTGCCCATATGTTTTTCAATGATAAACCAAGTGATTTACATAAATATATATAAATCATATACAGATTGATCATAAGATTGTTTGCAGTTAACAATCATTAATCCACAGCTCTACTGTCACCAAATCTGTTCATTTTCACACCAAAAACAAACTGTATAAGTGGAATCAAAGAGCGTTCTTTACAAGCAGTCTCACGCCATTTATTTAGTTTGCTCCAGAGCTCTACTGACAGCTTCCACACCAGCCCAAACAAACTGTACCAACCAGAAAAATGGACCAGGGTTTGTTTTAACTGAATCTGACCATTATCTGTGAAAACAAGCTCTCCGGGACCATCTTCACCTGCTTTGTCGTTTTGTTGAATAATCCCCTTATCGTCTAATACCTATGAATGCCCCATAGAGTTTCTCTGCTAATTGTATTCCAGAAGGACACCAGGACAGGAGATCAAGTTACCAGAAGACCACTGAACATCTCATCAGCCTTAGGTCTAGGAAAGACTCTAAATCTGTTTGAGCAGAAAGTGTTGGAAGATGTTATGTCCAAAGGAATACCACAACGCTTCCCAGAGAAAATGCTGATAGTGGAGAATTCTCTTAAACCCTGTGATAATTCATTCTTTATTGAACTCTCACCCAGAGTTTTTCCATGACAAAAACAAAGTCGGGCATTCACATTACCTGTTGAAAGGGTCCTAATCCAGTTTTCCCACCTTCCTCCTAAAAACTCAGATCTGATCTATTCACAAATGTGTGAACAAAGCACGTTGGATTTTTTTCAAATCAGATCCGGGCCACTTCCACATGTGGTCCTAGATCCACATTGCATCGAATCTCTGACCATGTCACCATGGTCAGAACAGTCAGATCAGAATTCATGTGGATTTTTTAAATATCTCTTTACTCAGCACATGTGCCTGTCATCATTCATTGTCAAACCGCCAAACTGGAAATAACATGTTAGAACCAAGCAGTTTCTGAGAAAAGTGTGATTTGACTGGCGCACAAATGATATTGTTCTTCTTGTGTGCACCTGGCTCACAATTCCGTTAAATTTGTTCATGCATGGGAGTTTAGGAGCTCAAGAGTATTCTCACATTGGGTTGGATATGTGTCACCTACTGTAAAAACAAGAACGTGAACTATCAACACAAAAATATCTGAACTGAGCAGCAGTTACAGATGTGATTGTAAAACAAAAAATGTTTCCAGCCACTGTGAAACGCATGGTTACCATTACAAGAGATTTTCTCAGCCATGAACCATCAAATCCAGAGATTCTACAGAGTCTGACTCCACTCAAACACTGTTGCAGCTCATTTCATTATTTAACTCCCCTGCTTTTGGTGCAGCATGTTAATCAGTGGAACCAGCTGCTGTGGTGCTTAGCTGGAAGGAAAACCAGCAGATTCTCAGACTTCGATGGGGCGTGTTTGAAAAGCATTAAAGTGCAGTATCTGGGAAGCCGACATCAGGATCCTGGGATACCTTTGAGTAAGAAGAGAGGGAGCAACAGTTAGTGTAGAAGACAGCAACAAGAGTCTCTAAGGAGTACTGGGCAGTTACAAATAAATGTCCACCATCTGTGCAGAGATTTCTGTTCGGTCCCATTCAGTCACATCTGCCTCGACATCAATGTGGATTTAGTCTAGATATCAGTGCCACCAGATCTTCAGTCAGTTGACTAATAAATCAAAGGTGAGGATAAAGGCCTTCATTATAAAGTACAGGTGGTGTAGCAGTATCACCATATGTGAGTGGATTAACATTTAGTGCTACAAATACTGAATCTGCCTCCTATGATATTATAACCTTTCACAAGCAGAACCTGTTACCATTATAGTGGGAGTTTTAACCACAGTAAGCAGCTCAGTATAAATGGCCATCACTATGCCACCTGTTCGACAACAAAATGACTAAGCTCCACTGCAGTGCATCAAGGGGGACTGCATCTGTTGTGAGATCCCCACAGAAGTCCTCTAACTGGAACACAGTATGTCTCCAACCTGCACATCAGAGCACACTGAGCCAGGAAAAAGCACTAAAGCATCAGGTTAAAGTCTGGGCTGTTCAGATGCCTCATGGGCTTGTTTTTTCTGCTCAGGTTGAGATTACTGACAGTGTGTGCAGCTGTGTCCTACTGTAACAATGCTGGAGTAGCATTTAGATTGGCTGTAGTAAAATGCATCACTGAAAAGAAGAACGTTTTTTTTCTCTGGGGTATCCTGGGAGCCTAAGGTTAGTTTAGGGTCTTTCAGGAATTAAATGTGTTTATAGTTGTTCAGAGCGATGTGAGATGTTGTTTGGAAATGGGGATAACGTCACATTTTCAACCACTTGTAGACAATCTGAGTGTCATACTTGGTTGTTCACATTAAAAGAGAGAGAGCTAAAGATAGAGGTACAGTACCTGGTTCCTCTCTCACCTCAGCAGAGTTGACCAATCACAGCATGAACAAGGTGTGAATGTTGAATTGTTGGTTTTAGAAAACTACAGAAATAGGAGGACACAGACACATTCTCAGTCGGAAAAAAAGTGTGAGAGAAGGAGGTTTCTGATGGTAGTAAACTATCCCACATGCATTTCAGAAGGACTATAAATCCTACTGAAGGGTTAAGGCACCAACAATGAACTGCAACAGTGATTTCAAGTCTGGCCGGTCACCTGTGTTGCTGTCCTGTCATCTTTGTGGTAACAACAGAATAAAAATGACCTAATAATTAAATTTCAGAAATGTTTGTAATATGTAAATATGTTAAAAGCTGCAACCAAACAAAATACAGTGTTGCATTTCTACCATGTTTGTAAAATATCTCCCCTCTAAGGATGATTGCTGAAAGTATTGAGAAAGTAATTAAACAGAAGATTGTTGTTAGAATCTGGTACTGCGGGACACAGAGTATGGACAGACACTGGGAGAGGAGCACAAAGAGTTTATTAACACAAAAGGACAAGATGTGCAGGAGGACTGGCCAGGAGAGGTGAAGCCAGACTCACAGCAAGAGTGGAGGATGCTGGCAAACAGGAAGGAGGTGAATGCATCACGGAGAGGATCAAGAGGTAAGTGAAGCAGGAGAATTAGGTAGCCAGTCAGGGAACATGGAGGAATACAGGAAAGAGTTGGCGTAATCCACTGATTTGTATGTGACAAACCAGTGGGGAACTATAATGGCAAGAGGGCATATATTTATGTATATATGAGACAAGTCAGGGAGATAATGAGCAACAGGTGGAGGTGATAATTGGTGAAGCTGACGTGACAGGAGAGACAGGGAATCCGGGGGAAAAAAACAACAGAAAAACAGGAAGCATACGTCCAAACCATGACAATGGTGGGAGGACTGGAGCTGATTCAGACTGCTTACAGGGCTGATAACATTTCTTCATTGCCAGTGGCATGGGGTTTTATAGGAGTGCTAGCTTTAACACCCTCTAAAAGGAATGAAATTCAGCCACCTTCTACCACAGATGTAAAGTTAAACCTTGATCCACTTCTAACCTTGAATAAGTATTTTGTTTGCCTCTCCATTACTGAAGGCAAATGGAATTGAGTTTTCGCCGCCGGAGCCTCTATACTGTGTCCTTCAGATTCCTTCTCAAGATATACTTTATATATTGTTAAAAATGTTCAAATCTCCAGTGTTTTTATAAACAGCTCAGAGAGAATAAACTTGCATGGCATAATAGTGGTGAAAGCCATCATATGGTCCACTGGGCCTAAAAGAAGACTTTTATCTGTCTCACATACATTGTACTTTGGGGTTAAATTAAAATCAGTGGCCACTTCTGTGGTGTGTGTGGTCATAGTTTTCTCCAAGGATGAGAAAGTGAGATTGTGACTCAAAATGCAAATACATGCTCATACATTGCATCAATATTTTTTGGCAGCTCAGGCTGCTTTATCTGCATGGGTCAGACACATGGATAGTCTCTGAACACTGAGGCTGTTTCAGAGGTGCCACTGGACGGTTTATTCAATCCAAGACTTCTTTTGTATAATCTTCCATTGACTTGCATATGTTGCCCATAAGTCTCTTCTTGCACTTTCTGACTTTACCCCTCATGTTTCTGTAGTCATATTTTAATGCACTATATTTATTAGCTTGCACACTGGCTGCAACCATAATGTTTCTCTGTTGGTCAAAAAATAATGTCAATATTTGTAGAAAACCCCACTGCCTCATCGCAATTACATCATCTGCCAGCACAGGCAGTACAAAACACATGCACACAGCAAACACACACACTGACACATGCTGAGGACAAGGTCTGCAACTCCCCTGCTGCATGTTGTTCACAAACAAGTCATGTCAGCTTTCCGTCACAGGCTTTCTCCATTGCTAAACATTTGAATGATGATGATCCATAAATATTTAATTGGCCCCCCGTCCCCTCTGAGAGGAAACTCCAGACCCCCAGTATGTGACTAACAAGAAAGAGGGAAGAGGAGGAGTAAACTATGGAGAGAAAAAGAAAGAAACACATGGCAGGAATAAACATATGATGTTTGTGTGTGTAAGTGTGTTCTTCCAAGTGAGTGGCTGCATCACAGCACAGCGTGACAGTAATGTCCCATTGACGTTCACGGCAGGAAGGGAGAAAGTACGGAGGGGGAGTGACAGAAGGAAGGGTGACGGAGGACACAGGCTGAGGGAGGAAGGAGCAGAGTGGCATCTACAGTATGCCGCAGAGTGACACTTGAATATAGAGGAAGTGAATAAGTGGAAGGGCAGAGATAGATGGATGGATGAGGAAGGTGATGGAGGAAACATGAGTGGGAGGTGGATGAGGAGGAGAAATATAAGACAGGGTTGTACTTGTTGCATATGACTCATTTTGTTTAATGTTATTTGTATATGAGTGATTCAAGGTAATTAAAAAATGAAAAAAGAGAATCTGTGATGGTGATTTGACAGTGACTTGTCTCTGGCCTGATTACCATAGAAGGAGCGAACTGAGTGTGTGAGTAAACTTGTTTGATGTTCCCTGCTTTAGCTGTGGGCTGGCCTGTCCAGGGGGCACTGACGTTTTCCAATGAACTCATCACTCACAGTCCTATAAATATAGCTTTAAAGACAGGAACTTGTATGCATACATATAGGCAGAGCGATCTGACTGAAGGAGTGCAGCTACAGATGTCACTGCACACCACCCTGATCTTTTTATGAACTTGGTACAATGAGACAAAACAAGACTGGGTTCTGCTAAGTTTGGGGAACATAGGTTCAACAAACTTTCCACAAACTATGGCACATGCCTCAGGAAAAATGCAACCATGACATAACGTTAGGCAACATGTCTAAACATGCTTCTCTATCATCTTTCACCTTCATAGTTTTCTCCTTTTAACTTAAAAACGTTTGGTTTAACAGTAGTTTTCATATTTTTATCTGCTGATGATTGACTGCTTTGACCAACAGGTCCTCCACCCTGTACGACCTTCTGTCTCATTCGACCCATGGGGGGGGGGTTTCATTAAGTAGCGCTCTATATAATACACACGTAAAATCACATTACTTACTCTTTTCCTCATGTCATAATTAACAGAACTGCTAGATGTCGCCAAAGTGTAACACATAACAGTGCATTGTACTAACCTGCTGGTACAAATGACGCATACTGTCATCTTTTACAGGAAAACATTTATCTTGCTCATGACTGATAATTCCTCACTGACCGACTGCTGCTGACGACCAAGCCTGATTTGAATTGAAGTATTAGCTGATTTTTGCTTTATTTATTGAATAATTTACATTTGGTTAATTATGTGGATTGATGGGGATTTATTACACTCTATTTTATTTTATATACATTATACATACATATATGTTGGGTTTTAGTGGCCTCTAGACTGGACCACCACTAATAAGTCACCCAACCTACATTACAACTAAATTATATCAGTGGCTTCCAAAGCAACCCGTGGTTAAAAGCAGGGATATCCTGATTACGATCCTGATCAAATGATTAAATGTTGACTTAATGTGCATCTGACACATTAAAATACTAGCTGTAATCTACTAAATCTGACTTGTTTTTCATGAGCTACTTCATCTAAATATGTAAAGTTCTAGTTCAAAACTATTGACATGATCATTTTAATTTACTATCTTATCAGTATCTCATACAGGTACTGGCTTGCTCAGGGTTGAATTTGCTCAGAAAATTAACATAAATTAGTGAGAGCTGATATGACCAGTAAGTGATGGTCAGTGGTGGCTAAAAAGGTTTAAGGTGCTAGGTGAATGTTGGGTACAGCGCTCTTTGCTAATAAATGAGAGAAGAGATAAATGTGCAGAATTTGGTCAGAGTTCGTTACACTGGTGCTCCCAGCTAATGCTTTATATTCACACTCTACTAATCTGTTTAGCAAAATTCGTCAGAGTAACATAAACAGAGTGTGCTTTGTGTGCATTAATAAATGACCAGTGCTGTTGTTTCTAGACCAACACGGGTATTTGAAGAGAGGCTGTGGAATAGAAAGAAAAAGAAACTGTAAAATATAAGGTCAAGCAGAGGAGGTGTGCTAAGGCAGAGGAAGAACCAGGTACTTTTGGAGAATAAATGGACAAGGGAGGAGAGGGAGAAGCAGCAGCAGAACTAGACAGTAGAGAAATAGACAAGAAGGAGAGGAAGAGCTGAGAGGGGAAGGAAACTGAGTAAGACAGAGATTAACTGTGTTCTGACCTCTAGCAACAGCATCAATGAGCTGCTGTCAGCCTGATTAGAGCTGCTGCACGTTAGCTGTAGTACCAAGGACGCCACAGTGATGGGCAAGACATAAAGGAGTATTAATTAATCTATGACCTTTATTGACCTTTATCGGAGAATGGTAAAAATTACAACAACACTAACAGATAAAATCTGCTCCAGCATAACTCTTACACCTCACTGCCCTACTCTACCCTTCCTCTTGCCTAGAAGAGTCAGCAGCAGTATTCAATTTTTTATTCTACTTTATTGTTTTAATATTTGATTTGTTTCATTTAAAACTTAATTAAAAAATATAAACTGTTGATGTTTACAAAAGTTCATAATAAATGAACTGAACCCTGACTTAAAAAATAAATACATAAATAAATGTAAAAATAAAAACAGGCACGTACCAAACTGTTTAAGTTTTGAATTTTCATATTCAAGACTGAATGTGTGACTAAGATCTGAAAAGTCATCCGTGCTGAAAGCTTTTCTTGGGCCATGATTGAAATGAATGCTGCCTCATCGGTAACTGGCTGCTCAGCCTGTGAACTCACAGTAAGGGCTGGAGTATGAAGTGCCAGAAGTGCCAGAGATGGAGAGACAAGAAAATGATAAATAAGAGATATGTAGTGACAGAAGAGACAGATGAAGGGAGGAGAGTAGAAGGCAGAAAATGAGAAAATTAGTTTGAAGTGTAAGTGTGCAAGTGCCTTTGACAGATCATTGTAGTGTAAACATCTTCACTGGAGCAGCTCATTCCTCCTCCTCCCACTGTCGCTCTGTCAGACGTCATGTCAGCTCCTTTTCATCACTGTCTCTTAATTCCTGGATAAACTATATGACAGCCTCTTCCTCTCATATCACATAGAATCGACAGTGATATAGTTTTTCTACAAACATCTTTTACATGTCTTTCTGTTTGTACAAAGCAAGTCACCCAAAGTCTGTGCCTGTTCGTTTTGTTACTTGATGCATATGTAAAATGTTTAGCTGTCTTTCTTCACTAATGCAGCCATTCTAATTTAAATAAATTCAGTTTAAATCTTGGTGCAATGAATAT
Organism: Monopterus albus; assembly: GCF_001952655.1. Taxonomy (NCBI): domain Eukaryota; kingdom Metazoa; phylum Chordata; class Actinopteri; order Synbranchiformes; family Synbranchidae; genus Monopterus; species Monopterus albus. The sequence continues at coordinate 1,488,449 of NW_018127954.1, forward strand.
TTTGTACTCTCTAGTGGCTAGGCAGATTATAGAGTCAAATGTAGTTTACAGTGTTGTGATCGAGTCACTAAACATCAAGTCCAAGGTCAAGTCTCAAGTCCCCAGTGTTCAAGTCTTGGTCACCAAAGAATAACCAGGGTCAAGTCTGAGTTCAGTCTTCAATAACTGAGTCCAAGTCATCAAGGTCTATATTAAACAAAACTGACACAGCTCTCACCATTTTAAAAGGAGTTTTCTTAATGTGTGGGACACAATAACTAAACAAATGTACTTCTAAGCGAACACACACATACTACATACAGTAAAATGAACAGCATGATTTTTTTATTTTTTATTTTTTTTGATTGCCAGAATATACACTTAAACAGAATTAAGTGTGCCAGATATAGCACGGTGTGGGAAAACTGGTTTTGATATTGGTATTTAATGCCAAATTATTATGGCATATTACAAAACAAAAAAAGTCCTTGTCTCCAGCTTTCAAGCCCAAACCTAAAACCCTCAAATCAGAAAAAGCTGGGACGGTAGGTAAAATCTAAATTAAAACTCAAAATAGTAATGTGTAAATCATCTTTGTCCTGTATTACATTGAAAACAATACAGCAGCACATTATTTGATTTGATACCTCATCAATTTTATTCTTGGTTCAAACTCACTTCAATCCTGATCCCTGCAACACATTCCAAAAACAAGTTGGCACTGTTGCATTTCAGGGCCAGTAATGAGGTAAAACAATGAAATGATGATTCCATTTGAAACAGGTGATGTCAAGAGGTGATTTGGTACAAAAGTGGCATCCAGGAAAGGCCAAGCCCTTTAGGAGCAAAGATGGGCCGAGGATCGCCAGTTTGCCAACATACAGTATTTATGAGAAAATTACTGAAACGTTTAAAAACAATGCTCCTCAGAGAAAGATAGGAAGGAAAATGGAAATGTCACCCCCCACCCCCCCGTGGTGCAGAACATCATTAAAAGATTCAAGGAATCTGGAGGGATTTCAGTGCGTAAAGGACACAAGCCTAAGCTGGATGACCGTGCTCTCTCTGAACTCCCAGACGACACTGCATCAAGAATCATCACTCTTTTATAAGCGATATAACCACATGGATTCAGGATTATTTTGGCACACCTACAGTACATAGTTACATTCATAAATGCTGCCTAAAACTGTACTGTGCAAAAAGGAAGCCCTATGTCAACAGTGTCCAGAAGTTGACTGCTCTGGGCTCGGAGGCAACTGGAATGGACCATCACACAGTGGAAACATGTACTGTGGAAAGATGAATCAGTATTTCAGGTCTTTGTTTGAAGGAATGGACGCTGTGTGCTCCAGACCAAACACGAAAAGGACCATCCAGACTGTTACCAGCAACAAGTCCAAAAGCCAGGGTCTGTCATGGTCTCGGGCTGTGACAGTACCCTGAGCAAAGGTCACTTCCACTTCTGTGATGCACCATGTTATATCCTTGCAACATGGTTTTGTCCATATCCATAAAATGCTAAAAACATATTGAATAAACAACAATATTAGATTGTGATCTGAACACATTGTGTCACATGGTATACTGTTGAGAAAAGTTCTGTTCTGTTTTCAATTTTGCCCTCTACATAAGTGTAATATTCAGGTCTCTACATGCTGTTATCCACATACTTGTGGCCACAAGTATATAATCATGGATAAATCATTTAGCGTTATCTTGAGCCATTCACATCATTGTTATTTAAAAAAAAAGTTTGCATGTTCTCCCTGTGCCTGCATGGGATTACTTCAGCTTCCTCCCACAGTCCGACACATGCAGGTTAGATTGATGGGTGACTGTTCGTTTTGGCTCTTTCAGCAACTGTGTGTATTGATTGCAGTTATGATTTAGCCAGCGGTGTGGTATGAAAGAAACAAGTTGTTTTATTACCAATAGTGCATACTTCCTGCAATATGATTGTAGTCTTATTCTACATGTTTTATTTGACCGTGTTTTTTTTATGTGAAAACAGTGATTAGTTGCCTGCTTCTGTCTGTTACAATCTAAGTTCAGGTTGTTTCCCCCTCTCTTGTCTTATCTAGTTTTGGAACACGCCTCTTGGGATGGAGATTAAAAGGGAAGACAATAAAGAAGTGCCACTGAAAAAAATTCATGGAAAGGTTTCCGCTACAATATGCTTTCATGGAAGGTATTGTTCTCTTGCTGCAATTGATCTAGAATATTTATTCTGTTTTATCTTTATTGTGACTTATCTTTAGCCAACATATAACAACACATAGAAATTCAGCGATTCATTGTGCTTTGGGGTTTTACACAGTTATTTAGGGAGTTTGCTGAAACAGTTTGCCGAAAAGTTGGAATTTATCCTCTTTCAGGCAAATGTCCACTATATTTTTATCTTGCATTTAATACAGAGAATACACCCCAAACACATGGAATTATTGGTGTAAAACAGTTTTAAAATGCTTGCTTAAAGCAAAAAGAAGGCAAACATGACAAAACTAATGGATGAAATGTCTTCACATTAAACCACATGGTGCAAATGTACACTTTGGTAATATCTCTATATCTGTGACCCATCAGTAAATACAGTAGATAACATAGATAGATAATGCATCACTTGTACAAAGAACCATCACTGTTTTGTGTGAAAATGCAGTTGTGCATGCCTGCATTCAGAGCTGTGATGCCAGTGAGCAACCACATGATCCCTCACTCGCATAAATATTCTTCTCACGAGTCGATTTATGAGATTGATAAGAGAGGAGTAGATTGGCCATTAACTCACCGAACTAAATGATAGGTCACTTTGTGTGATTAGCTGGCTAAGTTCATGTACGTATTGTCACACATGTGTTGTGTTGGCAGGCAGTAATGGGCCTACATGTTGTACCAAATACCAAGTGGGTGTACGGCTACCAGGTCAGAAGACATTTTCTAGCCTGAGAAATAAAAAACAACCTAGAAATCATATAAATAAGCCTAAAACAACTGAGCTAACTGTAAACATATTACAGAACTCCTTATGTCTTCAGATGTAAGAGCACAGTAAACCAGCTATTGGTGTGATGACATTTACTGTATATACTGTATGTCATGCATGCTGCAAATGACTTGGTGAATTCAATATTTTGTTCATGTTCAAGTGACTGGGGAAGGTACAACATGTTATGATTGCATCTGTGTAGTGATCTGCCAGTGCAAATCACATAGCTTTTGCTATAATATGAGGTTTCCATTTCTCTACTGCTCATGTTGCACATTCTGGTTAGAACTTGTATTTCATAGAACAAAATGACATAGATAGAGATTTACCAGATTACCTATGCAAACCATAGGGGAATATTCTACCATTATTTTTAAATCCTTATCCGAGGAATGTGCAAAGTACTAAAGCTGGCAACTGGTCTTGTTTGAGGTTGCAGGCCTTTCATCTTTGAGGATTTCAGATACTTCAGCAATGTATGGAAGTCAGTGTTTTTCTGTTTTTTCTTCTTCTGTCTGTTGCAGAGGGGATCTTTTCGTGGTTTTGACAGAGGCCCTTTTTAGCAGCCTCAGGTTTTAAGTGCTTCCTTGATGCATTTGTCATTCTTCACCTTCGCCTCTGCCCTTTGAGGCACATTCTCAGCCTGGTGGTAACTCTCAGTTTGTGCTTCAGTGGTTGGTAGAATCAAAGAGTAAATGTTGTCCTTCTTGTATGGCGGTTTCTCATATACTTCAGTGTTCAGGCTACTATACTCTTCAATGTGTATGGTGCAGTCTAGGAAGGCCAGGCAGTTTCCTCTGACATTGTCCCATATAAACTTAATGTTGCTGTCCACTGCATTGTGTGAAGTCTTCCACCTCCTGAGTTTTAATGTTGACCCAGTAGCTGAGTGTAGTACCCACAAAGGAGCCCAGGGACCTGCTCTCTTCTTTCTCCATCTACAGGTCAATCATAAATGAGGACACTCGTGAACCTCTGACACAGCCAGGCTTCTGTCTATAAAAGCAGTCATTGTATATGAAGAAGCTTCTTGGATGAGAAGTTAAACATCTTATAAAAAAAAAAAAGTCAGTTATAGGTCAGTTATACATGACCTGGATGAATAATAATCTACAGTTATTTCTTTTAGAAATGAAGTACACTAAATGCTGCCTGCATGGTTCGTCTTCACTGTGCACTATGGTGTATGTGTAGAGTTTGATACTAGATGACTCTTTATCTCACCTTAAATCTGATTCCCAAGTACAAAGAGCATGGTTCTGTGTCATCATAACTTTTTTGGACACCAATCATGGCTCAGAATAGACAAGTTTGATGTGGAAGTGCTTAGCTTCAGTCATTATAAGTGTATCCTAAGTAAATGATTGTAATAAAACATATTTGCATATTTTTATCTCCAGGTCAGTGTGAAACTGTCCTCCCTTTATGCCAGGAACACTTCTGGAAATGTTACATCCAAAACTACTACTCAAAAATAATAAGATGTGTTCAGACAGACCTTAAGATGAATTTTAGAGGTAACAGAAAGACATGAGTGGGCAAGATAATCCAATAATTTGCCTGAGGCAGTGGAATTGAGGCAAAGATACAGTATGTCTGTGCAAGTTGAAAATGCTAAAAAAAAAAGTATCTATCCTTATGTTTTATGAGTTTTCAGCATCAAATCAAATCAAATCAAATTTTATTTGTATAGCACCAAATCACAACAAAAGTCATCTCAGGACACTTTACAAAGTAAGGTCTACACCTTACTGTTATCAATATTATTACATAGGGAAAACCCAACAAATCCCCCTTGAGCAAGCATTTGGTGACAGTGGGGAGGAAAAACTCCCTTTAATGGAAGAAACCTCCGACAGACCCTGGCTCTTGGTGGGCGGCCTTCTG
>NW_018127954.1:1494461-1504421 GCF_001952655.1 Monopterus albus
TATGAGGTCTTTAAGATACGATGGAGCCTTGTCATTAAGGGCTTTGTATGTTAGGAGAAGGATTTTAAATTCTATTCTGACTTTTACAGGGAGCCAGTGGAGAGAAGCTAATATGGGAGAGATATGATCTCTCTTGCTCGTTCCTGTCAGTCCTCTGGCTGCAGCATTTTGGATTAACTGGAGGCTTTTTAGGGAATTATTGGGACATCCTGATAGTAAAGAGTTACAGTAGTCCAGCCTGGAAGTAACAAATGCATGGACCAGTTTTTCATCATCACTTTGAGACAGGATGCTCCTGATTTTTGCAATATTGCGCAGGTGAAAGAAGGCAGATCTAGAGACTTGGTTTATGTGTGATTTAAAGGACATATTCTGATCAAAGATGACTCCAAGGTTCCTCACAGTAGTACTGGAGGCCAGGGCTATATCATCTTAAATAACTATATGATTAGACAGCAGATTTCTAAGGTTTTCAGGCCCAAGCACAATAACTTCAGTTTTGTCAGAGGTGAGAAGTAAGAAGTTGCAGAGACGGTTTTGTTTTACATTTCCTTGTCTGGCCTTTTAATTGAGTTCACCCTCAACATTTTTGGCAGCATAACGCGCCGATTCCTGACATGTGGTGTGTGCGTGTGTGTTTGTCTTTATATACTTGTGCGAACCAACCCCTGATGGAACACCTTTCTTGTGTGGACATTTCATTGGTGACTTTCACCAATGCGGTTTCTGTACTATGATGGATTTTTAATTCTGACTGAAAATCCTCAAACAAATCATTCTTGTGCAAGTGGTCACATAACTGCTTTGCAACAGCTTTTTCAAGGATTTTGGAAATAAATGGGAGATTGGATATTGGTCTATAATTAGCTAGGACACCTGGGTCAAGAGTAGGCTTTTTGAGTAGAGGTTTAATTACTGCAAGTTTAAAAGCCTGTGGAACATAACTTGTTAATAGAGAGAGGTTATTCAGATCTAGTATGGATGTGTTGATTAGGGGAAAGACGTCTTTGAGCAACCCGGTCGGGATGGAGTCCAGGAGATGATTTGGATGATTTAGATGAAGCAGTTGTTGAGGTCAACTCAGAGAGATCTATAGGGGAGAAGTAGTCCAAGTATAAATGAGGTCTTCCAGATGTTTCTAAAGCCATTGTAGTAGATGGCACATCTGCGAGAGCTGTGGGAGTGGTTCGACCCATTTTTTCTCTAATAGTTGTGATTTTATTTGTAAAGAAGCTCATGAAGTCATTGCTGCTGAGATCTAAGGGAATGTTAAGCTCAACAGCACTGTGGCTCTTTGTCAGCCTGGCTACAGTGCTGAAAAGAAACCTGGGGTTGTTCTTATTTTCCTCAATCAGTGATGAATAAAATGTGGTTCTGGCACTATGAAGGGCTTTCTTATATGTTATTAAACTATCTTTCCAGGCTATAGAAAACTCTTCTGACTTAGTGGAGCGCCACCTCCTTTCCATTTTTTGTGATGCCTGCTTTAGGGAGCGGAGCTGCGAGCTGTACCATGGGGCTAGCCTCCTCTGTTTCACTACCTTCTTTTTCAGAGGGGCAATTGTATCAAGTGTATTACGCAGGAAGGGTGCAGTACTATCAACAAGATTATCGATTTGTGTTGGAGTAAAGTTAAGGTGGCCTCCTTCCACTGTGTTGGCAAACGGCACTGAAGTAGATAAAGATTGAATTATTTCCTTAAACTTGGTAACAGCATTGCCAGATGGACATCTGCTGTAGTGGAATTGTTTCCCACATAGAGTATAATCCATTAATGGAAATTCAAAAGTTATTAGAAAATGGTCAGACAGAAGAGGGTTATGGGGAAAAACTATTAAGTGTTCAGTTTCGATGCCATATGTCAGAACAAGATCAAGAGTGTGATTAAAACAGTGAGTGGGTTTATTTACAGTTTGAGAGAAGCCAACTGAGTCTAATAATGAACAGAATGCATTGTTGAGGCTGTCATTGTCGGCATCTACATGAATATTAAAGTTGCCTACTATGATTATTTTATCTGTACTAAGCACTAAATCAGACAGAAAGTCTGAGAATTCACTTAAAAACTGAATAAGGAGCAGGTGGACAGTATACAATAACAAACAAAACTGGCTTTTGAGTTTTCCAGTTTGGGTGTGAGAGACTCAGGGTGAGACTTTCAAATGAGTTATAACTATGTTTAGGTCTAGGGTTGATTAATAGGCTTGAGTCAAAGGTCGCTGCCACACATCAACAAACAGAAACATGATGAAAAGGGGAGTGATTAGAGGCAAATAACAGAACAAGCTAGTACTCTTAGTAGGTTCTAGTGTTAATTCAATTCAATTCAGTTTTATTTGTATAGCACCAAATCACAACAGAGGTCATCTCAAGACACTTTACAAAGTAAGGTCTAGACCTTACTACCATTATTATTATTATCGATCAAAAACCCAACAACTCCCCCTTGAGCAGCACTTGGCAACAGCGGGGAGGAAAAACTCCCTTTAACAGAAGAAACTTCCAACAGACCCCGGCCTTGGTGGGCGGTCTTCTGCCTTGACCAGTTGGGGTGAATGGATAGAGGAGAGAAAAAAGAAAAGCAACAAGACACAGTAAACACAACAAACTATCAAACACTAGTGTCACATGGTCCATCCATTTCTAGCTAGTTACACCTGTACATTGGCTGTTTCAGGTGACGAACATATAGGGTTAAAACATATAGGGGCAGTCAAATCTGAGCAAATGATGCAAAGTGAAAGCTGAGAGTAACTATTTCCTTTTCCTACCAATAGTCAAAGTTGGTTTCTTTACACCATGAAGCCCATATTGACCCTTAACACAACTAGGCATCAGTACATACAGTATAAGTGGCAGATGGCAGTCACTGTATGCCATTGACTAATGACCTAATTTATTGTTTCGTATGAGAGAAATCAATTAGAGTGAAAATAGCTTTCTTTGCAACAGCTTCAGATGAGCCATTTAAAGGTTTTGGAGTCTGTGAATCCCTTTTACCAATGTTTGGGTTTTAGTCTAGACTTCAACATCTGTCCTTTCGGCAATATTTGAATATTAAGTTGTACTGCGCTGTTTTAGTCTGTTGACAAGTTGGACTCTTAAAGATTACTGCAAAGCCATGATGTTTCAAATTTCATTGCCAAGTGCTGGGAGGTTATTGACAAAACTGTGCTGCTTTTTGCAGCTGAGTGTGGAGCAGCAGTAACAGTTGGCTCCGAGTTACAGTGTATGAATATATTTATGAGGATGTGTGCAAAGCTCAGATTTTCTCACTTGGATAGAAAGTTTACATAGCCTTCACTGTGCTGAGTAAGTTCTGTAGTCCTCCAACTCATTACAAATCCACTTAAAAATTTAAAGAGTAAGGGGGAAAAATCATTTGGCTAAACAAGACATCACATTCTAGTTTGCTGAAAAGCTTACAAATTCATGCCTCATGTGAAAAGCATCATTATTGTAAACAAAGTGTGTGCTTCCTGCCTGGCTAAGTGACTGATTAAGTGACCTGTCGTAAGTTAAGTCTGTGAAATCCTCCTGCTATAAGTGACATGTTGACAGCTCAGTAAATGAAATCCAGCATTTTGTTGCCAGCAAGCCACTCAGGCAATGCTAGGCCTTCTCTCTGGGCTTTGCATGGAGAGTTTAAAATATCATGTTACAGAGACACACAAAAGCAAATACACACCTCATCACAGGCAAACAGACAACACAACACATTACCAGTCACTCATGAGGATGAGCCCCCTCTTATTCACCAAGCGCATGCAGGCATACACACACACACACACACACACACACACTGTGTTTGTCAGTAATATTTCTCCTTGCTCTAGAAAGCAGTGCTGCATGTCCTGGTTATATTATTACCTTAGCAACAAGCTGCCTTATATTCTAGCTGAACTAAGCTGTGGGCCTGTGTCTATGTGTGTTTGATCTGGACAGAAGCAGAGAAAGAGAGAGAAAGCCATGCATTATTTTTAGTGCAACAGATCCCAGTTTTTGTGTTTGTATATGTGTCCTAATTTGTGTTTTAACCTAAATATACTGTAAGTACACATGTCTATTGAATAGACACATGTATAAACCTGGATTTGGATTCTTTGCAGCAGCACCCAGGCCCGTTGTGACCTGCTGTAATATTGTATTGTAATATTCACCCAACACATATTGAATTACATTTACACAAGCCTGTTATGGTACCAGCAGCTCAATAGCCCTGCTGCTCAGGGCTTTTTGTAATTGTTGCAGTTATGGTTAATTAGCATACAAACACTGAGGATTCAATCTCAAATCAATATGAGGACAAAAAAGTGTGCACAGGCTGCTGATCCACAGGTGCCTTTAAATAAAAATGGAAGCACTTAAAGAAATAAGGAGCTGATATGAGTACCATTTTTGCATCAATAATTCAGTACCACCCTTATTTTAAGACTGGTATAATACTGTAATTACTGTAACAAGCAAGATCATCACTGAGAAGATTGGCACCTTGTGCAGTTTATCTGCACACGAGAATTTTACATTGTTTGCTAATGAGATGGGAAGATATCTTATTGTTTTGATGTAAAAAATGGAGATGAAGGTGATTATTTTGCTTAAATTGAGTTTTTAGTGTTTCTGGCAGGAACAGGTTTGGGTAAAAGGTTGTACTACTCCTAAAATGTTTATCCCATTTAAGCAAAGTGCGTCTGGCACAGGATGGAAGAGGGAAACGAGGTGTACTGAAATTGTTTTGTGAATCTTAATGAGCACTAACTGTAACACTGGCCTACCTCTAAACTTCAGGGTGGCAATTTTCTTGAATATGGTATCATTTTCCTGATAGTAATTATAGGTGTCATTTTAAACTGCACACACAACTACTTTCAAGTATTGAAATGAAACACTGTATTTTAGCTTGTCCCTACACATTTTTTTTTTTTTTTACAATAAGCCAAATCAACCTTTGTTAGAGTAGCTCCCTCAGTTATCTAAAACCCACCCTCCACTAGTTGAGAATATATACAATTTGTGCTCCCTGAAGAAAGACTACATCAACATGTTTAGTAAAGGGGTGGGCTCTGCTCTGCCATGCTTACATTTTCAAAAAACCAAAAGAGAGAGGGTGTAAAAGGACAGGTTTAACCAGCCAAAATGGCAGATTTTCATCCTCATCTGTATTGCTTTCAGGAAATAACCTATACAGAATTAGTCTCATTACTTCTGGGCAGTCATTTGTTCGATTACCTTCAGTAAATCACTGTAATCACACACTGAGCATTTCTTTGTCTTTCTGTAAAAGTGAATGTGCTTGCAGGGTTTACTAAGCACTAGAATGAGTATCTACTAAAGAACTTTTGGTCAAATTTCGTTATTTTAACAAAGTTTAAACCATAAGGCTTTGTAGGAAAACACCATGGGGTATGTTTAAGCTCCCTACAGAAATCTCCATCTACCGTGTATATGAATGTAATACAGTAAGAACCAGCAGTATTTCTTTCTATTTCAAATAGGACAGCTCTGCAGCAGTGTCCACAGTAAAGAACAATATACTGTATATAAACTGTATATTGTATAAGGATTGACATATCCAACTGAAAATCTATGAAGCGGATCCCATTGAAGCAGCAGGGAACCGATAATGAAAAATGAACCTGCATCTCCTGAGGATACTGCAGTTGCTAGGCTCTCCTACTAGCACAGTGTCTTAGTAAGCGCTGCCTCTCTCTATTTCCTCCATGCCTCCTCCTTTCTCTTGTTCCTGTCATCCACCCCTTTCCCAGTCTCTGTCTTGCCGCTTTATGTTTTCCTAATAGGTCATTTCACCAGTTCCTCTACACTCATCCCATCTGCATCTTCACACCCTGATTTCAATAACCATTCTTCCATTTCTTACCATTCCCCCTGCTTTTTTAAAGCTCCCTCTATCCTTTGCAAAAAGAGAAACATAATTGCAGTGTTGGAATATGGTTCCCTCTCTTTGATTTCCCCCTGGGCTAAAAAGGTGTAGATTTACTGCATGTGCCAGAATACTAACAGTTATTTGAACTTCAATGGAAAATGAATGAGTGAATTGTAAATAGAAGAGGCCAATTTCTGGAGAATGTGGATGCAGTAATGTCTTGATCAGGGAAATACAGTGGCAAGAAAGAGAATGCAAACCCTTTGGAATGGCACATTCAAAATGGGCAAAAAATTTGAATGAGCTTCATTTAAGTCACACGTATCGACAAACACGATGCACTAAAACTAATAACATGCAAATACTTATAATCATTTGTGTTTTTATTGAAAACACACAAACTCACAGTGCTGCAGCTATGTGCGGCGCACTGTGACATACAATATCATTCTACAGGCATATTGCTGGGAGTAGCCAGAGGTGATACAGACTTAAGACTGTATCCAGTGAAAAGTTCAGCAAACTCAAGTTATTAAAGGGTGATAACTAGGTCAAAGTGTTTATCTGTCCTATGCACAGTGTTACGATTGGTTCCCCTCACCAGGAGGGTGAGGGAGAACTGGGGTTGGACTCACGATTGCTGACCCAGGTGCTAGTACAAAAAGGGGGTTTATTGTAAAAATCAACAACAACAAAGTAACAACATAACAGGGTCTGTAATACTTACAATAAGGGAAGGACAACTAAGGAGACCAGGATGAACAGGTACACACACAACCTAATGGCAAGAAACAGGAGTAGAGGACCAGGAAGGATAGGCGAACAAAAACGGATATCCACAGCACAGGGACTGTCAGCGTGGACGTGTCACACAAAAAACTGAAAACACTCAACCAACATTCAAAATGAGATCCACAGCACAGGTACTGTCAGCCGGGAAATCAAAATGACGTAATTCAGGAACGTACAGTAAGGTCAGTTAGGTAATGCTCCAGCAAAGATGGAGCGTCTGCCAGAGGTTTAAATAAGGAGAAAAAGTAATCATCGGGATGCACCCCAGCTGTGTGCATCGACAAACCAGTTGCTAATTACTGGAATGCAACACAGCTGAGGTGCAGAGCCCACATGATAAAGAGAGTAGAGGAGAGAAAAACGAAGGAGAGGCAGCGGCCCTAACACACAGTTAGGAAATGTGTTTCCCTGTACAATGAAATTCTTACTTTGCTGTCCGTATAAAGTAGATAAATAAGTAACAAAAGGCACTTTAAGCAGCAAATGCAGAGAAATAATAAAAATATATAAGAATATAATAAGAGAATGTATGCTACATGGGAGCAGCATGTGCAGTAGTCAACAGTCAGTGTTCAATTATTCATGTGCAAACTGAGAATGTAAACAGTACAGGTCGACAATACATGACGTATTTTCTGGTAATAAATTCCTCAGCTGTTTAGGAGTCTGATGGCAGAGGGAAAGAAAGAGTTTTTCAGTCTAGAGGTCCTGCATTTCACACTTCTGAGCCTCTGACTGGAGGCCAGAGGGTAGGGAGGTGAACAGTCCGTAGGGGTGGGTGGGATCTTTGAGGATGGAGGCAGCTTTCCTACGCCCCTGTGGTGGTAAATGCTCTTTAGAGAGGGCATTGGCATCCTGGTGATCTTCTCCGCAGTCTTTACCACTCTTGTGCTTGCAGTCCATAGCAGTAGTGCTGCCATACCAGACAGTGATGCAGCTGGTCAAGATGGTCTCGACGATGCAGCTGTAGAAGTTGCTGAGGATCCTAGGCAACATGCCAAACCTCCTCAGCCTCCTCAAGAAGTACAGCAGCCACTGGGCCTTCTTGACCAGCTGCGTGGTGTTGAGTGTCCAAGTGCGGTCCTCACTGATGTAGACACCCAGGTATTTGAAGCTGCTCACCCTCTCCACTTCAAGCCCCCGGATGAACAGTAGCTGATGAGATCTCCTCTCTTTCCTCGTGTCCACTATACTAAGAATACTGACAGTACTCTTTAAAATATAATTATTTCATATTTATTTTCCAAGTATCTGAAGCATAAATCTGCAATGTTTTTCTTTGTCATCATATAGTTAATAAGTGCACATTAGTTGTGAAAAGAAATCACAGAGGTTTGTTGAATTCCATCTTAATCTGTCACATGCTGTCTTCATTTTCCAGTCTGTGCTAAACTAATCGGTTGCTGACTGTAGCAACAGTAATAATTATGCATAGTTGACAAGGGAGGGATGTTGTACATGTTGTAACTTTATGATAGATAAACTTGTTTTATTCCTTCAAATATGAAGAAAAAGCTGTAATCAGCCTGTAAATGAAATTGTTAGTAACAGAACACAAATCAACAAATTCATCAAATATATTTTAAGCAACACTAATGCTTCTCTAAAAATAATATATTCATTATGTAAATACTGTACTGCATGTAAATAGCAGCAGAGTGCACTCTTAAGGTATTTGACAGCTCTTTGTAGAGAATTGGGAGCAGGGGGGTCAATGTCAAATATGATCTTTGTATTTTATATTCTATAAAACTTGCCATTGAAGTGAATATGGAAGTACATCTCTGGCAAAACTTGTTTTGTGAGCCTTTAAAAGTTTTAGCGCTGGTAAACTTTCACACAAATCCCAGTGTAAACGCCTGAGAGTGAAGACAGAAGTGAGTGCAGGCATGGCCAGGACTATACTTTCAAAACTAATCCTGTGCTTACAAATATGTGCCTGTGTATGCTCAAATGCTGAGTTGCAAACTGAGTAGTGGTCACAATGTGGTTTGTACACCTTCAAACTTCCATAAGTGAACACTATAACATGCATGCAGCACCAGAAAGGTTTCATATTACAGTGGTGCATGTTCCTCATGAACACAAACCCAGTCCAATTTTCCCTGAGTGCTTTACCAGCTCTCAGGCAAAACAGCCATACATAAAAATGAAGAATTATCCTTTTAGGGTATCCCAGTGTGAGCAGAGGTGTTTGAATTTAAAATGACAAGGATGCCTCTGAGAACATGCAGTTATCTGTAATGTATCAAATTATTTTGATGTTGTGGTCAAAGCAAAATGGTTCTATTAGTATATACTTGAAAAGGGTGAAAGTGCCTGTCAAGTCATTATAGCTCAAGCCAGTCTAAGTTGCTGTGATGAGAAATAACAGATATTATGACTGATACTCCTTGACCTTTTCCAGATGGAAGGCTAGAGAACAGTATCTATTTAGCTCCTCCATGAACTCCAGGGACTGTGATCAATAGAGCACAATCTGACTTCATTTCAGTCGCAGTCATTTTTCTTGCCAGTTGGGACAAATGCAGACACTATAGTAAAAGACCCCGTATTTTGCTCTATACACTGCCTTAGAGACTTAACATCAACCATTACTTCATAAGTTAAACTGAGCTAAGTTTTGCTAAAGACTACAGGTGCTTTATAATTAGAACTGTTACTCAGCCTGACTGGTCAAAAGGCAAGTACAGTGTTTAGGTGAGGGTTACAGTTGCACTGTTATCACCAGTATTAGTGCACAATCATTTACCTTGAGTGCATGGAACGGCCACTCGATCTACTCTGCAGCAGCTCCCGAAGAAACTTAAGGGACTTTACTAATCAAACACTAGAGTCCTAGTTCTCCTCTCTGCTCCCTTCTTCAGTCATATGGGATATAAAGGGATATAAACAGATGTACAGTAGTCATGCTGTAGAAAAATATGGGATCAGAGGAATGGTTCTGAAATGGATTAGAAGTTATTTGACACAGAGGCGTCAATTTGTGAAGTTGGGTGAATACCAATCGAGTGAGCTGGATATTGTATGTGGAGTGCCTCAGGGTTCTGTTTTGGGACCTAAATTATTTATATTATACATTAATGACATATGCAAGGTTTCTGATTTAGTGAAAGTGGTTTTATTTGCTGATGACACTACCATATGGGCATCGGGTGAAAACCTACAGCAACATTTTGGATGGGTTTCACAGGAACTTGAGAAGATAAAGAAATGGTGTGATAGTAATATACTATCTCTGAATTTGGATAAAACTAAATTTATGGTATTTGGGAATCGTAGAC
>NW_018127954.1:1505009-1509721 GCF_001952655.1 Monopterus albus
ATTTTTTAGTATATCACTAGCGTGGTGTAGAACAAAATTATCTATGTAGTAATACTGCTTGCAAACCAATGATGGTAAGATGATGTTATGGGGTAGGACTAGATAAGTCTAACTTCTTCCTACTCCGTTCAAGCATGTACTAGGTATAAGCAAATTGATAATGCATTTGTGGATTTGTGTGAAATTATGTGTGTTGACATATTGACTGTCTTTACATGTTTGAAAGAATAAATCAAATCAAATCAAAATCAAATCAAATATACACCATTCTTCCTGGAGTGACTCTGGGCCTGCATCCAGTTCCTTGAGGTCCTTACAGTTGCACCACAAAGTGAATTTCCCACTCTTAACTGAGAGTCGCTCTCTGGTGGTCCATCCCTCACCATGGTCCTCCTGAGTCCTGTAAAACCATCAGATTACAAGAATGTAAGCCTGCTCGTCACCTTAATCTGCAGTAGGAATGAAATCAGTTTCATGGTAAAATTTCAAATGGTTTGTATTACATTTCAAATTTTAACTACCATCAAAACCGTAGTCAATTACCGACACTTTGAAAACTCTCCCGCTGAAGGATTAAATATTGTCCAGGATTAACCAAAGTTGGTAAGAGGTTCTCAGATGCAAGCACAGTATGTAATATAGATTTGTTTGGGTCAGTGTGCTGGAATGCAGTGACAGTACTCCAGAGAGTTTTCATCCATCTAAGAAGACTAAACATAAAGTGTAGGCCCGAGGGAGTCTTGAATATGGTTACCCTGTCTGCAGAACATACAGTAAAAACTGCTGTGAAAGAAGGCAACACTTCAAATATTGAGTCATTTTTGTGACCACCACTCTCTACTTCATAGCAAATGCAAGGTAAGTTAACTTTTAGCTAAATGCATGATGTGATGACTTAAGAATGAGGCAAATACTGTAGCTTGTCATTAAGCTTTCACTGTTAGTCTTGTAAAAACACTTCACATTTTTCAGCTGCTGTATGTGCTCTCTATTAGCCCACTTCACGCTAATGCATTACATAGTGTAGTTACCCAACTTATTTTGTTCCTTTAAGCATCTGACAGTCATCAACTTTTAAAGAAGCTTTATTTATTGTCATTGTAACACGTACAATGAAATTATGCTTTTGGAGCCGAGGGCCCCAGGCTGCTGCATGCATACGTGTCGCCATCACAGGCAATGGAGGCTTTCAGTGTCTTACCTAAGGACACTTCAGCATGTGAACTGCAGGCACCGCAACTCGAATTTTCAACTTTCTGGTTGGGAGATGACTGCTCTACCACCGCACCACTGTCGCCTCCCCAAAACTTGCTTGTAAAAATTGTTCCAACAGGAGAAGCACTAATCCTCTGTATTCAAGTAAAATTTTGGGCTCCTTACAGTTACTTTTAGTGTCTTCGTAAGACATTTGTATGTGTTCAAATGCAACAGAGAATATAAAGGTGAGACATTGTCACCAATAATGATATGTGGTTGCTTTTCTTTTCTGCAGTGTGCCCAATGGTGCAGTTACTGTACGTCTCATGGCCACATGTTAATGCACATTTGAGTTTTCCTATGTTTACAGATGGATTTTTAAAAAAATGTTTATGCACATAATGAATAGTGATTCTAATGACTTGTGGTTTTAAAAAAACCCTTAAATGAATGCTTTCCATATGTAAGCACTTTATGAACACCAACAATACCATAATCGCAATGTTAAATTTTCATACTGCTCAGAAAGAGAGAAAAGGACCCATCTGTCAAACTGAAGTGTGAAGTGATTGATTTATGGCACCGCCTACTTTTCACACTTCACTTCTGCCTAGGTCAAAGGCTGTCAACTTTTATGGTATGTAATTATACTTCAAAGGGTTTCATAGTTAGGTGTTACTTTTCATCTTTGAAGCAATTTATTATAGGATCGACAGAACATTAACTACCATAATTTATAGTTTATAACAACATTAGAGTGCCCATGGCATGCTTATTTTGCTTGTTTCCAGCCATTTAATATTTAATCTTGGGTACCTCCAGATTAGCTTGGCACCCCTCATAACTCCAAATAGTCTTTAATTTTTGCAGAATCATGAAACCAATGAGCCTCTTCCTAAAAATGAGAGGATAGTTTGTGAATGAGCACATCTCCTGCGGTAAAACAGCGAGTCCCTGTACAGGAACATTCCCAGACATCCTGTAACCTCAGGCCCTGTACATCCTCTGGTCACAGTGCAGCAGGAGGTAAAAATGTTATGGCCTAGGGCCACCAGGCACAGGATTAGACACCAATAGCAGGACTCAGACAGCTGGTGAAAACTTAGACTTTTTATTAGACACTAAGTACAGGAATATGTTACTGGTTCAGGCTGAGATGTGTGAACCACAAGGAGGCCTGACGTCTCTGTAGGAGGAGACTGGTGCTGGGGAGTGTTTGGACAGGAAGCACGAGAAACTGGTTGCTGGTCCTGGAAGGATAACTGAAGCTGGGTACTGGACAGGCAGTTCCAGAGAGTCATTTGATAGCAGAGCTACCATCTGGAGAGTGCTGGGCATGCGGACTGGGAGCTGGGCCAACACCGAAGCCAGGTAGGATGACAAGGAGAGTAGCAGACCCAGCACCATGTCTCTGCGTTCAGGTCACACATGTTTTCGAAGCCCTCAGAGACCAGTGCAAAACCACTTCATACCAAAGGGTGTGATGGGCAGAACCCCCCACTCCTGCACATGCCTGGTGTTTAAAACTTCAAAAAAGTTCTTCATGTCAAGTGAAAAACTGTTCTTTAAACATAGAATTGTAAAGAGAAAGCAAATCCATGTGACTAAACAGTTTAGTCAGCTTTATATCTTAAGTCTAATGAATATTTTTTTCAAGTTTAATTAACTTATCCATATGTTTTGCATGTTCAAAACTCATGAACCTCTTGAACTCTTATCTTCATTCATAACTTCAACCTGAATTCAGTTAACTCAGATTTTCAAGGCAGCAGAAATTATGTTAAAATGACTTCTCATGCTGAACCTTCAAGGAAATAGTTTTACATTTCATTTTAATATTTGCATCAAAGAAAATTTGATAATAATTTGAATTCTTGCTGCCAAATTAAACATCTAAAAAATGGTGGCTGCACCCAATGAGGTCTGACTCAACCAGTCAGATCATTTTTGCATCAAGACAAACTCTGACTCTTAATAAATATTTGCTTTAATAAACTCCAGTCTGCCTCCTGCTCTTGCTTGCTTCTATATGCATGATGTCTTCTGGATACCTCTCACTATGATTTGCCTTTATGCCCCCCCAACACATACACATACACACACATATTTACTCTGTGCTTCAATTTGTATATTTAACTCAGACACAAATGGGCAGCTTGTTGGAGAATACACACAGATGTGGGTTCTCAACAGAGAAGCAGAGGTAATTAATGAAGCAGATAAAAGAAGGAAGAGAGATAAGAAAGGGGAGAAGAGGAATAGGGGTAGGCAAGAAAGAAAATAAGGAGAAGTGGGGCAAAGAAGAGAAATAATGGGAGAAGGAGAGCCTCCAAAATGGTTCTTAAACTGCTTCACATTGGTCATTAGTGTAATCAGGGGGAAAGGCATGAAGTCTGCTCCATTACAGGGAATGGTGACTCTTGCTCTTCTTTTCTCCCTCTTTATGTCACTTCCTCTCTCATCAATTCTTCTCTGCTCCTACTCATGTGCTTCTTCTAAGACATCTTTTTTGTGCTGCTCAAGGCCTTCGCTCCTCTCCTTACTGTAAATCCCCCTACCTCCTCACATATAACAAACAATTTGATTTTGATATGAGAGCCCTGGCAATTTGTAAATCTTTGTTAGAATTAAAGTTGTGATTCTTTCTAACATCAGTAATTAATGTATCAGAAAATTGATCCAAGTCAAAACACCTTCATGCATACATGTAATATTTCATCAGCCACTGTTCGTCCGGGGGCTCGAAGTGGAGAGGGTGAGCAGCTTCAAATACCTGGGCGTACACATCAGTGAGGACCGCACTTGGACACTTAACACCACACAGCTGGTCAAGAAGGCCCAATGGTGGCTGTACTTCCTGAGGAGGCTGAGGAGGTTTGGCATGTCGCCTAGGATCCTTTGCAACTTCTACAGCTGCATCATAGAGCATTTACCACCACAGGGGCGTAGGAAAGCTGCCTCCATTCTCAAAGATCCCACCCACCCCCAGCACGGACTGTTCACCTCCCCACCCTCTGGCCAGAGGTTCAGAAGTGTGGAATGCATTACCTCCAGACTGAAAAACTCTTTCTTTTCCTCTGCCTTCAGACTCCTAAACAGCTGAGGAGTTTATTACCAGGAAATCATGGTCATGTACTGTCGACCTGTACTGTTTACATTCTCAGTTTGCACATGCATAATTGCACATTGACTGTTGACTGCTGCACATGCTGCTCCCATGCAGCATACATTCTCTTATTATATTCTTATTATATCTCTGTATTTGCTGCTTAAAGTGCCTTAGATTTTGTGTCACTTATTCATCTACGTTATATTTCATTTGTATTTTGTGGCACTCATGTGGACGGCAAAGTAAGAATTTTATTGTACAGGGAAAGACGTTTCCTAACTGTGCATATGACAAATAAACACTCTGACCTTTAGATCATCTCTTCCTGTGCTGTTAAACAAGGACAGTCTTGCTCGGTGTCGACATGCTGACTCGCTTGCCTCTGGCTGGGTTTTTTCTTAACGGT
>NW_018127954.1:1512652-1519005 GCF_001952655.1 Monopterus albus
CAGCCATTCTAGTTCCTAAATTTAGGACCTGCTGGACAAGTGATGAAAATATCCTCAAAGTTGGTAAGTGTATAATTTCTAAACTTCCCCTAATTTCTATGGAGACAGTGAAATGAGGTTGAAATCACATTTAATGACACACACACACACGCTATCACACAATTACAATACTGCCATATGGTCTAAATTGTCCTGATTTTTGTTTTTTATTCCACAGGCCTTGACTATATCAGAGGCCACTTGGACTGTCGGGCCGAGTATCACATCACTGAAGGCTCCCAATCATCTGAGGAAGAGGACTTCTTCTCCTCCTTGAAGAAGACCGGCCCTCTTGAAACGGCCCAGCAGTTGGATACGTACCTGGGGTGCCCAGGAGACACAGTAGAGGTACTGAAGTCCTTCCCAGCTGTGTTCCAGCTATCACTTAAGCTTAATACGGCACTCCCTGCCTCAGCAGCCTGTGAAAGACTGTTTAGTGTTGCAGGTCTCATCTTCAGGCCAAGAAGGGCAAGCATTGGCTCAAAGAACTTTGAGAATCAGCTGCTTTTGCGGCTTAACAAAGGTTATTGGTAATTCTTTGTTGCATGTTCTGCACTTAACTGATGTAGATCCTGAGTACAAAATGTTTGTTCGATAGCTTTGAGCATAGTACATACTATCAGGAAGGTATTAGGATTGAGTTATTTATTTTTTAATAAATCACTTGGATTAATCATTCATTTTGACAGCACATGTTTATTGTGTATTGACAACCATACAAGGGTAATTGTTACTAATCCTGCCCTGGTACACCAATTTTCTCATCCATTGCCCTCACAGATTCCTACAGCTAAGCTTGGATGTACATTTACATTAATGTATAGGTTATTGATGACGTGACTCTGATTTTTGACTTTTGCACCATTAGAATACTTATACGTAACTAACTAGTCATCATATCTTCTGCTCCATGAAACACATGTTAATGCTCAGGAGTACACATATATTCTTTATCTTTAATGTATTTGCATTGTACTAAAATGCATTTATTTTCAATGGGCATATATGTGACTGAAATGGTAGCCTAGTGCATCTTACATTTTTCAATATTAACATTTTAATATAACATTTGTCATTACGGCCTTTAGAAAAATATTTTTTTGAGGAGGTGGGGTATGGCACAATATGGTCCGTATGACGTAAGCTTTTGGCATTTTCCTTACATTACTTCTACTTTTATACTTTAAGTAGTTTTAAAACCAGTACTTTTATACTTTTACTTGAGTAAAAAGCTTGAGTTGATACTTCAACTTGTACAAAAGTCTTTTTAAACGCTAGTATTTATACTTCTACTTGAGTAATGAATGTGAATACTTTTGACACCTCTGTTCATTGGGATGGCAAAATAAGAATTTAATTGTACAGGGAAACTGTGCATATGACAAATAAACACTTTGACCTTGACCTTTGAACTTGAATATTTACCAAGACTTTATGGGAGCAGAACAAATCCAAAACAGTTTTACACAGAAGTATTATAGAGTAATTTTTTCAGGTATTGTTAAGCCCTGGTCACATTAGAAAGTGTTTGCTCAAAGGTTCTTCTGTGCATCCAAAATTAATTATGTAGAAGGTTTAATCACTACTCCCAAAAGTCACAGTTGTTTTCACACAAGCTACCTTGCTAACATTTACTATACCTTGACTAGTTAGCTTGTTACATTGAATGCTAATCAGTGATTAAATGCATTTTTGCCATTAAGTGTTTATACCATTGCCTTGTGGCTTTCCATGCCTCTTTTGTGGAGCACTTGATACAGTACTAAGGATAAACAAAGGTTAAATAAATGTGAATTGTGCAGCACAGTGAGTTAGAGTAGCTTCCCAGTGTTGCCAACTATTGAAAGTAGCTAATGCCTGCAAAACGTTGCTAGATTATGCTACTGTACACAGAATACTACAGCCACTATATGACTGTAGTATACTGTATAACTTGGGTGAAGTAAATAGGGGACACTGAAATAAACTTTTTTAAACATTATTGTGAGAACATTTTTTTAACTTAAATTCATTCAATTATTTTACAATCATTTTAAATAAAAACAAATGAGAATGTGACAAGCATTTGGAATCATTGATTGGTCATTGACTGATTGGTCAACTGAATGTGCTGCTGCTCACTGAACAGAAAACTGATGACTCTCATCATGAGAAAGTTTAGATTTGCCCCAAGTTGGCAAGATTTGTTGTGAGGTAAAAAAAAAAAAAAAAAAGTCAGCCTCAATTGAGGAAATTCACCACGCTAATAATACTGGATTTCTTTGGTGTGTATCTCTGGCTTTTTGGCCCTTCAAATATTGATTGTCGTGTCAGCTATTGCTTTCAGTCATTCGGGTGACTTAGTCTTTGCCATTAAAGTCCCTGATTGTTGAAATTTTAACCAAATTATTTTTAGTTTTGCACACAGTGTTGTCAGTCTATGTTGGCGTGATCAACCCTTAAAGCCTTAATGTTCATGTTGAGCATTGAAGCTCATCTCTGACTTTTTGGAAAACCATACAGTATGTCCCATTATAAGCCCTGGTCAGCTCAGCTCAATATGAGTTATTACTTAAATCTTACTAGCTTTAAAAGTTTTTAATTGCATTTATTTACATGGTCAGAGACAGGTCAAGTAGGTCATTTACTCCATCTTTATCTGTCCTCTAAATACAAGCATGTGTTACAACCAAAAGCAATAAATACAACATTTAGGCAATAATCTCACCGGGTTCCATTTGTTGAATGAACAATGGGAACTACTCTAAAAGCTTGGTTTGTTTATATTAATTTCATGTTGCTCTATTGGCAATAAATCCTGGGTTTTACAGAGAGCTTCAGCTACTCTTGGAGGCTAATGGATACTCCGTTAAAAAATAAACACTTTAACTTAGCCTCCTTTATCTCAACTAATAAACACATTTTAAAGAGTTTTTGCAAAAAGCATATGTAAAACATATTGTGGATGCTTTTCAGCATCCAGACAAAAATATATAATTTTAATAGAGGGTTTATCAGGTAGTATAAAAAATGTTTTTAATCTTAAATCTTATTTTTCTAGCAGACAGTTCTTTGTGCTGACTTTTTATGACTGTCTTTCAAATTGCTGAGAGCTATCTTTCTATTAAGGCTTTGCCAGTCCTCTCCCTTCTTCCCCTTCCCCTTCACTCCCCCCTTGTCTGTTATTCCTCTGTTCCACATTTTTTCTTCTCTTTATTTTCCCATCTTATGAGAGCCAGCAGTTTCAATGTAACTCAGCTTGTCAAAGAAACCAATGCACATCTTTGCCAGCTCTTTCTGAATCTGCTCTCCCACTTTGTTTTCTAAAGCTTGAGTATCCCTTTCCTCCCCTTTCTCTTTCTGCTTTCTACCTATGCTCTTTCTTGTAGAGTCAAGCCAGACAGAGCAAATCCTTTCAAAGAGGGCTTTGATGAGGAAACAAATACGGCAGTCACCAGAGAAATGCTTTGCATCTTCAGCTGGGTGTGCTGGGCAAAAAGTGCAAACAAAAGGGCTTGTTTGATTACGTCTCACCTTTGGCTGTAAAGTGCATCTAATACGTCAAATTTCCAAAGAAGTAGAATTTAGTCTTTGAATTCATGTTTTGAAGACTGAAAAAAAAGACAGAGGATGGGCTTAGTGTCTTCAAAAGCCAAAAGATTTTGACTTCTTGAGGAGGAAATCTTGAGACAGTCAATAAGGAAATGATACTTATGGGACTCCAAAATTGGGGGTTAGAGTCATAATATGACACTTGTTATTATTATTGAATGAAAATGAAAAACAATGTCAAATTGTTGCCTTAAATACAACTAACATTTTCTGGTCCTTTACAATTGATATTGATCAAATTAGTTTTATTTGATACCAGCATTTAGCATGATATTTGTATTAATTTCTCCAATTATGTTTTTGACGGGTTGGGGGTTGCTGGGGGCTTGGGGGCTGCATAGGCAAACAACAGGATGGCCTTCACTTGCACCCGTGTAGTGGTGTCTATAAAATTATTGGACATACATTCTAGGAGAAGTTTGGTTTGGTGCCATCCCTTAGTTATAGGCCATGGCTGAGGGTTGTCCTATGATGTGGAGCTCCTCCCCTCTCCTCTGTCTCCATGCATCTATATGCCACCATTACATGTCACTAACTGTGTGTCTCCTCTCTCCCATACCGTGTCCTCTCTCTCACTGTACCTTTCTGCAGTTTGCCCTGGCTCTGCAGCTCTATGTATCTGATGAGCAGTGACCGGCTACATCAACCTGCCCAGTGTTTGATTATTTGTTGTTGTGTTTGTTGTGTCTTGTGGCTTTTCTTTTCTTTACTCTCTCCTCTAGCCACTCACCCCAACCGGTTGAGACAGAAGTTCGCCGACCAAGAGCCGGGGTCTGTTGGAATTTCTTCCATTAAAGGAACTTTTTCCTCCCCGCTGTTGCCAAGTGCTGCTCAGTGGGGATTTGTTGGGTTTTTCCTTCTACAATAATAATAATAATAATAATAATAATAATAATAATAAGGTCTAGACCTTACTTTGTTAAGTTTCTTGAGATGACCTCTGTTGTGATTTGGTGCAATACAAATAAAACTGAATTGAATTGAATTAACACTGGAACCTACCAAGAGAACTAGCTTGTTCTGTTATTTGCGTCTAATCACTCCCCTTTTTATCTTGTTTCTGTTTGTTGATGCTGAAAACTCATAAGACAAAAGCATAGGTATTTTTTTTTTAGCATTTTCAACTTGCACAGACATACTGTATCTTTGCCTCAATTCCACTGCCTCAGGCAAATTATTGGATTATCTTGCCCACTCATGTCTTTCTGTTACCTCTAAAAATTCATCTTAAGGTCTGTCTGAACACATCTTAGTATTTTTGAGTAGTAGTTTTGGATGTAACGTTTCCAGAAGTGACATCCTGGCATAAAGGGAGGACAGTTTTACACTGACCTGGAGATAATGCATATCAAATTTGACATTTTGCAGTATCTGTGGAGGAACTGCATAGAGATGAAAAGTGGTCCATCAATGTCCATGACAACAGATTTGTTTAAGTAGTCTTTTATATAATTCTCAAGGTTCAACAGTTCATGGTTTTGGAATAATAAAAGGCAAAACCCTGCAGAGTTCAGTTTTATCCTCTAAAGATTTACATAACTAACTAACAAGTTTGGTTTGTTGTTGAGAGTTTAGCAATATGTTGCCAAATTGGCCACATTGTTACTAGCCAAGGTCTTTTAGTCATAAGTCTACACTGTAGCTCCATTTGTGACCTCATAGCTTTCTTCACTGCTGACTGTATCATCAAGGGCACGTTTAAGATCCTGCAAATGCCAGCTGGCTATCGTTTGATATTCACAGTCTTTATCAACCACTGCCTTGGCTAGCATGGTGGAACAGAATAGCAGAGAAGAGAGGCATGGTCTATAGAAACATTCGAGTTCAAAATTATGTTCTGAACAAGCACTTCAACACAGACAGCAGATGTAAGGGTGTCCTCCAGACACGTTGTAAGAACAGTGCTCTGATATGAATAATAAATTGTCCCTGATGCTTTGAGACGAACAACCAGACACACACACATGCACTCCTATGGGCAATTTAGAGACACCAATCAACCTAAGCTGCATGTCTTTGGACTGTGGGAGGAAGCCGGAGTACCCAGAGAGAACCCACACAAGCACGGGGAGAACATGCAAACTCCACACAGAAAGGTCCCAGGTGGGGCCCGAACCTGGAACCTTCTCGCTGTGAGGCAACGGCGCTAACCACTGTGCCACTATGCTGCCCCCAGAGCAGCACAGTGTATGACCCTAGACTCTGGAATTCTCTACCGCTAGAGTTACGGTCCATAACCGAGTTAGCGGTTTTTAAGTCAACTTTAAAAACTCACCTCTTTGGACAGGCCTTTGGTGTCTAATCTGTGAAATTTGTGTTTTATTCTGGTTAGCTTTTATTGTTTTAGTAATGTTTTCTATTTGTTACACATGTTTTATTGTGCAGCACTCTGTACTCCTCGGAGTTGTAAAGTGCTATATAAATAAAGCTTTATTATTATTATTATAAAAAGTCATCTAGTATCAAACTCTACACATACACCATTGTGCACAGTGAAGACGAACCATGCAGGTAACATTTAGTGTAACTCATTTCTAAAAGAAATAACTGTAGATTATTATTCATCCAGGTCATGTATAACTGACCTATAACTGACTTTTTTTTTTTTTTTATAAGATGTTTAACTTCTCATCCAAGAAGCTTCTTCATATACAATGACTGCTTTTATAGACAGAAGCCTGGCTGTGTCAGAGGGTCACGAGTGTCCTCCTTTGTGATTTACC